>NC_133843.1:657857-981785 GCF_047830755.1 Zonotrichia albicollis
CAGGCCCCTGTTTCATCCTGAGGAGCAAACAGGACCCACAGAGCCCTGCAGGCCCCTGTTTCATCCTGAGGAGCAAACAGGACCCACAGAGCCCTGCAGGCCCCTGTTTCACCCTGAGGAACAAACCTCCTGAAATATCCACAGAGCCTTGCAGGTCCCTGTTTCATCCTGAGGAACAAACAGGACCCCCAGAACCTTGCAGGACCCTGTTTCATCCTGAGGAACAAACAGGACCCCCAGAACCTTGCAGGCCCCTGTTTCACCCTGAGGAACAAACAGGACCCACAGAGCCTTGCAGGCCCCTGTTTCACCCTGAGGAACAAACAGGACCCACAGAGCCTTGCAGGCCCCTGTTTCACCCTGAGGAACAAACCTCCTGAAAGATCCACAGAGCCCTGCAGGTCCCCCTGTTTCACCCCTCCTGACAGGACCCACAGAGCCACTCTGTGCCTGGCAGAGCTCAGCTGGCACGTTTGGCACGGGGCTGGCAGTGCCAGCCTGAGCTCCTGCGTCAGGGTTTCCATCATCCCCATCATCCAGCCTGGCAGGAGGAGCTGCCTGCTGCAAACCCTGTGTGCTCCTCCACCCCAAAAACCCCAAAGAAAGCTGCTGCTGGAAGGGTGCACCAGGAACATCCCCTGCAAAAACAACCACCAACGTGCTCAGTCAACTTCCAGCTGAAGATTTCCACCTGAAACCTTCAGAAAGGCAGCACAGCTCTGATGAACCTGCAGATTCATCAACGTGTCCCTTCTGACGTGGTGCTGCAATCCAGTTCAGAGCTCATTGTTTTCTCTAAGAAATTCCATGTGCTGCTTCATTCCCTCCCTATGATTTCCACCTGGTTAATGAGTGAAGAGCATTGTGTAATGCAAAACATTTACACACAGGGCCTCTCCTGATCTTTCTCAATCCAGGAAATGAGGATTTTATTTCTCAATCTTTCTAATAAAAAACAAAATCAAATCACCTCTTTAGACTATGTCCAAGAACAGTAAGTTCTTCTCTCAACCTTTTCCTTAATTCTAAGCAAATAAAATGGGAGATTTTGCTGTTATGAAAGCAGTAAGTTTAGTGCATGTCTGGAAAGGCCAAGCTGTCCAGGCAGATGCCAATGGAAGTTGTCACTACCTTCCATATTTAATATGCATTTTAAAGTTTCATAATAAATATGGTAGGAAAATTTATGAGGTTTCCATTAACAGCAGATAAACAGTAAATACATGAAAGGACCTTTACTTCTTGATCTTCACAAGCTGCAAAACTTCTGTTCAGCGTGCAGCACATTTAGAGATATTTGAAAATAAAATCAATGTTTAAACTCATGTTTAAAATGTGGTTCTCTCACGCACAGACACAGAAAACCAGAATGTTTTGGTGGCATTCATTAGATCCCAGCCTGCAGGACAAGGCAGGGATGCTGCCACTGGAAATGCAAAGCCCCGTGCAGAGCGCAGCCCTGGTCACCCACACGTGACACCAACCCCACACTCCCCAGGCCATCTGCCCAGGAGATCAAGTGTCCTCTCTAAACAAACTGACAAGGAATACATCAGCTGAAAGCCTTCAAGGTGCCCAGCAATTTGCTCTCTGCCTCCCGACTGCATCGCTTTGTCTTGCTGAGAAATCCTCCTGAGCAAGGAGAGCCTGGCCCCAGTGTGGGGACGGAGCCCAGAGCCCTGCGGGTGCCCCCAGCAGCCACAGCCAGGCAGGAACAGCTCCCTCAGGGGATGCCAGCAGATCCTGCACGATAATGACCCCCCTTGCACGGAGCTGCTTTTGTTGGGAACAATGGAGCTCCCATGGTACCTCTGCCTGGCTGGAAATATTGGTATTAAGTGAGCGTGAGCACAGCTGTGTGTAAATGACACATATAAACAGATTAGATTTGTGTATTTATACTGGATGCAAACACATTAATAGCACATTTGCATACCCAGTTGGCTAAATGAGATTGCATGCAGAGCAGGATTACTGGTTACAAACACATTTATTTAGGATTTTCAATAAAGTATTTATATTGCCATTCAGGAGGTCAGAGTGGATTCATCATCCTTTTCCTTCTCTTTGCCTCTCAGGCACACAGAAATGCTCTTGTCAACATGCTCTGCAGGGATTGCCCAGCCCTCCTCACAGCCAGGCTGGGACAGGGCTCCAGGCAGCAGAGCTCAGCTGGGGTGCCCAAGGCTGCCCCAGTTACCTCATTCAAGGGGATGTTTCAGGGGTTGTCCCTGGGACCACAGCATGAACCACCCCTAAATGCCAGTTCACAAACTCCCCTTCCCCTGCTCTGTTAATGCCAGGGATCAATGCAGGAGTCTGCATGAAAGGCAACACGATATTGAAGGTGACACAAGAGCTCTCAGACATCTCCAGAGCTGCAGGAGAATTCAGCTCTTCCTTCAGCCCGGGCCTGGAGCTGTCAGGGTGTTGCTAACCTTTTGTGCTGACCCCAGCTGTATTTTCCCATCAGGATTTTAACCAGAGCTATTTTTACAAAGAGAAAGATTACAGGTTCACCCCAAGCGCCAGGCAAAGCTTTAATTCCCACTCTGTGCTGTACCTGTGTCTGGGGGAGGCCCGATGGGAAAGAGAAAACAAAACAGCAAAAAAACCAAAATAAAATAAATAAATTTTAAAAATCAATTGTGTCTAAACGAGGAGCCTTTCTGTTTGCCCTAATTGCACCCTGATTATCAGCTCTGGGATCAAATGCTCCCAAGCCCTCAGCCCCAGGCCCCTCCTGTTAAAAGCCCCACCATAAATCATCCCCAATAAATCATCCCCGGTGCTGGGAGGCACCAGGCCAGGTTGCCAGGCAACCTGAGCAGGAGGGATGCAGGGATGGACACAGGGATGGATGCAGGGATGGATGGATGTATGCACAGACAGACAGATGGACGAGAGCTGCCAACAAACAGCCAAGGGGCTGCACCACCAGACTGGTCCCTGTGCCTCCCCACCCCTGCTCAGGCATGGCTGTAAACCCAACCCCAAAGGCTCCTGTGAGGAACACCTGCCCCTGCTCCACTGCTGACTGCTGTGAGCTGTGGGAGGCAGAGATCCCACAGAGATCCCTCAGATCCCACAGAGATCCCTCAGATCCCACAGCATGGCAGCAGCCATGTGATCCCCTAAAGGAGATAAAACCCGAAACCTGAGGCCAGCCCAGCCCAGGCAGAGCTGCAGCAGCAGCTGATGCTGGGATCAAACCCTGCCCTGGGCATTAAAGCAGCAGCAGCAATGAAACCTGACTTTGCTTTCCTGCAGCCCTGGAAGGGCTGTTGTTAAACAGCCTCCACTGAGGGCAGAACAGCTCCTGCATTACTGCAGGCATTCCAGCCCTGCTGAGCTCACTAATGGTCCCACACTTCAGCAGGGATGAAGAGGAGGCAGAGATGAAGCCCCTCTCGTTTAAGGCTGCTCAGTTTGCAGTTTCCTCTTCTCTGCCCCTTCCCAAACCAAGGCACAGAGAGGTGAGGGCAGGAGGACCCTCCAAAGGCAGCAGCAAGTCCTGGGCCTGCCCAAAAAGAGCTTTTTGTTTATCCAGCATCCTCTGTCTCCTGCTATCGACAGCTCAGTGCTGCTAACAGAGCTAAAGTGATTTGAGTGTGTTTTTTACATAAATGATTTTTTAAAAGTGCCTTTTAAGAGTTAAACAGGACAAAGGTCTGGCACATTTGTGACCCAGAAAAGCAAAACAATGTGCTGCTGACAAGAGACAACAGAAAGCTTTTGATTATACTCCAGATTGCCTTTTCAACAATGACGTTCATTTCTGGTTGTTATTTTAAGCTGCTGTTAAAACGCTGGTATAAAAAAAGCCTTCTTGTACCTCAAAACCAAAGAGCAAGTGAACAGAAAGAGCTGGACATGTTCCCTTTCAAGGACTACCTGAAATATCCTGTGTCATCCTTCAAGGCTCACACAGCATTTCCAGTGAAGTTCCCTACTACAGAAATGTTCTTCCCTTGGGACTCCAACCATTATTGTCAATTATTCTGGAGACAGTTTCTGCAGTCAAACAGGGATTTCTATGCAAATGGCAGAAGGAAACAAATAAAAGCACTTCAAGAGCCCCCAGACTTTGGAGCAATGAACAAATCCAAGAATAATGAGAGAAAATGGGATTATCCCTCTCAGAGGCAGCTATTTCTGGAGTGCCCTCCCAGGTAAATCATTAACAGAGGGGCTGAGACTGCAGCCATGCCCAGGGTGGAATTCAGGCACTCAGATACAAATTCCAGGGTTTGACCCTTGCCAAAATGACACCAGGTTTCCACACACTGGAAACTCCCTGAATTCCTCTCAGAGCAAGCCTGGCTGCAGCGGATGCAGAGACACCTGAGCATGCAAAGCTCCATGAGTGAAATACTGGGGATGGCAAAATCAAATCCCAGGCTGAGGGACACATCCTCAGTGAGGGGGAGAATGGGGCCAGTGGGGAAAAGGGACCACAAATGAGAGAGGAAATTATTAAAGATTTGAAAATGAAGGACAGAAACGCAGCTGTAACAAAGGTGAAGGCTGCAAAGGAAACCTTGAAGGAGGATATTGTGAGGGGCAGGGGGAGGGCGCTGAGGCTGTGCAATTGCCTCCCCAGACACGTAGAACTGGACAGGGCCTCCCATAAGAGATAAATGAAATATGCACCCTAATAAAGCAGAGGTGCCCTCTTTGCCTTCCCCAATTTGTGGCAAATGGGATGTTTGATTTGAGGGCTGAAGTTATTCCAGAGCAGTGGAGGGGAATGTGCTGCTGGGCCATTTATCAGCTCCTCTAAATGCATAAGGCCTGGCTGATCAATCTCCCCACAGCCTAAAAGCCAAATAAATCTGAGGATGCAGCCAGAGGGACAGCAGGGCCACAGCAACAAAAGGCTGGGGAAACCCAGGGTGGATTGAGCTCAGGGGGAGCAGGGGAGGTGCTGTGAGAGCTGAAACACAACCACAAACCCTCACCACAAAACAGGCACAGCCACGAGGCACAAAGTGCAAAAACAGCACTGGGCAGAGCAGCAGATTTGAACGGCAGCCTCCTGGGTGCAGCTAACACCTGTGGGACAGGGACAGCAGGGGGACAGCACAGGGCACGGGGACAGCACAGGGCACAGCACAGGGCACAGGGGGACAGCAGGGGGACAGCAGGGGGACAGCACAGGGCACAGGGACAGCACAGGGCACAGCACAGGGCACAGGGCAGCTCCCCACGAGCAGACAGGAGCTGGTGCTCCAGCAGCTGCTCTGGGCCAGCCACAGCTCAGGGTGAGGCTCCTCCATGGCCAGGGATGGACCCCAATGTCCTTCCAGGGGCATTTCCACTCCAAATTTGAGTTTCCTTGCAAGCCCAAGGCAAGGCAATGTGGGGCCAGGCTCACAAAGGAAGGCTCTGCAGCCCCAGCAGAACTCACAGAATCCTGGGACACCCCGAGCTGGAATCCCACAGCAGCATTGATCCCACTCTCACCCTGCCCAGGACACCCCACAGTCCCTCCCTGAGCCTCAGGCAGTGCCATTCCCTGGGAGCCCCCCAGTGCCCACCTCCCTCTGCCCTTCCCACTGCAGGGTGAGAGCTCCCCTGCATCCTCACTGCTGCCCAGTCCCTTCCATGGCAGCACCAGCATCCTCACTGCCCTTCCATGGCACCATCAGCATCCTCAGTGTGCCCAACCCCTTCCATGGCACCATCAGCATCCTCACTGCCCTTCCATGGCACCATCAGCATCCTCACTGCTGCCCAGTCCCTTCCATGGCACCATCAGCATCCTCACTGCCCTTCCATGGCACCATCAGCATCCTCAGTGTGCCCAACCCCTTCCATGGCACCATCAGCATCCTCACTGCTGCCCAATCCCTTCCATGGCAGCACCACCAGCTCTGCTGGCACTGCCACCCCTGTAACTCATTAGGGATCTGGGATGGATGCACCAAATGATGAATATTTAGTCCCCATTCATCCACTACAGAAGCAGCCTATTATCAAACAAGTGACACCTTTACAAACTCCAATTAAATAATGGCTCCCGTGGAGGATTCCCAGCCCCGACAGGATGGCAAGTGATTTAAGGAACACGAGCTGAGCAACTGGTGATGGATGTGGCTGAGCAGGGGCTCTGCTACAGCCTGCAATGAACAAATGATCATTTCTCAGCCTAATTGAACGTGGCCGCCCCGCTCGTGCACCGAGGAGACAAAGCTTGGTAATTTGCTTCATTAAAATGCATTTTTATGTCATCGGAAAGATTAAAAAAAAATTGGTTCTGTTGATAGGGGAGATTAGAAAAATAAAATTTATCATGCAAACAGCACTTGCAAATGAGGTGTATTTTGGCATTCATACTGCTTATGTTGTGCAAGAAAGATAAGCCCTGAGCACTAAAGCACACAGAGCATCCACATTGTGACAGTAATCAACACTTCTTCAATAGGAATTATGTCACTACACCCATTTGAAGAGCATTTTGTCATTTGCTGCTGCAATGGCCACTGGGCCAGACTAAATAATTCCCAGCTAAGCTGTTGGGCAGAACACAGAGGATGCAGTGACATTCAGGAATTCTGGGGGTTTGGGGCTGTCAGGCTCTGTGTTCAAACCAAGAATCAAAGCCAAGACTCAGACAGAGACCCAAACTAGCAGGGAAAAAATTCAAAAATCAAATATCATCTTGTCAGGTTGCAGACAACCCTGTCATCTGTCTGCACTCACTTTGTTTTAGGGGTTGGGGCTCCTGTGTTTGTAAAGCAATCTTGTTAGGAACAGCAAATTGCCATGCAGACAGCAAACAACTCCTCCAAAATAAAACAGACATTTGCCACGTCAACTAATCCATTCCTGGGCTCTGTCAGTTTAATAAAGTGTAATTCCAACATAAGCAGTTGAAAAGGAGTCCAGGTTGATATAGGTAAAAGCATCTAAGCCAAAATCACTTGGAAAGAAGCTGCAGATTTCTATCACACACTAAACCCAGAAAAATACCAAAGCACTTCATTATTTATTATGTATTTCAATTGCACTTTCACCACAAGGACCAGAGGTGAGTTACTGCCCCTCCCTCAGTCCTGCCGTGCCAGAAGCACCGAGCTCAGAAAATCCCCCCTGAGATGATCCCTGCACTCCCCAGCGTGCCATGACTCAGTTTCCTTCTGGAGCAGCACAGGATACAGCAGGAGGGTAAATATAACCCAGACTGCAGATCTGTCCCTGGGCACATCAAATGGGGATAAAAGGTCAGGGTGCTGCAGGCTGGGCTGGGCCCGGCAGGAGCTGGGGCTGTTCTGTGCCCAGGACAGGGCTCTGTGCCCAGGACAGGGCTCTGAACCCAGCACAGAGCTCTGCTCTTGGGCTGGGACAGACCCACGGACACCAAACTGCCCCTGCTGCCGCTGAGCAACCACAGCTCCTTGGGCCCTCTCTGTTTATCAAACCACCCCTGTGCCCTGAGGGAGAACCAATGCAGCCCCCACATCCCCCAGCACTGGCTCCCATCTGGAAATGCACACCCAGGGATGATGGAGAGAGCCAGGCAGCTCCATTTTAGAGATGCCCTTGAAAATGAGCTGGAAAATTCTGACAAGCAAGCTCTGTGGTGTTTGTTAATCCTGCAGGCAGCACATCCCTCCCCTTGGCAACGGGGAGCTCAGGGGCTGGGAGTGCAAACCCTGCTCTGAAAATACACCAGGAACTCCTGAGTGCAAACCCTGAGTGCAAACCCTGCTCTGAAAATACACCAGGAACTCCTGAGTGCAAACCCTGCCCTGGAAAATACACCAGGAACTCCTGAGTGCAAACCCTGCTCTGGAAAATACACCAGGAACTCCTGAGTGCAAACCCTGAGTGCAAACCCTGCTCTGGAACACACCAGGAACTCCTGAGTGCAAACCCTGCTCTGGAAAATACACCAGGAATTCCTGAGTGCAAACCCTGAATGCAAACCCTGCCCTGGAAAATACACAAATACACCAGGAACTCCTGAGTGCAAACCCTGCTCTGGAAATACACCAGGAACTCCTGAGTGCAAACCCTGAGTGCAAACCCTGCTCTGAAAATACACCAGGAACTCCTGAGGGCAAACCCTGAGTGCAAACCCTGCTCTGAAAATACACCAGGAACTCCTGAGGGCAAACCCTGAGTGCAAACCCTGCTCTGGAACACACCAGGATGGTTTGGGCTGTTCTGGAGCTGGAATTTGGAGTTTCTCTCCCATCCCACCCCAAAACAGCTCCTGGCCAGGCCAAGGGGCCGGGCTGGTGATTTTGGGATCAGCAGCAAGGTAAATGCTCAATAGATGAAAATATTCCACATGAGGGCAGAGAGACGGCAGATCAAGGAGCACACACAGCTCAGCAAACCCCAAAATGATATTGGTGAGGAAACAGCAGCTCCTCTGGCAGCTGGGCAAAGATCAACATCAGGGAAAGCACTGAAATCACCCACTCTGCAGCCAAGGTCACTGACAGGATTTATGGATTTATCCCTCAAGAGCCTTTGCTGAACATGAAATGCTGAAATAATTTTTTTTTAATCTCTCCCCCCGCCCCTTTGGGCTCCCTCATTTGCTGGAGGCCTTTAAAATTCATTCCTTTTCACAGCTGGTTAAACAATGGAATCTTTTGGCAAACTAAAAGGACAGAATTGATTGCCCTACACAAACTTTTCTGCACGTATAATTGATTTTTAATTCACTGCCTTATTTCCAAAAGGACTCGACAATAAACTCGGTGCTGTATGTGCAGTATTGATCCCTCTCAACAAGGGCTTGGATCAAAGACTGATGCAAGTTAATCACAAACAAAAGATTGTTATCTTTCATCCAGGAACCTGTGTTTAAACCAAATTCCCCTTCCTGGGCTGTATACACCTTGTATTTCCCAGCTGTACTGCACCTCAGCATTTTGTACACCTGCCAGCTACTCAGTAACTATAATTTTATGCAACCTTTAAATAACAGCTTTTCCCCCCAAGCAGAATAATTTCATCCTTCACTGGTCACTTTTGACTGCGAGGGCTGACGGTTCTTTTCCACTCTGAGTTCTTAGAATAGGACACAGACAAGACCTAAACTAAAATCTGATTTATTCTTAAACTAAAATTTGATTTATTCTTAAAACACAGCTCCTACAACGCCACAGCAATCTGAGTCTGGTGGTTTGTTATCTCAGTGCTCAGCTAAGTTTCAGTTGTTCCTGATTAACACACTTGCAGACGTGGCTGCATCAGTAAATCCCAGCAAATGTTCATTTAGTGGGATTTCACTGTTTATTTTCTGTGTTTAGAACAATGACACTGAGCAGTCACTGGTGTCAACCTTCCAAGCCCACTGCAGGAGTGAGCTCAGCTTTTCCAATACCCCTTTTGTGATTTCTTTCCACTCCTCCATTCCAGAGGCCCCGTTTCAAGCTGGCTCTGAATTTTCTGTAGCTGCTACATAAACAGTAAATAAAATCCATGGTGTTTTTGCCCCAGTAAGCAGCTCTGCTTTCAAAGGAGAACATGAGAACAATGTTTTCACCAGCACACGCTCCAAAAAGGGTGGATGAGACCTTTGAGGATGATTCCAGGCAGAGAAGCCAAGCAAATAAGGCTGTGGGTTTTGCATAAGTAATTCCTCGACCTGCCACACTGGATTACAAACACTTGCAAACACATTAGGGAAGGAGTTTGCTGTCTCTTGTCCTTTCTGGCAGAAGCATCTCCACTTGCGCTTTCTGATAAACGAGTTTAAGCTGAAGCCAGGTGTGGATATTCGAAAATTTATGAACTTGTAAATGGATGTACACGGCCAATTAGGATTTAGCAGCAGCCAGGATTAACCAGCCCTGCACATAAACAGAGGAGCTTGTTTGAGTGGAGGCTGTTTACCCCAACCACTCGGCACCAAGAGCCATGTAAAACATTTAAAGGCAGAATATTCCAGGATACAAGGCAGAAGTCAGGGATGCCAGGGGTGGCACTGCCAGCTGTGCACAGGGGCACTCACAGAATTCCTCAGGAACACCTGGCAGCTTCCTGCAGAGTTTAACGTGGATGGAGCAGAGTGGGGAGCAGAAGGAACTGCCCAGCAAACAAAGTTCAAGCTCTGCTTCACCCAGATCTCCTCCAGCTCGGGAAGGCACAGCCCCGAGTTCCAAAGGTGCTGCAATTAAACCCCAGCGGGTCCTCATAATGCTAATGAGGAGCACAGCTCCATGCAGGAGAGCATCCCTGTGCAATAACCTGCAGCAGAGCAGCAGCAAGCCCTGCCTGCAGCAAGCATGCATAAATAAACAGAATTAATAACTACCCAAGTGTGGACGGGTGACTTAATCTGTTTCCATTAGATGCAGCTCAGCCCCAGGCCTTTGTGGTATTTAAAATGTGTTCATCATGTTTAATTAAAAACCTAATAAACTGCAGGTTCCTGCACTTCTGATTCGGATTTCTCTCTCCTGAAAGTCCCATTGATTTCATCAGAACTTCTGATAAAGAGAGAAAAAGGCACAAAGAGATAGAAGTGTGAGCTGGACCTGGGCTGTGGGGTGAGCAGAGCCAGAGCCAGCTCCTCTCCTTCACACCTCAGCACATGAAGCACGCCAGAACAGAAAATTAGGTTCCCCAAACCAGAGATGCTCACTGTACCCTGAATAAATCACACTCTTTGATAGGTTATTGATCCCACACTCTTTGACAGGTTACTGATCCCACATGGGAGCTCACTCTTGCACTGGAGCAGGCCCAGAGCTGCACTGACACCACTGAGGTACAAAAGCCATTCTGCAGAGAGCATTTTCTCTCAGGACTGTTCATGGTAATTTTTTAAGGACGGTTTGTCGTGGGAGATGCTCCCAGTGGAAGCAGAGCAGGGGATGGAATGGGCATGTTCATTTAACCTGACCCCGGCCCAGGTTTGGGATCCCAGCTCCACTATCAGGGCAGCAGCAGAGGAACAGAGGCACTGCCAGACCCACCTCAGGCTCCAAACCCCCTCCCACAGCAGCCACAAAGCACTGCCCAGTGGGGCAGAGCAGAGCAGCCCCACTCCAGCCCCACTCCAGCCCAGGGGGGTTCTGGCTGCCTGCACCCCAACCCCACACACACCCGGCAAACACTGACAGGGGCATTTCCAGAGGACACCACGAGGTGCAGGGCAGAGCTCAGCGCTCTGAGAGGAGATTTACACCTGCAGGAGATGCTGCTGGGGCTGTGTGTGCTCAGAACATCCCAGCCAGGCATCAAATGTGACAATTGCTGCACCCTGCCCACAGGAGGGAATGCTTGAGCATTGCCAGGGACACCGAGCCCAGCACAGCTCTGCTGGAAACGGATGCTGTCAGCTGGGGAAGGAGCCCTGAAAACGGGAAAGAGCTGCTGGAGCTGCAGAGCAGAGCAGGAGGTGCCCTGGCCACTCTCACACGCTGTGGGCAGGGCTGGCTCTCACCCTGGGCCTCTGCATTTACACACTGGGACTAAAAACCCTTTAAAACCAGCCCCAGGTTCAGAGGCACGAGGGAGACAACAAAGCCCAGCCCTCATCTTTACACAGCCCCCATCTAACTCAATCAGTGGCCAATTTTATCCTGTTTAATTCCATCTAAACATCTGCAACCACATCAGCAGCAGGAAAAATACCACAGCTCCCATCCTTTGTTCCAGTCAGGTCTGACACTGCCAAGCAGCTCCCACCTCCCAGTTTGGAGCTGCTCTCATGGAAAACAAAGGCTTTGGCTTTGGCCAGCTGAGAGCCCACAAAAAGTTCTAAATGTGCTGGTATTATTGCCATTATTATCATTATTATTATTCACGTTAACTGACCAAAGCTCTGTATCAGGTGTGGGATCTGCTTATTCATCCAAGTGCAAACTTAAATCTCAGTAGTTAAATTAAAATAAACCACATTTGCTGGGCTGCCAGGAGAGATTTATTATTATAAGTCCAGCCCAAATAAGGACAGGGGTTGGACCTGGGCCTCCATTTCCCCAGAACTGCCTGGGATTATCCCCAGCACATCCCTGGCCCTGAGATGAAGGCACACACAGAGTTAATGCTGCCACCACTGTTTCACTGTTTGGGCCAGATGAGGCTTTGACACCTCAGTGTGCTCTGAGCAACATTTCAGTGCAGAATTCCTCTGCAGGTCAGCACCCTGTGGGTAAGAGCTCTCTGTTTCCCAGGGCTGCAATAAGGAAACCTCCCCTGCAAGTCTCCAAAATGCCCCAAAATGCTCCCAAATACTCCAAAATGCTCTAAAATGCAGCAGAGCTGCTTGGGGCTGGAGCTGCAGGGAGCAGGAGGCTCTGAGGCTGTGCAGGTGGAGCTCTGCTGTCTATAAATAAGAGCACAGTTTGATCTTTGGCTCTGCCCAGCCTGGAGGGCTGCCAAATGTTTCTGGAAACTTGGATGGAGCAGAACAAGAGCAAATATGATAAAATGAGCTGGGGCTGACAATGATTTATGGAGTCAGTGATCATTACTCTGTGCTCACAGAGCAGTGCTTCACTTTTCAATAAACTTTGTTTTTTTCCATTGGTGAGGCTCAGTTCTCTCTCATTTAACGTGGGTGGATCACCCAGAGCCCTGAGTGCAGCAGCTCCAGCACTCACAGCTCGGGGCAGCTGATGGAAAAAAAAGGAGAAAAAGCTCCAGAGGGAGAAAAGGAGAGGGGCTGGCACAATTTACCAAAGAGAGCACAGGCTGGGCCATCTCAGCCCAACCTCAGCAGCCGTGTCAGTCCCACACAGAGCTCCCTTCTGGGCTGGGGTCAGTGCAGAATGAGCAGGGAGCGAGTCCAGGCCCTGCCATCCTCCCTCCATCCTCAGGCAGCACACAGGCTCTCTGCTGGGTGGAACCAGCCCCAAATGGGGCTCTGGGCTGGCCCAGCCTCCAGGAAGGTTTCAGTGAGGACAGAGCAGAGCACACAACATGCATTGCCAGAACTCCCTGAAAGCCTTGCACAGGACCTACAGCTCAAAACCCCTCTCAAACCACTGCCTGAATAACTGAAGCCACCAAGAGAACATGAGAGTTTCCTCCATTGATCAGTTCTATCTCCTAACACCAATGCCAGCTTTATTAGTAGCTTAACAAGATCACATTTTTATTTTTGTTTACTCCTTTAAACACTTCACCAATTAACCAGCTGAAAAATCGACCCACTCAAGGAAAAAAAAAAAAAAACAACAAAAAAAAACCCAAAAAAACCCCAACCAAACTTTTCTGCTGCCATTTTTCCATGACTTATTAATTCTGTCATGCACTGCATCAAGTTTTTTCATTTATACCCATGCATGTGTATTTTTATTTACACACCCACCCTCTTCCTGCTCATAAAGAAAACCTCTTTAGGAAGAAAAATCAAAAACCAACATAAAAAAGCAAGAGCAGCAAGGTGAAGCATCAAGGCTGGAGGAGATAAATAATTTCCTACCACTTCATCCTCAGTCCAACACTTCTCAATCAGCTTTGGCACAGGTTTCTTCACCAGGCGCTGCAGGGCTTTCCCAGCATCGTAGTTGCTTTCATGGAGCTGAAAGAAAGAAGACAAATAGATCATCCAAAGGAATTAGCAGCGATCTGATATTGGAGGGGGAAAACCACTACAGGAGCCACAAGAGATGTTCTGTGCCTGATTATTGTTCCTGCTGATGTATGAGGTGAGTGTAACAACCTGAGGGGAAACTGAGGCTTCAGAGGGGAAGCAGCAGCACCAACCCAAGCAGGGATCCCCTCCCTCCTACACCTGCCCCAGGTAATGTTCAACCCAAAGCCTCACTGCTCACACCCCCTCACAGGGCTCGGTGTGATGTCAGCCATGACAAAATAAAAATTAACACATGATGGGTTATGTTCTCCACTCTATTGTTCTTCACTTCACACAACTTGGCTCCATCTCCTGTGGTCAGCAGGAGAAAAAATAAATTAAAAAACCAACTTAAAAGAAAATAGTTCCAAGGCTCCCATGGTATGCAATGCCTACTTACAGGCATGGAAATAAGATGTTGCCTTTTCTGCTGGGTACACATTAATTTTCCTCCCTGTTTGCACTCCAGCACTGGGAACCGATCCATCTCAAAGAAAAAAGCTCGGTTTGTTTTGCCAGCTCACCTTGCAAATGCCTCTTTTCTGTGCATGCCACTGCCCAGAGGATTTTTCACTCGGGAGATGTGACAGGGCTGAGGAGAATGGGGCTCCTGTTTCCCTCCCCTCCCCGCTCCCTCCCAAGCAGCAGCAATGCCAGAGCTCTTTGTCACTTGGAGGGCATCTTTATTCTGCCTCAAGGACAGCACGTGCTTCTCCCTGGCAGCCCAGTGCCCAAGCAGCTCAATCTGCAAGGAAAACAAACCAGACAGGCCCAGAAAGAACAGCCTGGGCTGACAGGCAGCTGCTCCAGAAAAAGAGGAGTTTACAGGCCAGCCACAGATTATATGGGGTGAACTTCTGAGCAAGTAATTCATTAATAAAAACCCCAAACCCCGTCAGCACAGACCTGACAGTGGAGAAATGGGGAAGAGAAGACCCCTGTGAAAACATGATACAAGCTTAGGGGCTCCTGAAAAATGTTAATTTTAGCAGGTGGGAGTGGAAAAAAAATGTTTTATAAATGCCAGGAGTAGAATAATGCAGCAGAAAGGAAAAATATTTTCTCTAAGTGCTGGAGTTAAATTTACATGTTCCAGTCTGGCTCCTTCTCTGCTTTCTACTTTCAGCCATTGCTGAGCACTTTATTGGCAAGATCCAGAGGATAAATAACAGCTAATGATGACTGCCTCTGGTTTCATTAACTCCTGCTTGAACTTCTCCAGGTGTTTCTACAAACACTGCATCACTGTCCAGCCAGCCAGAGAATCTCCATTTTTAGCATTAACTCTGCATCCACATTTGGCACCACTGTGAGATTTGATGTGTGAACAACTGCAACAAAGGGAACCACCACAAATGCACCCTGAAACAGAAAATACAGCAACTTCTGCACCACAGGGCAGGATTAAAGCACAATTCTGGATGTGCACGTGCCCAAAAGGCTCCCTTACACTGCTTTACAGACAGCCAGGGCCCAGGGAAGGGATTGCACATCAAGGCTGCACATTCCCACAAGGTTCCAGTTCCCACTGCAGCCTCTGAGCAGAGCTGCCATTGCTGTCTGGGTGATGCTGCAAATAAATTCTCCTTTGGCATGGCTCAGCTGTCAGGCACCTCCAGTCTGTAATGAACCCATGAATTACATCTTGCAGCTCTGACATCTCTGGGCTTGCTCATCAAAATATTGTTCTTCAATTGTAATTTATAACTTAATTTAAATGTCCCTTTCCTGTGACCTTTTTAGAGCAGAGTGCCATTGCATGTGGCAGCAAGGCTTCCTCTGGCAATTACAGCCATTCTGCTGTGCCTTGGAGAGCCCAGCTCGGGCAGGCTGCAGGCAGGGCTCAGCATTAAATAACTGCCCTCCATTAGGAGCACTGAGATCCCAGAGCCGCCTTCTCCAAGGAAAAATCGCTGCAGTCTCATGGGAGTGCTCCTGAACTGCTCCAGAAGCAGAGCCCAGCCTGGTTTGGGCTGGGCCTGGGAGCAGAGGGGATTGTTCAGCCAAACCCACCCCAGTGGGGCTGCAGCACATCCAGCCCTGACGGGACAGCCCTGAACCCCAGAGCTCCCAGCGCCACACGGGCTCTCCCATGGGAGAAGCAAAAAAGGAAAATGAGGAGCAGGATGGGGATCAGTGCCACGAGCAGCTCCATCTTTGGGTGTGAAAACTCCAACCCAACACCTGATTTAATACAAAATGCAATTCAGGCCCCTTCTTTCAGTAGCAGAGCTGGCAAATTTCAGTGGGCTGTGGATGTTCTGTACAGCTGTGGACATCTTGCCCTACAGTGAAAACAGAATATGCTCCTTTTAGCTGTTATCATTTCTAAAGCCCAGCAACACAGGAGCCCCAAGTGCCCTTTAGGGTATAATTTGGGTATCAGACAAAATCAAACCAAAAAATCCAACTTCCATATCTTTCCCCCAGCTCTAATCTATTTCAGGCACCTAAAGAGCTGAAGACTAAAATCCTGATGTTTGTGATGCAGCCACTTTGTTGTGCCACACAGCCCAAATGCAGCTGCAGAACAGCTGTGGGGCACTGCAGGCAGGGCCAGGGCAAAAAATGCCAATTACCTGCAAAACTCACCACAGCCTTTAAAAACCTTCCAAACCCAGCAGGATTTTGCATATTCTCCCAGAACTTTATCAGCAATCACAGCAGTGGGGCTTGGCCCTTTCTGACCTGCCCGTAAGAGTGAGGATGAGGATGGATGGAAGCTCCAGAGGCAGAAGTGTCTCCTGCACTGGGACAGGCCTGGGCAGGGAGCCTGGCCCTGCCTGTGTGAACCAGGAGAGCAGCTGCTCATTAACATCACCCACCAGCAAAACCAGTCGCAAGCAGAAATGCTAACATATATTTAAATAATATTTTTTTAATGCTTTCAACCTTGTCTGTAGTTAATGAACAAGAAAATCTGGTCTAAGGGCAAGTTAAAACAGGGAGTAATTTGTCTGGGTGACATCTTAGTTAGGAGTGAATTTCCTTGCACTGAGATTAGCCTGTCATGTTTGTCACTCATAATGACACGTTCCCATGCAGCAGAGCCATGAGAAGGCACAACAACACTATTAGTAAAGAGAGATTTACACAATATTAGCATATCATTGTTTGGGCTCTCCTCCATGTGGCACTACATGAGCTTAATGGTGCTGTTTTTTCATCTGCTGGGGATAAACAGGAGTGGCTGGCTGAGATTTCCCCAGCAGAAACACGAACCAAACCCCGGAGATTGTGGGTCCCGCTCTGGGTTTGCAGCCTGCCTGCCCCAGGCCTGCTGCAGCTCTGCTGCCCCACACAGCCCAGGCAAGGCTGACCTCTGGGAATGGATTCTTCCTCTGGCAAAGCCGAGCACAAGGCAGGGAATGAATCCCTGCCTGGCCTGGAGCAGCACTGCAGAACCCCTGAGCAGCAGGCACGGGTCACAAGGATGAAAGAGCTCAGGAGCTCCTGCCTTTGCCCTGCTGCGGACACAGAAAGGATCTGAAACCACATCTGGGGCTAAATCAGAGTCTGGAGGCAAAGAGCAGGGAAGGAACCATCCCAAACCTCCCCAGCCCTCCCTGCCCAGCACTGCCAGGTCTGTGCTCAACACTCACCTCGTTCCCTCTGCATTCCCAGACTGGCAGCACTCCCCCAGGGCAGGAGCAGCTTCCTGGGATCATTTCCTCACCACTATTATGGGAAAGGCTTGCGGGAGCTGCTGTGTGCTCCTCAGCCCTCCCAGTCCCACAGGGGCACCATCAGGAGGGCAGCAAACCCCAAATGAAAACCCAGTTCCCTTCCTAGGGGTTACAGAGACAAACGTGGCAGCAACAAACACAGGACAGGAGCTGGAGTTCACCTGGAATGCTGAGTGAACAACCCTTGCAGGGAGCTGAGACATAAATACATGTGTGTGATGTCTGTGTTGCATTGTGCCTTCCATGATCTCCATTTCTATCTGGCACAATTAACAATAAATCATTCTGGGGGCTCACAGCACCTGTTATTACATAAATAAAACAGCAGCAAAGGAGCTTGTCAAGACTGATTTATGTGAAGTGCTGCCCTGAAGTTTATTGGATTTCCATAATAAGAAATCATAGCACACCATTTTCTTTTACATTCATCTTCTGGGTTGCATATGGTAATTTCTAAACAAAGACACAACTTAGTGCAGGTTAAGAGGCTCACAAATCATTTATCAGATAAATCTGATCTCTTTTAAATTGGTGGTGAACTGAGAGACAAAAGAGGCACCATTTTGTCAGGACAACAGGTGAGTATCTAAACTGTTTCAAGCCAAAAAAGCAGGGTCTCAGAAATAAGTCAAAGTTTCTTAAAATATCTCTGACAGAACTATTATTTATAAGGAAACTCTTTTCTAGAAAAATCCACACCAGGCAAGGAAAGCATTTCCTAAAATAGACATGCATTAGAAACACAAAGAGAAAAGAACCAGAAGAACAAAACCAAAATATTTTGGGACTAATCTAATTTCAGAAGCAAGAACTCCACAAGTGCAGCTGCAGATCCTGGGGCTGCCAAACCATTAAAGGGAGTAATTAAAGTAGATAGAGAAGCAGTGAAGTTAAATGAATTTTCTGCATTAGGCTATTATTATAGATAAGGGCAAAGAAATTCCAATTCCAAAAGCTCCTTAATGATTATTGACCTTAACAGAAGTTTGAGTCTCTGAGAAGGAAGTCAGGGAAGAGCTCAGCCCAGAGCAGAGGGGTGAGGCACTCAGGGAAAGGGACTCAGGAGCAGAATGCAGGAATTTCAACTGCAGCTAAGCCCAGACCAGACCCAAGAGCCAGCTCAGGGGCAGCTGGGCCAGTCCCAGCCCCTGAGCTGAGCAGCCAAAAACACTCCCTGGGGTCACCTTTGAGGCACCATCCATGAGTTCATCACCGAAATTCTGCAGCTCAGAGCTCTGAAAACCACCTGGTGTTTGAGAGAGGTTCCCACCAAGAAATGGGACCCCAAAAGCTGGGTGCCCTCAGTCCCTGCTGTCCCAGGGTCACTCACCGTGTTCAGGGCGTTCAGGGTGGTGTCGTCCCGCGAGGCAGCCACGCATCCGTCCTCTGTGGAGCCCCCGTCACACATCCCTGCAAAGGCTGCCATGCTCCTGCAAAGCCAGGGACAGGGGACACTGCTCAGCTGGGCTGGGGCACCCACAGGGCCCCACACACACAGGGGGGTCACACCCCAAACCCTGGATTTTGAGGTGCACAGGGCCCCACACACACACTGGGTTCACATCCCAAATTGTGGATTTTGAAGTGCACAGGGCCCCACACACACACTGGGTTCACATCCCAAATTGTGGATTTTGAAGTGCACAGGGCCCCACACACACACTGGGCTCACACCTTCAATTGTGGATTTTGAGGTGCACAGGGCCCCACACACACAGGGGGTTCACACCCCAAATTGTGGATTTTGAAGTGCACAGGGCCCCACACACACACACTGGGTTCACACTCCAAATTGTGGATTTTGAAGTGCACAGGGCCCCACACACACACACTGGGCTCACACCCCAAATTGTGGATTTTGAAGTGCACAGGGCCCCACACACACACAGGGGGTTCATACCCCAAATTGTGGATTTTGAAGTGCACAGGGCCCCACACACACACTGGGCTCACACCCCAAATCCTGGATTTCAGGGCCTTGCCACACTGTGCATCAAATAAGGCAGCACAGAGCTGCAAAGCTGAGTCACCCCAGCACACAGAGCAAATCCAGCATTACAATCCAATCTCATTTGCTTTCATCAGCCACAAGTCTGCACTGCCAAAGCAGCAGAACCTGAGCAGGATTACAGAAGCTGAAACCTGCAGCCAGAACAGCCTCAGCAGACAGCAAACTTTGTGCTGTCATCTTGGTTTTAATGTCAGAAAACTGACTGAAACTGCACATTCCCCAGCCTCTGAATCCCTGCAAGCTACAAGTAATTTCCAGAGACTCTGAATTCCTGTGAAGCCCACCAGGGATTTGCTGAGGTGCAAACTGGAGCTCACAGGGGATTGACTCCCTGCAGGGAAGCTGTGCTGCACCCACAGCAGCTGCTCCTTGTACCCACGCCAGCCCACCCTGCTGCCCTTGCACTGCACCCCCAGAGCCACAGAGCACGGGGGTGTCACAGACATCGTTTATGGAAAACCCCTTCCTTCAGATTTTTCCTCCTGAGAAGCTGAGAGGCCTCAGGAACAGAATGCAAACAATGGTTATCTGCTGCTGTGGGATGCAACAGGTGCATCTGTGATTGGTCTCATGTGGTTGTTTCTAATTAACGGCCAATCACAGCAGAGCTGGCTTGGACTCTCTGTCTGAGACAGAAGCTTTTGTTATCATTCTTTCCTATTCTATTCTTAGCTACCCTTCTGATGAAGCCTTTTCTTCTATTCTTTTAGTATAGTTTTAATGTAATATATATCATAAAATAATAAATCAGCCTTCTGAAACATGGAGTCAGATCCTCATCTCCTCTCCAATGCAAGAACCCAGTGGACACTGTCACAGGGGGTGCTCTGCTGGCCCAAATCTGAGATTTCTCAGCCCAACCCAAGGTGTCGGCTGATACCCCGGCACCCACAAACATCCCAGAGAGAAGGAGGGGCTGCAGGCACCCAGCCCAGCCCAGCCCAGAGCAGGGAGGGGCACAACCCACCTGGCTGCCCTCAGGTACATCAGCAGGTCGCAGTCGTTGACTCCTGGCATCCACACCAGCTCCTCGTGCTGGGTCACCGTGTCCCCGTCCGGGGATGGGAACGGCTGCAGCTCGGGGAGCTTGGCCTGCAAACAGGGCACACACATGGCACTGGGCTGCAAACAGGGCACACACATGGCACACATGGCACTGGGCTGCAAACAGGGCACACACATGGCACACATGGCACTGGGCTGCAAACAGGGCACACACACGGCACTGGGCTGCAGCTCAGTCTGCAGACAGGGCACGCACGCACACACACACACACACAGGGCACACACACAGGGCACGCGCACACACAGGGCACACACACACACAGGACACACACACACACAGGGCACACACACACACAGGGCACACACACACACAGGGCACACACACACACAGGGCACACACACACAGGGCACACACACACAGGGCACACACACACAGGGCACACACACACACAGGGCACACACACACACAGGGCACACACACACACACACATGGCACACACACACACAGGGCACACACGGCAGCTGCTCCTGGCTCAGGAGCACTCCCAGCCCCTGGAATCCTCTGCCCTGGTGGCAGCTGGCAGGGGGAAGGTGCTCACGCAGCTGCTGCAGGATTTGTTCCACGTTTCAGAACTCGGAGGTTGAGGCATCGAGCCCAAGCCATGCCCTCCACCCAGCACTCCTGCCTCACAGGGGCAGTGCCTTTCCTGATGATAACTCTGGGCTAACCCCACCTCAGCCCCCTGCCCGGGGAGCCCCTCTGTGCACAGCAGCAGCAGAGATGGAAGGGAAGCACTCTGCACTGCACAGCCCCTGGTTTGGAGCTGCAGAGCTGCTGGACAACTCCCCTCAGCCACAGCAGCTGCATTGTCACTGGATGCTGATCCAGCTGCTCCTGCCTGCCTCACACCCTCCAGAACACACATGGAGGGAGGCAGCCACCAGATGGGTCCCGTTTTACACCAGCAAGAAACCCTGCAGATCTGACACCAAGTTCAAAATGAAATGCTCAGTAAATCACTGGGACTCTGAAGGGAAACAAAGACATTTCCTGAAAGGGAGATAGCTCAGCAAAATGAACACTGCCTCTAAATAAGTATTACACTCTATCCAGAGACCCAATTAGCATCTTTAGTCATCTCCTGCTCCGAGATGAGATAGCTGAGAGCCTCTTCAGAAACAGCTTTTAAGCCCTATAATTACCTCCTATGCTCACAACGCTAAACGTATTTGAGAGGCAACATTTATACATAACCAGTAATTACAAGTCACAGGTTCACATGTCTTTCATGTTCTGCTCTTTAATCTGTACTTTATTTTACTTCTTGCCTGGGAAAATGGGGATGTCATTGAAGTTCTCTCCTGGCTGGGGCTGAGGCAGCGCTGGGGTTTCTGTCAGAGGCTTTGCAGCAGGCAGGGGCTGCCCCAGCCCAGGCTCAGCCTCCTGTGCCCTGGCACGTGCTCAGTTATCCCCCAGAGCAGCCTCCTCCTCCTCACAGCCCCACTGAGGCTGCAGGAGATGCCCAGGATAACCAAGCTGGCACCTGGGGCCACCCTGTCCCCAGCCCAGAGCACCGAGTGCCACCTCCAGGGCTGGGCCCCCAAACCTCCCTGGCTGTGCCCTGGGCACCCCAAACCTCCCTGGCTGTTCCCTGGGCACCCCAAACCTCCCTGGCTGCTCCCTGGGCACCCCAAACCTCCCTGGCTGTTCCCTGGGCACCCCAAACCTCCCTGGCTGTCATTTAGAGCACCCCAAACCTCCCTGGCTGTCATCTGGAGCACCCCAAACCTCCCTGGCTGTCATCTGGAGCACCCCAAACCTCCCTGGCTGTTCCCTGGGCACCCCAAACCTCCCTGGCTGTTCCCTGGGCACCCCAAAGCTCCCTGACTGTCATTTGGAGCACCCCAAACCTCCCTGGCTGTCATTTGGAGCACCCCAAACCTCCCTGGCTGTCATTTGGAGCACCCCAAACCTCCCTGACTGTCATTTAGAGCACCCCAAACCTCCCTGACTGTCATCTGGAGCACCCCAAACCTCCCTGACTGTCATCTGGAGCACCCCAAACCTCCCTGGCTGTTCCCTGGGCACCCCAAACCTCCCTGGCTGTCATTTGGAGCACCCCAAACCTCCCTGGCTGCCCCAGGAGCACCCCAAACTTCCCTGGCTGTCATTTAGAGCACCCCAAACCTCCCTGGCTGTTCCCTGGGCACCCCAAACCTCCCTGGCTGTCATTTAGAGCACCCCAAACCTCCCTGGCTGTCATTTAGAGCACCCCAAACTTCCCTGGCTGCCCCAGGAGCACCCCAAAGCTCCCTGGCTGTCATTTGGAGCACCCCAAACCTCCCTGGCTGTTCCCTGGGCACCCCAAACCTCCTTGGCTGTCCCCTGGGCACCCTAAACCTCCCTGGCTGTCATTTAGAGCACCCCAAACCTCCCTGACTGTTCCCTGGGCACCCCAAACCTCCCTGGCTGCCCCAGGAGCACCCCAAACTTCCCTGGCTGTCATCTGGAGCACCCCAAACCTCCCTGGCTGTCATTTAGAGCACCCCAAACCACCCTGGCTGTTCCCTGGGCACCCCAAACCTCCCTGACTGTCATTTAGAGCACCCCAAACCTCCCTGACTGTCATTTAGAGCACCCCAAAGCTCCCTGGCTGCCCCAGGAGCACCCCAAAGCTCCCTGGCTGTCATTTAGAGCACCCCAAACCTCCCTGGCTGTTCCCTGGGCACCCCAAACCTCCCTGGCTGTTCCCTGGGCACCCCAAACCTCCCTGGCTGTGCCCTGGGCACCCCAAAGCTCCCTGGCTGTCATCTGGAGCACCCCAAAGCTCCCTGGCTGCCCCAGGAGCACCCCAAACCTCCCTGGCTGCCCCAGGAGCACCCCAAACTTCCCTGGCTGCCCCGGGAGCACCCCAAACCTCCCTGGCTGTTCCCTGGGCACCCCAAACCTCCCTGGCTGTCATTTGGAGCACCCCAAACCTCCCTGGCTGTTCCCTGGGTACCCCAAAGCTCCCTGGCTGTCATTTGGAGCACCCCAAAGCTCCCTGGCTGTCTTTTGGAGCACCCCAAACTTCCCTGGCTGTCATTTGGAGCACCCCAAAGCTCCCTGGCTGTCATTTGGAGCACCCCAAACCTCCCTGGCTGTTTCCTGGGCACCCCAAAGCTCCCTGGCTGTCATTTGGAGCACCCCAAACCTCCCTGGCTGTCATTTGGAGCACACCCACAGGAGGGAGGTGAGCTCTCAGAGCCCTGCAATCCCTCAGCACATCAGTCTCCTCTCGTGTCCCTGCTGCTGTGGGGATCAGAGCACTGAGGGTTCCCTCCCCAACCCCTCTGAGCCTGTCCTGGCACAGCTGGGGGACAAGGGGGGCTCCAGAGCCTGCTGGAGCTTGGGCTCTGCATTCTGCATTCTCTGAGGGGCGTCAGTGATGATTTGGCAGAACCAAGGATGAGGGAGGGACAATGGAAGTCTCAAGCAAGAATTAACAGGATTCTAAATCCATGGACCTTCTTCCTGCTTTTTCTTCCCCATCCACAAATGCAGGTGGTAATTACACCTCAGAGCAGGGTGACTAATGCCTGCCAAAATATGAGATGACAATTTGAGATGAAAGTTGTTTTGAAGGTATCATTTACAGTGCTCCTGTTATGACTACTGAAAAGAACACTACAGGTTTAATTGCCAAGGACTTTTTTCCTCTGAAGGCAAAACATCCTCAAGAATGTGACATCAGGTTCCATAAATATTTACTTTCACTAGCTATTAAACAGGATTTTTAAGAGGGTCTGAATGAATATTCATCACTTGGATGCAAAACTCCAGCACTTGGACACTGCAAAGTCAATTCTCAGGAAAAGGAGAGGCCCCAGCTGCCAGGGACAGACCTGGCCCTATGAACCACTGCAAGCTGGATGTTAATACTCTTTAAGAACAGATTATTTCCAATGCTTATGAAGGATTTCTCTCAAATTAGAATTAACATACCAGGAACATCCAGAGTCTTAACCTTATTCTGCTTCCCAGTGTGTGAACTCACTCAGCAGCTCCCTCAATTTCTGTTCTAACAATCCCAATGACTTAAAGCACTCCTTTAACTCCCAGCAGTTACTCACATTCCCTCAGTCTTACTCAGGAATTAACCCAACTACAGAAAACCATGAACATATCAACATCTGACAGAGAAAAATCTCAGTGACTGAGCTGAGGAGGGCTGGAGGACTGAAGTGAGACACCCAAAGATGATCTAAGATCCCTGCCCATGTCTGAGCACAGCAATTTCAAACAACTGCACACACCCAGGGGCCAGAGCATCCCTGGTATTGAGCACAAACCAAGCCCTTACCTGGTGGCTGGGTCCCACTCTGATTTCACCTTGGGTACTGTTCAGCCTCCTAAGGTGCAAAGGAAAAACAGAAATGAGAAAGAATTGCAATCAATGAAATTCAGGGTGATGCTCTCTTTTGTCACTGCATTTCCAGTGCAAACAGAGCAAGAACAGAAATTAAACACCATTGAGAGAACAGGAGGGGATGTGCTCAGGTGTGCTGAGCAACCTGGGCAGGTTACCCTTCCACCTGAGGGACAGTGCCACCCCCAGGAAACAAACCCACTCCAAAAATGAGCCAAAAGCCCCCAGAAAACAACCAGAACACGTCAACATGTCTTCCCCCAATGCAGATTTTTGCAAGACAACCTGACACTGTTTCCTTGTTTTCAGGCTATGCAAGGAAATGACTGAAGTAGGAAATCAATTTTCTATTTACAAAGTCATACATTAAATACCAGGTTACTACAAGGTGTCAGAAGGGGAAGCTCACAACAGCAGCTGCTGCTGCTCTTGGTTCCCTCCCAGAAAACATGTTGGGGCCATGCACATCCCTGCTCTCAGTGTTCCTGGGCAGGGTTTGTGCCCACCCTGAGCCCTGGGCTGGTGTCAGCTCAGGCAGGAGGAACCAAACATCCCCCAGACCCCAATTTCTTCAGCTGCACCACACCCAGTGTGACAAACACACCTTTAAGAACCGAGGCTGGACCATCCTGTAATTGCAAAGTTCAAATCCAAGTTTGGGATGGGACTTGTGCCCCCAGCTCCCTCTGTGGGACCCAGTGGGGCTCTCCAGCCACCCCTCATGAGGGACAGAAATATTTCTGTGTGTCCTTGCACCACCACCAACCCCATTTCCAGGGAGCATCCCCACCTCGAGGGGCTGCCCCCCTGCCCAGGAGCTGAGGGCTGGGCTCAGCTGCTCCATTCTGGATTTCAGCAGGGCACAGAGCCCCAGGCTGCCCAGGGACACAGGATCTGCCCTGTGCTTCCTGCTGCTCCCACAGCCACGGCTTTCAAATGGAGAGGGAAATTCTTGCTATGGAAACTAAAATGCAGCGCAGATTTGGAGCTAAATCATATTGGTGAGGGCAATTACAATGAGAATGGAACGGCACCCTTGTTTATTCCATGGCAAAGGGAAAAAAGGAGCCAACGCTGGATATGAAATGTGACACAAAAGAAACTGCTGTAACAAAGCAGTATCCATAGCAACAACAACTTAATATTTCAGTCCTCCTCAGCTGCAGTGGATTAAATATAATGACAAGATGTTCCCTTTGAAAAGTAACCTGTTGCCATGGCAACGTTGTGTTCTGCAAAGTAAACAGGGGCTGGTCAGAAAGGAGCTGGGAGCCAGAGCTGGAATATCAAAGAGGAGGAGGGGAGCAGGGCAGGCAGCAAGGCTGGTGCCCAGGGCAGGGAGCAGGGCCAGCAGGGCAGGGAGCCCCTTGTCCTGCCCCTCCTGAAGCACCAGGGCAGCCTGGAGGGCACTGAGGGCAGGTCAGGGTGGGCACAGCCTGGGCACAGCTCCCCTCTGCCACCCTGGCAAGGAGAGAGGGAGGAAGCTGGCACAGCAGTTCTGCACAATTCCCAGCACAGAAATGAGCTTCACCCTCAGTTTGCCACCTGCCTGGTGTCCCCATCACTCACCAGTCACCCAAGGCTGGCACAGCAGAGCCTGCACAGTTCCCAACACAGAAATTAGCTTCATTCTCTGCCACCTGCCTTGTCCCCACCACTCACCAGTCACCCAAGGCTGGCACAGCAGTTCTGCACAATTCCCAACACACAAACCAGCTTCATTCTCTGTCACTTGCCTTGTCCCCACCACTGAGCAGCTCCCCGAGGCTGGCACAGCTGGCAGCCCTGTCCACGGACACAGTGCCACCAAGGACAGGGACAAGGCCACCTCGGGTGCCCCAAGCACAGCAGGACAGCTCTGGGGAGCAGCTGGGCTCAGGACTCTGCTCCAGAATGCCCAGAGCTGGGCAGGAGGCAGGGCTGGGAGCTCACAGCATGGCTCTCCCCAGGCTGGGGCCATGGCAAAGGGCCCTGGGGGTTTGGGCACTGCCCTGCCCTGTCCCTGGTGCCAGCCCCAGGCAGGGCCCTGGTGCCAGCCCTGGCAGGGCCCTGGGGGTTTGGGCACTGCCCTGCAATGCCAGGATCACCTCCAAGGTGGGATCTCAGCAATGCTGCTCCTTCCACCTCTCCCTTTCCCCTGCCAGGGCCCAGCAGCAGAGCTGCCTGCAGGAAATGCACATTTCTCACCCTCTGCAGCTGCCTGGCTTTATCTGTGCTGCTGTGGCCACCCTGCCCTCAGTGCCCTGCCCTGGGCTCTCTGCCATCCTCTGGAACCATCCAGGAACAGCCCCAGCCCCAGAGATAACCCCGGGCTGCCATTCAGTTAAAAACAACCCAAACAAAGCCCAAAGCCAAACCAGAACCCCACATCACACACAGGACAGCATTCTGTGCCACCACAGAACCACCCCAGGCATCCCTCCCTGACTCTGCACACTGACCTGATCCCAAATTAAATTACAGGGATGCTTCAACAGAAGAAGGTTTTTAAACCAACCACAAACCTCCTCTCAAACAGCTGAGGAGGTGCCCAAAACCAGCTGAAAAGGTCATTATTTCTATACAGGCAAAGATTAAAAGAGGAAAGGCATATCCTAAGGCCAGGATAGTGAGGGATTTGGGCTGTGTTTTTGTTTTTATTAGGCAATAACAAACTGCAGCAATGAACAATGAATCCCAGGAGATTTGGGGCTCTGTATGAGGCCTGGTACCAACACCAACGCTGCACTGAATAAAGCAGGCCCATGTCAGATACATGAGTTATAAATAATTATAAACTGCAGTCCCACACTGGGCACTGACCAACCAGCCATTGTTAATGACCAGACATTTACATCCACAGAGAGTGAGACACAGCAAAGCAACTCCTAGATACTTGTGATTGCTGCAAAATTAATAGAAATTCCCAAGGAAGTCCCAAGAAAAGGAGTTTTTTTTAAAAAAACAATCCTTTAATTCAAACAGCCCAATACCCAGGATGAAAGACAAGACCCCAGCTCTTCAGAGGCAGCTCTAAAAACATCTGGCAAGGATCATTTTGTTCCATCTTAGAGGGACAAAACAGGGGAGAACAAAATGACTCCACTCCAAGTTCAGCAGATTAAAAACCAGTTTATCAGGGCTGAGAGGGACTGGCACTGCAGCCAAGAGCATCTGTTTATGGTCACTGTTGGGAGGCAGGAAACTGAGCCAAGGGGATCTGGAATTTTAACCCAAAATTATCTTATGTTCAAACACTGCACACTCCAAAATGCAACAGGGACAAACACGTTCAGGCTGCACAACCTTTAACCAAAAACCCCCACAACTGCCTCAAACTTGGGTTAAATAAGAGAAACAAGAGAAACAAGTCCCTGAATTCACCTGTGTCCTAAACCTTCATCTTTAAAGCAAGATTTTTAATTTATTTTTACAGAAATAGTATCCTAATGTCCAGAAAATATCCTTGCCCCTTGTACGCTTAAACTTCATTTCAAACCTGTTGTAACTGTGTGCTGCAATAATTTAAAAAAAAAAAGAAAAAGAAAGCAGAAGCAATTTTGTGTTCTGGGTGAAAACCCAAGCTGTATTTGAGCAGTGAGTGCCTGCTGCCCCAGAGCAGCCACCAGCAGACGTGTCCCAACCCCAGCCTGCAGCAGGAAGCGCTGCTCAGACAGACACACAGGAAAGGCTTTTTCAACACCAACTTGTTCTTTCATCGTGTTTATAGAGGAGGAAGGAAAACAAAGCCCACAGAGAGCCCTCAGTGCTGTCCCCTGCCCAGAGCTGGATGGAGGTGACAGAAATTCGGCCAAAGGAAGGAAATGTTCTCCTCCCACAGGAATTACCTGGAGGGGAACGTTTGCCTGGCAGGTGCCATGGGCACCTCTGGCACCTGCTCACCCCCAGATAAGACAGACACCTTTTGGCATTCTGATCACAGGTTCAAATAAATGAATTACTGGGAACCACTGCGCAATGCAAAGGTTTGTATCTGCTCACATCGATTTAACAGAACCAGGGTGTTGTGTAGCAGCAGCACTGGGGAGTGATGTGTAAATGAGCTCAGCATGGATTGGTGCTGCTGAAGAGTTTGTCCTGTACAGGTCCTGAAATGGCCAGGCAGTGCCTCTGCCCTCCCCATATCCCCAAATATTCACTGTCAGAGCAGCCTGAGCTCCCCAGCAGCAGCACAGGCCCTGTGCCAAAGGCCACTGGGACTCTCCATGAAGCTCCATCAGGTCAGGGCAGTGCTGAACCCCTGGGCTCTGAACCTGCCTGAGAACACAGAGCTGCAGCTCCCTGAGCAGCACACAGGCACAGGCAGAGCCCACAGGTGTCACAGGTGATAAGCATGAGGAATGGGAGGCATGAGAGGAGCTGGGAGGTATCCCTAGTTCCACCATGCACCTGGAAACAAGCTCTAATTAAAACAAATTACATCCTAAAGAATTGGAAGGAAGGGGAAATAGGTAATCTTGCTGATTTATGCCTGGAAAAAAAAACTGAAATGAAGGCAGAACAAAGGGAAGAGACTATTCTTCATGCAAAGGACAATACTGAAGCACTTCCCATGATATACCAGCAATTCCTAGCAGCTGTTTGGAGTGGCACTAACTCACCAGACCACCCAGCAGCAGTGCCTGAGCTGGAGCACCTGCTGGGCCTGCAGCCAGGGCAGAGCTGTGCCTGGGCAGGGAATGGCTGCAGAGCCCGGGGGCAGTGCCCAGGGCAGCTCAGAGCCTCTGCAGCTCCTGCAGCCCAGCCTGGCCCTGCCACCCAGGCCTGGGGCTCTGGGGTGTCCCTGCCTGGGGGAGCAGGGACCTTGGCTTCCTCTTGGCTTCCTGTTGGGTTTTGGTGTCTGGTTTTATTTTTAAACCCAACTCACACAAACCTGAGCGGCTGCTTGCTGATGACCTGGCTGCCCAAGCCCTTCCCTTCTGTCCAGAAGGGAACAATTAAAACCAGTGCTAAGGACACAAGCTGCCACATCCCTGTGTTCCTGCAGAGCACTGCTGGATGCCTGCACACACTCAAGGAGCTCCTTTATTAGGAATAAGAATGTGTCAAGGCTCAGGCCTATGGAGACTCCTCTCTGAACCATGAGGAGACCCCAACCCTAACCCACGAGGAGATCCTGCCAGGCTGAGCTGTCTCATCATTAGCAGGACTTTGCTCAGCCAATGGCCAAAGTGATCCACATCAAAGAGGTGTCCTTGATGTTTTTATGCTCTGCAGGTATAAAAGGAGATGGTCACAGGAATGACACTTGGGGCAGGACACAGACGTGGACGTGGCACTGACATGGGCAGGATTCTGCAGGTTTATCCATCACTCATTCCTCAGCTTCTGACAACAATCACAGACTGGGTTGTGTTGAAACAGATCTTAAAGCCCATCCACTGTCACCCCTGCCATGGCAGGGACACCTCCCAGTGTCCCAGCCTGGCCTTGGGCACTGCCAGGGATCCACAGCTGCTCTGGGCACCAGTGCCAGGCCTGCCCACCCTGCCTGGGAAGAATTTCTTTCTCTCTTCTCATCCCAGTCTGTGTTCTGTTATTCTGAAGCTGCTCCCCTTGTGTCCCTCTGTGCCCAGGTGAGCAGCCCCTGCCAGGTGAGTGACAATGAGTGCAGGCCTAAGGGCCAGCCCCGGCTCCAGGTGTCACTGCGAGCAGCACTCAGTCCTGTCCCCTTCCACCCAAAGCTGCCCAGCTCCAGAACAAGGTCCTGAGCGAGCCCAGCTCTGCAGGACAGGGCAGGACAGGCACAGGGACAGACCCTGGCAACGAGAGCACACACACAGGGGTGACCCAGGCACAGCCCCAGGTCCCCTCACCCCATTTCCACCCAGAGTGACACTGCTGCCTGTCCCATTTCTGTCCATCAGTGACACCACTGCCTGTCCCACAGGGACCACAGCCTGCCCTTCATCCCATCAGCCTCACCCTGTGCCTGCTGAGCCTTGTGGTGCTGCACAGCTGGCCCTGCACAGCTGCAGTCCTGCCCAGGGCAGTGATGCTGCCCTGCACAGCTGGCCCTGCACAGCTGCTGTGCAGCCCAGGGCAGTGATGCTGCCCTGCACAGCTGGCCCTGCACAGCTGCCCTGAGCTGCAGTCCTGCACAGGGCAGTGATGCTGCCCTGCACAGCTGCTGCCATTCAGCTGCACCAGTGCCACCTGCACAGGCAGGACAGGCCAGCACAGCCACAGCAGCCCCTGCTCCCCTCTCTCACCTGCTCAGTGCCCTCCATCAGCAGGTACCACCCATCCTGTGAGCCCCATCCTGCTGCATATCCCCCTCCTGTCACAGCATCCCTGAGCTGCAGGGCGCTGCATGCCCACGGGTGCATGCCCACGGCTGCATGCCCACGGGTGCCCGCTGCCGTGCTGGCAGCGCCGTCGGGAGCCCCGGGCGATGCCCCAGCCCCGCGGCGATGCCCGGGCTGCCGCCGCCTACCTGCAGGGCCCGAGGGGATCGTCCATGGCTGTGCCAGGCGCCCGGGGCCGGGCACGATCGCCGAGGCCGCCGCTCCCGGCCCGAGCTGCGCCTTTTGCCCTCTCGCAGCTCAAAATGGAGGCACATGCGGGCTGCCCGAGCTGCCGAGCCTGCACTGAGCTTGTGCTGTGACCTAAGCCCGCACGCAGAACGCACAAACTTCGCCCTCGGACCGGCGGCACTGAGCATGTGCTGTGACCCTCCCTCCCTCATCCTCCTCCCTCCTTCCTCCTCCTCCTCCCTCCGGAACGGCTCCGGCAGCGAATACGGCGCCGTAAATACAGCGGGGATCCGCAAAAACAGTCGGGGATACTGAATAAATACAGAGGAGATCTGGAAATACAGCGGGGATCTGCTGACAAATACAGCCGGGATCCGCAAAACCAGCCAGGAATCCGCAAATAAATACAGAGGGAATCTGGAAATACAGCCAGGGATCTGCTGATAAATACAGCCCGGGATCCATGAATAAATACAGCAGGGATCTGTAAATAAATACAGTGGGGATCTGTAAATAAATACAGCCCAGGATGCCCTGGTACAGCTGGAGATCCTCTGATAAATACAGCGGGGATCCGTAAATAAACACAGTGGGGATCTGCCAATAAATGCAGAGAGGATCCGGGAACAGAGCCAGGGATCCACTGATAAATTCAGCCAGGATCTGCGAGGCACATAGTATTCTCCCATTCATGGAATATTCTTCTCCCATTTATGGAATATTCTTCTCCCATTTATGGAATATTATTCTCCCATTTATGGAATATTATTCTTTGGCACCCGAGGAGCCCGGCTTGATTCTCCCTGCCTGACCCTCCTGCACCAGCCTGCATCTCTGACCCTATTGATGTGCTCTTAGGTACCCATTTACATGAAGGCAATGTCCTCTCCAGCACACACAGCTTTAATTGGGACACATCCCTCTGTTCTCCAGTTTCTGAGACGCCTCCACCTACCATGAGGCCAAAGAAGGATAAAAAGTTCCCCAAATATTGCATTTTGAAATACAGAGTAAGCAAAGCAGATCAGGCCCCAGAAAAATCCTTCATTTTCTTGTAACAATCCCGTGAGGAATGTTCATTGTAGCAGGGGTGGATACACAATTTCCTGGTGTATCACAAGTTTCAAACGGCACAGAAAGGACAAAATAACCTTTCCTGGAGCTCTGAGTCCTCCAACAACAAAAGGGTCTCATCCTACACATCCTCCCCAGTGCTGGGGATGTTTCTGCACTCTGGGGTTTTTCTATTTATTTTGCAAACACAAATGCACAAAAATAGCTTCTTTGCAAACATAAACACACTAAAATAGACCCCAAACATGCTGAGCTGCATCTGAGAGTGCAGCAGAAGTTTCTGAGCATCCCAGGGTGAGCCCAGAATGTCTCAGGCAGAAATCCCTTGCACACACAGTGCCCAGCTCGGGATTGTTGGGGTCCCACCCCACATTGCCCCAGCAGGGCTCACTGCAGCCTTCAGAGCCTTTATTAGAACAATTTCACACAACCAGGGGTGCTTCTCACCCTCCAGGGAACCAAAACACCTCCTTAGGAAAGCAGAGCAGGGGGAAGATGGAACTGACAAACCCCAAAACCTGCAATGAAATGTACCCAAAACATCCTCAGAGCAAGGGGAGATGGAACTGACAAACCCCCATAGCCTGCAATGAAATGTACCCAAAACATCCTCAGAGCAAGGGAAGGTGGAACTGACAAACCCCCAAAACCTGCAATGAAATGTACCCAAAACATCCTCAGAGCAGGGGGAAGATGGAACTGACAAACCCCCAAAACCTGCAATGAAATGTACCCAAAACATCCTCAGAGCAAGGGGGAGATGGAACTGACAAACCCCAACAGCCGCCCTGAAATGTGCCCCAAACACTTTCACTTCCCTCAGCAGAGGAAATGCAGCAGCAGAAACTCACAGCCAGCCACGAGCACCAAAACACAGCTCAAAAAAAGAAACCTGGCTGCAACCAAATGAAGAAAAAGCGACCTTGCAGAGCTGGCTAATTGGAGTAATTAGCTGATCACTAAGTGCTCTGCTCTGTCCTTTCATTGATCCTTTCAGGCTCAGTCATCCTCTGAGAGCTGGAAGCATTAACAGCTCCTCTACCCAGAAAGTGGGTTTAAAACCACACAGACAGCGCCAAAAATGCCATTTCACGGGGGAAATCATCCCTTAGGCACCAATACCAACACTGCAACCCCAAACTGAAACACAGGGACAAGCACAGGGGTCAGGGAGGGCGCTGACCATCAGAGAGTGGCACCACGAAATCCTCATCCACAAAAACCTCACCAGGAAAATCCCACCAATGAAAACCTCACCAGGAGAACCTTATCAATTAAAACCTCATCCATGAAAACCCCATCCATAAAAACCTCCCCATGAAAACCTCACCTATGCAAACCTCCCCAAGCCTTGCCTCGCGGACCACTCAGAAGACGACACCAGTGGTGTTCCAGAAGCATTTTAGGTGTTTGAATTTGGGATATCCCCAGGGCTCAGCACCACCCCAGGGAATGGGAAACGCCTGAGGGAGGGAGTTTCAGCAGCCCAGCCCACCCAGACAGCCTGGGACACCTCAGAGTGAGGCGAGGGAGCCTCATTAATAACCAATTCCTCATTAATAACCTCATTAATAACCAAACACTCAGGGAGCTCCTCCCAACTGCAGGCACTCAGTGGCTGGCAATGCCGTGGAGCACAAAGATCCAGATCTGCTTTAGGAACAGTAAATCCACCACAGAACAATTCAAATATTTATTATTTACATGCTTATCTAACCCCAGTTCAAATGAGACTTTTCTCCAGGATATCTCTGGAAATCAAGGAGCACAGCTGATTGTGTTCAAAGCACAACTCCCTTCAGTGGGCACAGACCTGAGCCCAATTCTTCATCTCTCACTCATGGAAATACCCCCTGAACAGCAAACTGCTCAAGGCTGGCACCTGTGGGGCGTTTTCTGTGCTAGAGAATCCCATAAATGCAGAAAATAACCAAGCCACAGCCTGGACTGAGCTTTCCCCCAGAGCTGCCCAAGCTGGCTGAACAAACCAGAGCATGGACACACCTTCCTCAAGCACGAACTGATCCCAAAAAATCCTTTCTGTGCCTCTCTTTGCTCTGGGCAGCAAGGCCTAAACCAGGAATTCCTGACAGGGACCACCCTGGACAATTATTTACACATGAAAGCAGGAATTTCCACACTTAAAAACTTCCCATTTGATTTCTTGGAAGTGTCTAAATTAGAATATGCAAACTAGAATATGCAAACGATTTTTAGAGGTATTTTCAAGGGTGTACATTCAGCCAACAAGACAGCCAAGAATTCCTGCTGAAGTCTGCAAGTTTTACAAAACTTCCATATTTCCAAGAAGCTGTTGGGAAGCAGCACATTATTTACCCAGAGGTGCACCTGGATATCAGGACTCACTGCACAATTTTATTTTCTGCTCTTATAAGATTATTATCTTATTTTCCTCCTGTATAAACACACAGCCAGAAATCTGCAGCTTGTCCCTTGCATCCCTTGCAGCCCAGCCTCCTGCCAGCTGGGTTTGAACCTTTCTTCCCCTGAGTGATTTTCATAGAATTAAGATTGGAAAAGACCTCCAGGATCATCGGGCCCAACCTTTGAGTGAACACCAGCTCAGGTCAGTGTGAAGTGGAGTTTAAAAGCCATTTTCACTTACCTTGTCTCTGGATTGTAGCCCAGGATGTAGAAAAATGAATCCACTCGTGCCTTGAACTCTCTAGCAGCAAATATGTCAGAGAAATGGGAGATGTTGCACTTCCCTCTGCAAGGAAGAAAGAGGAGAAAATGGCATTAGAATTCTAGCTTGAGTAACAGCTGCTTTAATGAAGTGCAATCTGGGGAGAAGCCACAGGCATCCCTGCTCTCATAAATGTCCAAAACACCATAAATACAGAAATCCTGTAACAGAAGTGTGGGCTCTTCCCACGGGGCAAAGGGAGGGAGATGCAGTCACGGGGGCTCAGATGCTGCTCTGCAAACTCTCATTGATTCTCCTCCAGCCAGCACAGCCCAACCAACAACAGCTTGGATGCAATGCTGACAGTCTCCAACGTGCAAGGCTGTTACACTTACAGTCACAGCCTCCCAAATTCCCCAATCCAAGGTCTGAGAGAGGCCCCACACACCCTGAGTGCCAGCCCTGCTCTCACACTCATTTCCTCCCTGCAGGCTGGCACTGCTTCCCAAGTTTAGTCACTTAGACAGACAGAAAATGAGCAGGGGGGTTTCTTTTGATATTTCACATTTTAGAAGTATTCTAGGGAAAGAGGTTTGGCTTCCTTTCAATAATTCACCTGGCAGCTAATAAGCACTTTGCAGCTAAGCTGCATTGTCTCTGTGGATGGCAGCAGCACCTCCTGCTCCCAGCACTCCAGACCAGGAGTTCTGCATTCCCCAGAGAGGCAAAAAGCACATCATGTTTATGACACCCTTCCACAGAGATCTACAACTACCCTCTAGTTGAATTTTCCCACTGGTTAGAGTAGAATATTGCTGGTTACAATCACTGGTTTTTATTCCCTAGTTTGTCATCAATCCACTGTGTGTCCATTTGTTTGCAGAGGGCACAGAGATAATCTGGCATTATAATAAATTAGAATCTCATGTTACCCTTTCATGCATCACGACACACTGTGCCTCCCCCACGTTCTCTGCAGGAACACCATGTGCAATTATCCTTCTGCTCATCCTCTGCACTCACAGGTTATTGCCCAAGTTTGTTTGGCACACACGGAAATTCCATTTTTATCTTTCCGTCCCTATCTTTTCTTTAAAGGGAAAAAGCACTGAGAGGATGTGGCAGGGGAGTTAGAGCAGTCCCAGGGAATGTGCAGCCACAGAGCTGAGTTTGTGTGCTTGATTTCCAGATTTCCAGCCTGGCTCCTGGTGTGACACTGGGACTCAGCAGAGGCTCCCAGCACACCCTGCAATGCTCTGAGTTTATAAGAAAGGTTTAATATGTAAATCAAAGGCTTTCCCCCACCAGAACAGAAGCCAGTTTGTCTTGAAGTAAGTGGCTTCAGCAAAGTGACTCTGAACAAAAAAATGTCTCCAGATGGCTGTGGTGAAACACCATCTGAGCACCATTATCGGGGAGATTATTCAATTTGCATCTTGACAATATCCATGTATGTTTGGCACGCTGAAAATCAGCTGACAAATAACGCCTGGCTGCTGGGCTCTGAGAGCAGCTCCAGTGAGGGTGTCCCCCAAAGCCTGGAGGGTGCCAGGGCAGAGTGAGGGCACACAGCTGGGATCTCCCTCAGCCTGGGCTGGGCTCTGAGCAGGGACAGCACCCACAACAAGCCTTTCATGCAGCCCAGCAGAAAGCCAGAGCTGCACGAGGGGCTCTGAGGGAGGGACAGGCTGCTGCAGGAGCCAGCCATGCCCTGGGCTGGCAGGGAGGGCAAACAGCTCCTGCTGGGCACCACTGACTGCCTGGCACGGAGAGGAACCTGCAGGGCTGCAGCTCCCTGCTGCACCAGGGCACAGCACACTGCAGGGAGAGGGCACGGCTGGGCTGGGGGGGCAGTGACCCCAGGAGCCTCTGTCCCCCCTGGCTGTCCCCACAGGGCCTCAGGAACCTCTGTCCCAGCCCCAGGCTCTTCCCCCCAGAGCCCCTCACACCTCTGTCCCAGCCCCAAGCTGTCCCCAGCCCGTCCCCAGCACCTGGCTGTCCCCAGCCCGTCCCCAGGTGTCCCCAGCCCCAGGATGACCCCAGCCCGTCCCCAGGTGTCCCCAGCCCGTCCCCAGCTCACCCCCAGGTGTCTCCAGCCCGTCCCCAGGTGACCCCAGCCCATCCCCAGGTGTCCCCAGCCCCAGGATGACCCCAGCCCGTCCCCAGGTGTCCCCAGCCCGTGCCCAGGTGACCCCAGCCCCAGGATGACCCCAGCCCGTGCCCAGGTGTCCCCAGCCCGTCCCCAGGTGTCCCCAGGTGTCCCCACCTGAGGGCAGCAGCGTGGTACGTGTCCACGTAGTCGGAGATGAAGAGCTCACGGTTCTTGATCACGGGGTCAGTGATGACCAGCTCCCGTCCCGAGTCTGCAGAGACAAACAGCAGCACAGCCCTGACACACAGCTGGGCCACCAGGGCACAGCCCCAGGGGCTCCTCAGGTGCACTCCGAGCTGACCAACTCTGCTCGCGTGGGCTGTGGGAATTGATGTGCAAGAACATCACTTCTATTCTCGTCCATCAATTCTCCCAGGGCTTCTGAAGGGAAAAGCCTTCCAAGGGCACTGGGACTCCTCCTGACCACTGGGAGCATCACTCCCGGGTGGGAGGAACCAAGGAAATGAATCTGTTTGGTTTCCAGGATAAGGCATGGGCTCCTGTGCATATTTAATGTCAAATCTGCAACAAAATCCTGACATGGAGCTCTGGCTTTGAGGTAAATATTGACATTCATGTTCAAACACAGAAAATTCTGAGCGCTAACAAAAGAACTGGAAGACAACTTTTTCCATGACTTCTTTCTAATACCTTTGAGGAAGACACAAAAATACTTCTCCACACACAGGAGACTGCAATAAAAGCAGCCATGCTATCAAAAATCCTTTTTGACACTGTGCCTGTAATCTCATTGTTAGAAGCTTCAAATAAATTAGTAACAGAAATGTTAGATTTGTGGAGCTCTTGCTAAAAGCACACACAGAATGTCCTTTCATAAGGGGAGCATGTGCTCAACTTTGTTCTGTCAGGCACCAGAAAGTTGCTGCATTCCACATTTCAATCATCAACTTTTATCAGCACGGTTCACCTTGGAGTATCTTCAGAATTTTTAACAGTTGCCTCAAGGAAATTTCCTGGTAAGAACAGAAGCAAATGTTATGTCTTCCCTGGAGGCAGGAGATAAATGACACTGGGATATGTACTAAAGTTCCTTCTGCTCCTGTGAAAGCCAAGATCACACTTGTTTTTGCAAAGAGAAAAGGGGAAACTCAGCTCCAAGTGCTTCAGTTGCATCCCTCACTGCAATATTAATCACAGTGAATATTCACTGCAAGGGAGCACGACTGAGAGAGACAGCTCTCACGGCACTGCTCATGGCAGAACCACAAAAACCAGAGGAGATCCTCAATTTCTGCAGATAATTTGGTGCTCAGTTCATTATCGGCACAGTGTCCAGAGGCCTACCATGGATCCAGGGTGATTTTGCTTTTCTATTCTCCTTCAAGGAGATAATAGTAATAATCATCATCATCATACATGATAATAATTTTGTTATGCTATTATTAACGTTGTTGCTGTTGCTATTAATTATTATTCATAGTGCAGCCAAGCACTTCCAGCACACCTGGAATGGCCCTGATTACAGGAGCAGGACACACAGCAGTGACACCAGGCAGGTAGAGAGCACCGTGTCCTGGTTCCACAGCCCAGTGCAGAAGTGTTCTGTTAAACTGGGACTGGGACAAGGCAGGCTGGCTCTGTTAAAGCTGGGATTGGGGCAGGCTGCCCATGTTAAAGCTGGGATTGGGGCAGGCTGGCCCTGTTAAAGCTGGGATTGGGGCAGGCTGGCCCTGTTAAAGCTGGGATTGGGGCAGGCTGGCTCTGTTAAAGCTGGGATTGGGCCAAACTGGCTCTGTTAAAGCTGGGATTGGGGCAGGCTGGCTCTGTTAAAGCTGGGATTGGGGCAGGCTGGCCCTGTTAAAGCTGGGATTGGGCCAGGCTGGCCCTGTTAAAGCTGGGATTGGGGCAGGCTGGCCCTGTTAAAGCTGGGATTGGGGCAGGCTGGCTCTGTTAAAGCTGGGATTGGGCCAGGCTGGCCCTGTTAAAGCTGGGATTGGGGCAGGCTGGCTCTGTTAAAGCCAGGATCAGGCCAAGCTGCCCCTGTTAAAGCCGGGATCATGCCAGGCTGTCCCCACTCACCGTTCTCGTTGTGCCTGTCCTGCACCAGGTGCTGGTACACCGAGTCGGGCACCTCGGACTGGCGGTAGTACCACTTGACGTTCATCAGCAGATGGTCCCTCTTGCTCTGAAAAACAACCCGGGGGTGTTACTGACAGGAAATCAGCCCCCAGCCCTCACTGGAAACCCCCAGGTCAGACCCAGAGGCAGGAAAGCATTTCTCCAGCCTGATTGATTTCCAGCCCAGACAAAGGCAGGGAGACCCTCCTGCATCAGTTTTGTCTCTGCATCTGACCAGCAAACCCCAATCTACTCACTCATGTTAATTAACCCAGGGAAAGAGGCAGGGATCAGAAAAGGATTGCAATTTTTGGCCTCGTGCAGGCTGCTGATTTCCACAAATAAGAAGTATTTATGGCCAAACATGCAGAAAAGAATACCCACAGCAACACCATTCAGTGCAACCATTCTGAGCAGTGGGAACCAAGAGATAATAGATTTTTTTCCCCCAAGGACAGATGGATCCAGACATAATCATAGATGTTCTTTATTACACAAAAGAATAGGATACTGCACTTCAATCACAATAATTACAGGCTCTGACTGCTCATCAACCTCACAGCAAAATTTACACAAAACTGTCTTCCCCAAATGCTCTTTTTTCACTGAGGCTCCAGCCACCAATTTGTTCCTTCTTAGAAGGAAACTGAAGCATAAACACCACTTAGAGAGAACTTTTAGATGGAGTCACTACGGACTCTGCTCAGTTCATCTCCGAACCCCCGGTCTGCAATTCTCCCTGCTGCTCCAACACAGAGAACAACAAAGGCCTGAAGGGAAGGGAAGGGAACATTCCTCTGGCATGAGGCAAGTGCAGCCTTGTTTTCCTCTGGGCTGCAATCCCCTAGGGCAGTCTGAGACTGCTCCTGAGCTCCCAAACCCACTCTGGGCTCCCCTGCAGGTCCCTGGGCTGTGGGCAGGTTCTGCTGGCTCCCTGCAGCAGCAGCAGCCCCGTGTCAGAGCTTTCCTGCTGAACAAACAACAGCCAGACCTTCCCGGGAAAGCATTTCCTGAGCAGAGCTGTGTAATACCGGCACACCACTGCCAGTGGCAGCATTGTGCCAGGAAAGCTGGGACCGAGCCACCTCGACATCCCCATCCCCAGAGCCTCGGAGCATCCTGACCAAGCCACATCCACATCCCAAAGCCTCTGAGCATCCCAGACTGAGCCACCATCCCCATCCCCAGAGCCTCTGAGCATCCCTGGGCTGAGCATCCCCAGGCTGAGTCACTTCCCCATCCCCAAACTGCTCTGAGCATCCCAGGCTGAACCATCTCCACCGTCCCCAGAGCCTCTGAGCATCCCGACCAAGACACATTCCCATCCCCAAACTGCTCTGAGCATCCCACACTGAGCCACCATCCCCATCCCCGTCCCCAAAGCTTCTGAGCATCCCTGGGCTGAGCATCCCCAGGCTGAGTCACTTCCCCATCCCCAAACTGCTCTGAGCATCCCAGGCTGAGCCATCTCCACCGTCCCCATCCCCAAACCGCTCTGAGATCCTGGGCTGAGCCACCTCCACCATCCCCAGAGCCTCGGAGCATCCCGACCAATCCACATCCACATCCCAAAGCCTCTGAGCATCCCACACTGAGCCACCATCCCCAGAGCCTCTGAGCATCCCTGGGCTGACCCATCTCCACCATCGCCATCCCCAAAGCTTCTGAGCATCCCTGAACCGAGCCACCTCCACCATGCACATCCCAAAGCCTCTCAGCATCCCCAGGCTGAGTCACTTCCCCATCCCCAAACTGCTCTGAGCATCCCAGGCTGAGCCATCTCCACCATCCCCAAAGCTGCTGAGCATCCCCAAAGGCCTCTGAGCATCCCTGAACCGAGCCACCTCCACCATCCCCATCTCCAAAGCCTCTGAGCATCCCTGGGCTGAGCATCTGAGTCACTTCCCCATCCCCAAACTGCTCTGAGCATCCCACACTGAGCCACCATCCCCATCCCCAGGGCCACTGAGCATCCTGGGCTGGAGCCTTTCAAACACCACAGCTGCAATCAGAGCAAACAGGGGAAAAAATCAAAGGGACAGCGAGGGAGAGGCTCTGATTTCTGCTGCCTGCTGCTCAGGAATTGGGGCTGCAGGCTCAGCTGTTCTGCTGGAATAATGCTCTGTGCACCACAGCTTTTATGGGCAGTCTCTGTGAATTCTGGAGACTAAAAATTCCGAGTAAATAATCTGTTACCCTCTCGCTAAGAGTTCATAAATTCTCTTGGTGAGCTCACAGCAATGATGGGAAACATCAACCCAGCATCCCTCTGCAAATTCTCTGGGTGTTCTTTGGGGGAAGATGAGCTGATCTCCTTCCTAAATACCATTGTGGTCATTTTGGTCCAATTCATTTAACAGCTGCACCCTGACAACCCCTCTTCTGTGCCCACTCTCCAGCACAGAGCACTTTGTGGGGTTGAACCTGAAGCTTCAATCTTGCTAAAAACACAAAACGTCTGTCAGAGTCTCCCTTTTCACATTTCCATCCCTCATGGCACAGAGATTCCTAGACATGCTATTTTGCCAGCCAACTTCCTAAATGCTCATGTCATCTATAAAGCAGGCTGCACTCAGAGGTGTCAAGGCACCCTCTCCTGTGGCAGACTCTGTATTTCCAAACCATGTGCACACAAAGGAAGTGTCCCCTCCCTCCTAAAAGTGTGACTTTTTTTTTCCCTTTTTTACACCTTTACATGTGAAAAGCTGCAGACAGTCACACGCCAAAGCCAGGCTTGCAGAAAGTGCAGCCATGGCAAGAGCTTTAAATTTCAAGTGTCTTTGTGTCAGCTCAGAACGATTCCCTGTGCTGCAAAACCACATTCTCCCCTTTAATGAAAATATTGTCTTTTGCTGCAGCGCTCACAAAGTGCTCATTTGGGGGTTTTATTCTCGCTGACATTTTGGGTTTTGTTCCTTTTAAACAGCATGAATCAGTTTTGGACCTTGAACAAGAATTAGATGGGATCTGTAAATGGATTAAAGCATCTCAGTTCACAGGCATCTGGTCAACTTCTATTTAAAATGAGCCTCTGCCTTGAAGGGGGAAAAATAATGCTGCAAATTCTCTTTAGAAAGCAGGAATGTCCTGATTTCACAGCACTGGTGGCAGTTCCAAGGTGCTTTCCCTGGGGAGGCATTTTCAGAACAGTTCCTGCAGAGGCTCCAGAGGGGTGAGAGCCCAATGAGCATCAGCACAGATGTCCTGCAGCTCCTCCAGGGGAACAATCACACCCTGCCCTGTCCAGGGAGCTCTGGGCACAGTGTGCCAACGGCTGCCATGGCAGATGGGCACAGACCAACAGCAACCCCAGAGACACAAACAGGACAAGGAACAGAACATCTCCCTTCCCAACCTGTTTGCCACATAAAACATCACTCCTCCTCACTCTCACTCCATTCTGACATTTACTAATAGTCAGAGAGAGAAAAGGAACAATAAAAACCATTTAAATTCACTGTTTGGGGTTTTTTTCCCCAAAGAGGGGGCACAAATGAACCTATCTGGAAATGAGGAGCTAAGGAGACACAGCAAGGATTATTTCCCTTCCCTCTCCACAGCAGCACGTGTAATCCAACGTTCTCAGGGTATCTTTTTGTAGGCTGTTTGCTAATTAATTAAGAAAACTGATCAGCTGTTTGTAAGCCAAGCAAACCCAGCCTGGAAATGCAGAGGTTATTACTACAAATGAATGTTATTTTTGCAGCTTGATTATTTAATTCAGATGCCTGCATAGCAACACATAATTACTCCCTGCAAACAGAGCAGCATTGTCAGTGTTCAGCAAGAAACACAAATGTGAAATAAAAGCAGTGATGTGGGCACAGCAGATTAACCCTCCGTGCCCCTGCCCAGGCAGGGCTGTGCCCTCACCCTGAGCCAAGGCAGAGCCCAAACCTGCTGCTGCTGTCTAATGCTCCACCTGCAGGGATTCCTGATGGAAACAAGCTGTGGCTGTGTGATTGGGCTGATGGAGGGCACTGATGGAGCAGGAAATGAGCAGCCCTGGGAAAGCTGTGATGATCGATCAGAGGATGCACTGAGTGTGAGCTGAGCTGGGGATGGGCTGCTGGGGCAGCAAATATTGCTGTGTGCAGGGTGAGGGCCCATTCCTGTGATCTGTGCAGGGCACAGTGTCATTTATTGACAAAACAATATCGGATTTTTTCACAACTGACTTCTGCTGACTGATTACAGCAAGAAATTTCCACGTGTTCTTTTTATTCACAAACGAAACTCCTTTTGGCATTCACTGAGTCACCTCAGCATGCTGGGAATGGATTCAGCCTGGTGTAGGAGGAGCTGTGAGGTGTAAAACACTGCTCACATTCACCTTGCCCTGAATTCCTCACACTGAGGTGTAAAACAGTGCTCACACTCACCTTGCCCTGAATTCCTCACAAAACACTGCTCACACTCATCTTGCCCTGAATTTCTCACATTGAGATATAAAACACTGCTCACATTCACCTTGCCCTGGATTCCTCACAAAACACTGCTCACACTCACCCTGCCCTGAATTCCTCACACTGAGATATAAAACACTGCTCACACTCACCCTGCCCTGAATTGCAGGCTCTCAGAGCCCTGCACAGCTGCAGGCACCAGCAGGCCCAGGCACACTGCTCACAAGTGCTTGTTCTGTATTTACAGAAGGTGAAGCAGCACTGGCTGCACACACCACACACAGCTCACTTGTGCTCCTCACAGGAGGACAGGGGAGGCACCAGAGCCCCAGAACCCCCCTGAGCCACCCCAGTATCCACCTGCAGCCTGTGCACACCTTCGAGAGCTGCCCAAAGCCCCTGCTGCAGCAGGGCACATCCCCTTGGGGCTGTTGGTGCCCCTGAGGCAGCCCCAGTGCCCAGGGCTGGAGCTCTGCACAGCACTGGTGCCCGCCCTCCCTGCAGTCAGTGCCCACGAGATGCCATCTGCTGTCTCCCAGCGTGGGAGTTTGGCACTGGAGCTGCCAGACTTGCTGAAAAACACAGCTCAGCACAGCCCTGAGAGCACAGCTCTGAGAGCACAGCTCTGAGAGCACAGCTCTGAGAACACAGCTCAGCACAGCCCTGAGCTCAGGCACAGCTCTGAGAGCACAGCTCAGCACAGACCTGAGAACACAGCCCTGAGAACACGGCATGTTCTGCTGGGACACACCAGGGATGAGAACTGTGCCACCTCTGCAGCAGGACAGACCCATCAGCAAATGCAACAAAAGGCACCAAACTGAGCCTGGTGAATGCAGCAGTGAGATCCACCTCACCAGAAATGCAATAAAAGGAAATGCAATAAAAGGAAATGCAATAAAAGGCACCAAACTGAGCCTGGTGCAGCAGGGAGACCCACTTCACCAAGAAATGCAATGAACAGCACCAAACTGAGCCTGGTGGATCCAGCAGGGAGATCCTGAGACCCACCTCATCAGGAAATGCAATAAAAGGCACTGAACCTCCCTGGTGAGCCCAGCAGTGAGTCCCACCTCACCAGGAAACATGCAATGAGCAGCACGGGACTGACCTCACCAGGAAATGCAATAAAAGGAAATAAGGAAATGCAATAAAAGGCACTGAACGGATTCTGGTGAATGCAGCAATGAGACCCACCCCACCAGGAAATGCAATAAAAGGAAATGCAATGAACTGAGTCTGGTGAAGGCAGCACTGGGATCCACCCCACCAGGAGCCCGCACTGGAGCTCCCTGTGCTCAAGCACAGTGCAGCCCTAAGGAATTTCAGCAAACCCAGCAGGTTTTACAAAGCTGACTGATGTGGAACAAGTGTCAGCCCTTTATTTTATTTAGTGTCACTCTCACGTCTCACCTTGAGCACAGCCTCATCCAGGGTTTCAGAGGAGACAAGGAACATGATTCATTTCAGCTGATGACTGAGAGGTGTCTGTATTTAAAATAAACTCTACTGTTTATCCCATCAGCTCTCCAGCTTTACCTAAACAAAGCTGCTCACTGTGCTGAGAACAGCAAGTCACCTGCTCTCATTTAAGTGAAATACACTTGGGTACAAAATACCCTTAAAATTTCACTGTGATCCTAAACGACACAAGATAATCTCATCTTGTTAAAAAAAAAGCAGTTATGCTTAAAAACTGACTGGCTTAAAATAAAACTATGATAAGATGTTCCATGAAGGTTATGGGTCATTGCTTACTGCCTCATTTAATCCCTTTGTGGTCTCTTTCTGCTCCGTTTCCTTTCTCCCATCCAGGTTTCCTGGGTTCATTTCCCCCCTAGACCTCCCCATTCAGTGGAATTGCAGGTGATTGTGCAGGGAAGGTGCTGCAGCCCCTCCATCCGTGGGTACCACCCTGCACCCAGCTGGGTGTAAATCCCATTTACAACAACCTCACCAACGTGCATTTCATATAAACCCACAAATCCAGGTGAGGCCTGGAGGTGCCACAGCTCTGCCCCAACACCCCAGAGTCACTCATGGGCTGTAATTAACACCCCTGAGAGAGAAATCAGCTCTGGTTCTGGCCACAGCATCCCTGCCCCTGCTCTCTGCCCCACTCTGGTCACAGATTTTCAGATTTTGCCTTTCCCAGGAGCAGATTTGGGGGAGCTGCTGGCCCAGAAGTGCCAGGGACCCCCTGAGCATCCCCTGCTCAGCTCAGCAGCACCTAATGGGATCACAAATGCATTCACCGAGCACTGAATGGATGCTCTGGTAATTAAATTCCATTAAGGTTTTCTTAGCGTTGTGCCAAAGAAGTGCACCACTGAAATGAAGATACCACTCGGGCCCCGCCTGACATTTGCCATTAAATGTCATTTATAGCACATAGCTCAGATCTAATTGCAGAGCAGCACCAGCCACAGTATTTATCACTTCTATTAAAACAAGCAGCACTCAGCAGTGGGGCTATTCAAAGCCATCATCCACAGTTTAAATAGATTTCTCACCTTTTAAATATCAAGAGGCCACATTTTCTTTACCATCTCACCGAGGGGTTTACCTTTGAACAAAGACACACCAAGAGCTGGAGGATAAAACAAGCAGGAGTTTGCTCTGCAAACCCAGCCCCGAGTTTGAACAGTCACTGCCTGCTGAAATATCACCTCAAATGGGCAGGGAATGTGTAACGGGAAAATTAAAGCACTTTGCCAACAGGCTGGGGCTGGGAATTGCAAAAAGAAAAGGAAAGAAAATGCACTGAGCAGCCAGAGTGAGACTGGGCTGTTCCACCACAAAAGCAAACGCTGCTCCTCAGAGGAAACAAAGTGGTGTCAATAGCTGAATTAGCAACACCGCCTTTAGAGTTTTTCTTTGTGTTTGTATGTAAATCAGGACTAAACAAACACCCCAAAGCGGCTCCACAGGCTGCAATCTAATCTGAACAGAAAGATTGCAAAGATGCTCTCCATTCATCTGGAAATTGCCAGATATTGAAAACACTAAAATCAGAAATAACTACACTGAGAATAAACAGGATGCATTTACCTGCTGGAAGAGAAAAAATCTCAAAGGGAAAGATGGGAGAGAGATACAAAGAAAAAAATCAACTTTTATTGGGTGCTGGAAGTGTGAACATACAGACAACGGGGATGGTGCACAAGAAAAGCAGTTCTGAAATAGAGAAATGTGGTTTTTAAACCTCTAGCACATCCCATGGCCACCATGTGCACTCTGCTCTGAACTGCAGTGAGCACAGCCAGCCAAGCTAATACACAATTCCAAAGTTAATCGTTTGTCTTGGGCCATATAATCAGCACGGCATTACAACTCCAACAAATGAAGCCACTAATAACTTCTATTAAAGAAGTCAAGGTGTTAATTCACTGCCAGGTCCAGCAGCAGAAAGCTCAGAGCCCAAGCAGCACAAAGCACTCAGCCCTCGTGCAGAACTCAAATTAATTTCCTCTATTACTGCAGGCACTGGATGGAACCCAGCAGTGCCAGCCTCGAAGGCTCTGGCTCCAGAAGCTTCCTGAGGATGAGGATGATGATGATGAGGGCTGATGCCTCTGCCCTGGGCACAAGGATTCACCCCAAGGGAACCAGCACAGCCAGTTCTGCCCAGACCCACTGCAAAAAGGAGGATTCTCTGAGAAATGCACAAACTGGCAGGGAACCTTCCAAAACAGAAAAATGACCAGAAGCAATTCAGGGAACTTGTATAAAACTTGGTTTGACAGGTTAGAGAGCTCATGATTTACATCAGCTTCCTTTCACCAAAGAGAATCTTCTCAGAAAGGCTTGAACACTTGCATGAACTTGGTTGTGCAAACTGTCTCTGGGGAGATGGGAGTGCTAGAGATTGTGCAATCCAACGAGGAGCTCTGCCTCTCTGTGACACACAGAATAGGGGAGAAGCCCTTGGATCAGCACTGAAGCCCACATTGCAGCTGCCTGCAGCTCTGGCTGTGCCATCTCCCTGGGAACCTGCCCCAAAAAGCCCCAGAGCTCCCCCAGGGCTCAGGTCCTTGGAAAAGCACAATGAAATATTCAAGCCCTGGCACCAGCAGCACTGACAAATCCAAAGGCATTTCCCAGCACTTGAACTGGTGCAAACTGCAGCACTCGTCCCACAAGTGCTTCCCAAGGAGCACATGAGAAATCCATCTGCAATGGGAGGCAGCATCAGCTCCGATTTCAACATTTACTGTGCCTGCTGCAAACGCAGCCCTGCTCCAGATGTGCTCCCAGCTGCTTGTTTTCCTGGCCCAATGTCTTTGGTAACAAACAGCCCCTTCCTTTAATCACCTCCAGATCAGAGACTGAGGGTGATATTTCACCACAGTTAATGGAATTCTGCAGCTGAAAGGCCCAAAGCAGCTCAAACCTCCCAGAGTTCGTGTTCTGAGGGTGCAGCAGAGCCACACCTGAAATCAGGAGGCTGTTCTCAGGTATTTCCTCCCAAATTCGCCCCAGCTGAGGGAGGGCAGCTCTAATTGCCAGCCCAGGCTGGCGCTCACCACCCTGGAGCAAGAGCCCAGCACAGGCAGAGGCAATTCCTGGGTTTGGGAATATCAATAAGGGAAGCACCAGAACCCCTCAGAACAGGAAATCTGGCACCAAATGGCATCTCCCCTCCTGGCAAACACCCCTTCCATCCTCTCAGCCTGCACAAATCTCCCCAGGACAGCTCCTGCAGCCCTGCTGCCATCCCCCAGCTGCTGCTGCTGCTGCAGCCTCCGGGGTCACACATATCAAAGCACCCAATTGCCTTTGCTTTTCTTGCCTCCCTTTTTTTTTTTTTTTTTTAAACACGAGGAATATGAAAGCACCCGCTGAAGCTGGTCCTTGTTAGCAGAGCCATTTTCATCTCTTTAAACTCAAAGAGAGCAATTCCCTTGAAAACTGTCACAGCATTTTCCCAATCCATAAAGAGGAAGTTCAACAGCCTCGGGTCACTAATCGCAGATACAGAGCATAAATTATCTCTTTCTATTGCACAGCACTGAAACATACACATTCTTTTATCTTACTTATGTGATTCTCTCCATAAACTGAACCTTTTAGACGTGTTTGTAGTCTGAAAAGGATGTTTTACAAATAAAAGGGAAGCACTTTGCTGTTTACACAGCATTCCTTCCGTGGGGTATATTAATATCACACCCAGGTGGGTGGACAAGAATTGCTTTACACAACAACACAATCTGGGTGTTTTCCCAAAGGAAACACTTCATTTGAAGTTTAAGAGTTGCTCAGCACAGGTTTGCTGGTCTTAATAATTTTGCATCACTTTTAACCTTAAAATGTGCCAACAACCAACTGAAGGGAATATGATTTAAAAACCCCCAGAAGTTCTGCTTAGAAAGCAGAGCAGGATGCTTACACACTACTAATTTAATTAAAGAGTTATTTTCCTTTCAAATACCCTCTAATGGCCCAAAACGAACTGAGGCTGCTTTAAAAATCAATCACTTTAATCAAAACTACAAGTCCAAATTCTCCATGGATTGGTGTTCGGTGATTGCAGTGTCAAAAACTCAGATCCATCACAGCCCTGGCTGCGAGGGCCAGGCAGGGACCCGTCCCCAGAGGTGGCACCAGGGGACAAACCCAGCCCGAGAGGCTCTGAAGCTCTGCCAGGCACTTGAAGGGTTTCCCAAAGTGGCTCCATCAGTCCCTGCTGAGTAAAAGGGCGATTTTACCTTTCCTGCCACTCAGGTACTCAAAAAGGGGAAATTCTGCCTTTCCTGCCCCTCAGGCACAGGAAAGGTATTCAAAAAAAGGAGATTTTGCTTTTCCTGCCACTGAGATACAGAACAGGTACTCAGAAAAGGGAGATTTTACCTTTCCTGCCACTCAGGTACTCAAAAAAGGGAGATTTTACCTTTCCTGCCACTGAGGTACCGAACAGATATTCAAAAAATGGAGATTTTGCCTCTCTTGACACTCAGGCACAGAACAGGTACCCAAAAAATGGAGATTTTGCCTCTCTTGACACTCAGGCACAGAACAGGTACCCAAAAAATGGAGATTTTGCCTTTCCTGCCACTCAGGTACTCAAAAAGGGGAAATTCTGCCTTTCCTCAGAATACCTTTTCTCAGGCACAGAAAAGGTATTCAAAAAAAGGAGATTTTACTTTTCCTGCCACTGAGATACAGAACAGGTACTCAAAAAAGGGAGATTCTGCCTTTCCTGCCCCTCAGGCACAGAAAGGTGCGCACAGAGCATCCACACCTTTCCCCTCTGTGCTCCTCTGTCCCTCTCAGGCTGTGCCTCTGTCCCACAGCAGCAATAGCAGCAGCATCACCTGCAGCCCACAGAGCCACCCCAAGCACATCCCTGGGGTGGGACCCCTCTGGAACCCAGTGACATTTCACATCCCTCAAGGAAACCCTTCGGAAAGCAGGAAAACAAATTCCTGTAATGAATTATCCCCAGCAGCTCAGCAAGCATAACAATGTGCCTTTGGAGGCTGAGCAGAGGCACAAGAAATCTGACAGTGCTCAAGGAGCCCCAAATGACCAGAGAGGAAATTTCGACTTCAATAATCCTAAAGGTCAGAAGCATTATTAAACATGACAGATGCTCTCACTATTCAACACCAGAGGACATGGCTACATTTATCCTAACTCCATTTTCTCTTGCTACATAAAACCCAGCTAATGTACAATTTGATACTTTTTTCCCCCCTAAAAGCCAGAGATAACATTTTTTTTCTGGGTATTTTCCAGCTGGCACACAATGATTTATTTAGCACTCAATTATCTCAGCACAGGTGTAGGGAACAGGTTTACCTTGGGTAAGGGGGAGGAAACAAGGCAGGAGAAAGGTAAAATAGAAAGCTAAAGGTGCTGAAGACACGCTGCCATGACAAAAGGCTTACTGAAATTATAAATATCAGCTCAGGGAAACAGCCCAGGAGCCTTTCCTGGGGGAATAATCCTCCAGTGCTCCTGTGCCAACAAGCCAGCCATGAGAATTCCAACTGCTGGATGCCAACTGGGGCAAAAACTAACATGGCAATCACATTAAAAAGGAAAAAAAAAAATCAAAACAACCCCCTGTGGATTATCCTGTGGGATTTTTTGTTTGTTTTGGTGTTTTGTATATTTGTTTGGGGGTTTTTAATGCAGCCCCTACGTTGTGAGGGCTGGATTGCAGAGATCCAGGCCATATGGAAGGAATGGAGGCAGAGCTGGATTTGAGCCCTCAAAAACACACATATAGCCTTAACTTCCAGCTGTTAATCCTCCCTGTGAACAATGCTGCCATCTGCTTTACACCCCCAAACACGAGCACTGCCTCTCCAAAGGACCACGGTGCAATTGTGACATAACTCTGCAGCTCTGGAGGAATTCATTCACTTGCACTGGTGCATTACCCTGCCAAGGCTACTCAGAAAAACAACCCCAAAATTCCACAAAAATGTTAAATATTGGTTAATTGACAAAATAACGGCACTGATGAAATGACACATCTGAGCTGGGTCTGAACACAGCATCTCCACATAGCCCTGAGCACCAAAATCTGCTGGGTTAGCAGCTTAGAATGGATGGTTCCTGCTCCTGCTTCCTTCCCAAGATGTACAACAGAATAAAAGGATGTTGCTCCATATTTCAGCCGAGCCCAGTGAAAGCCCAGTGCCCATAAATCCAGAGCAGCCCCGTGCCTCAGCTCTGAGGCTCACCTGAGAGACACTGCAAATCCCCTGCTAATTTAACAGCCTGAAAGCAGCACTTAGACAACAGCCTGCCACACAAAAAGGATTTATTTTTACACAGATGTGACAAGCCCAAACCTCACTGTGCAGCACAGCTTAGGATCTGTGTGAGAATTCAAAGTGGCATCTGGGTAATAGCAACCAAAAAAAAAAAAATACACAGAGAAGCATTGTAAAAAGGAGGGGAATTATCAAAATGGATTCATATGCATCTGGAATGATTTTAATACAAAACACCCAGCAAATCTCCCTGTGCTGCTGACAAATCACCAGCTGAGGTAAATCCCAGATAATGAAACATTGTAAGGAAGGCTCTATTTAATAATTTAGCCCCTGTCAAGGAGTTAGTATTGATTCTTGTTTCCAGCACAGGCAGATAATGTTATCTGCAGCCTCACGGCTCAGTGACAGCATCAGAGGATTCAATCACTGAGCAGCCCCTGCCCTGCAATCCCAAAGTGTCACCTCCATCCCTGCACTGCCACCCTCACCTCCCACCCCTCCCTGCCCCACTGCAGCCACAGCAGCACCTCCATCTGCTGCACGTTGCACATAAAAGCCAATCTCATTTGCAGGCTAAATTTTTGATTTTAAATAATTCAGTGTCCCTTCAAAGGCCTCATTTGTCTGGCTCCCATCAGCAAGGCTGCTCTGGCCCTTCGTGGCACTGTGAGCTGATCCAACCTCGCCTTGGAAAGGTTTAGCAGTGATCTGGAGGAAGCAGAAAATCTTTTTTTGCCTTTTTTTTTGGGCCTAGAAAGAGCGATGGATGTGGAGAAGCAGGGGAAAAAAAATCTGTATTAATCAGCATTTTTTCCACACCAAAAAGGAAAGGTCACGCTGCCTCGGAACTGGCCAGGAAAAATTTGCCACAAATTAATTCAGCTGCAGTTCAGGAACAGAACATCAATTCATCTGCAAACAGAATGAGGCTTTTAAATACATAAATGCTTGTGGCTACAGAAACCTCACCCAGATATTTGCATGCAAAAACCCCAGCTCCTGTAACAGTGCAGAGAATAACAGATGTAAATTTAACATGTTTGCTAAAATGCAAGGCCATATGCAGGAGGAATGGAAAAGAGAGGAAGCATGAATTATATAATTTGGAAAAAACAAATTTCTTGTGATTTTTCCCCTCCTTTATTCCAGGTGAGGTGCAACCCTTTCCATTTTCTAATCCTTGGGACGGGAGCAAAGCCGTCCCAGGGGCCCAGGCAGCCAAGGTCATCACAGCCAGATTTTCTATTACAGGGCACTAGCAGCATTTCACAACTGTCTTTTTATGCACTTCTGCCTTTCCATGCAGACTATAAATTGTTACAAGGCCCTGGGGCAATCCAGCTGTACACTCCATTCAAATCAGGCTTCAAGGAGAAAGCTCCACAGTCAAGATGCTTCAATCAAGTAAACACACAGGCACAAAGGGCAACTGCATCACAATTAATAACGTTTCCTTTTGTGTGGCAAATTCAGCGTTTTCCCGGTGTAAAGTTTCCCTCTGATGCTCCCATTCAGAGTGTGGCCATTAGCATTTTAAATGTGACATCAAATTAAGGCAGGATGCAGAAAGCACAAACAGGCTGCTGAAATCCATCTGCTGGTGGTGTTCTGGGTCCCTCTGGAACACAGGAAAACCTTAAAAAGGCAATTTGGGCTCATTTATCCAAGCTGGAAACTCACACCAGGAAAGGTCTGAACGGCAGGATGGGAGGGCAGGTCTGCAGCTCTGCTGTGTTTGGAGGAATGCAGAAATAAATGAGTGTAATTGCAGCAATGAGCTGCTCTCAGCTCCCACAGAGCCTGCAGCAGCTGCCTCTGCTCTGGCACTGCTCCCTCCCTCACTCACCCTTGCCTCTGCTGCTTCCTGCTCCTCCTCTGCCTCCACCTGCCCCTGCTGCGCCAGGGTCTTCTACATTTCAGCTGTTAATCCTCGCTGTGAACAATGGGTGTTTGCCACTGCTGTCCCAGTGCTCCTTCCCTGCGTCCCCTTCCCCTCCTGCCTGAGCTGTGGCTGCTGGGGCCAGCGGGGCCACCTGAGCTCACCTGAGCTCACCCAAACCAGCAGAGCTCACCTGAGCTGCTCCAGGATGCTTCCCAAAACATTTCCAAACCAGCAGAGCTCACCCACACCAGCACAGAGCTCACCTGAGCTGCTCCAGGACCATCCCCAAACCATTTCTAAACTAGCACAGAGCTTACCTGAGCTCCAGAACCATTCCCAAACCAGCAGAGCCACCAGAGCTCACCTGAGCTGCTCCAGGACCATTCCCAAACCATTCCCAAACCAGCAGAGTTCACCTGAGCTGCTCCAGGATAATTTCCAAACCATTCCCAAACCAGCAGAGCCATCAGAGCTCACCTGAGCTCACCCAAACCAGCAGAGCTCACCTGAGCTGCTCTGGGACCATTCCCAAACCAGCAGAGCTCACCTGAGCTCACCCAAAGCAGCACAGAGCTCACCTGAGCTCCAGGACCATTCCCAAACCAGCACAGAGCTCACCTGAGCTGCTCCAGGACCATTCCCAAAGCAGCAGAGCCTCCCTGGCCCAGCTCAGCTCCCAGGCAATCCCACCTTGTGCTCCTGCCCCTCTCCCAAACACCAGAATTCAGTGAACTTCTCCCACTCTGGTCTCTGCAGCAGATAAAGCTCTTTTTTTTTTTCCCACAGACATGGCTCTGCACTACTTTTGATATTTAAATTGAGCCTTAATCAAAGCTGGATCCGCATGGGTTTACAGGCACTACATAATTAATATATTCATATCTGAAATGTAATTACTGCTGTTGCATCATATATTTAAAGCCAACAGCTGGCTATTCAGGTGAGGAAGACACTTTGATTGGGATAAAACAATGCTGTAACCAACACTGCAGGGTTTTATTGCTCACAGCCACTCTGAGGCAGCTTCACAGGGACAGGAGAGCTGGGGACACTTGCCCAAAGCTTTGCTGAGATCCTGACGGATTCACAGGGATATTCCTGCTGGATTCCCCATCACAGCATGCTCCCTTAATCAGGTTTAATTTCTATATCTGGGTGTGGGGTTATAAAATGTCCCTTAACCCACTGGGTGCACACAGGAACTGAATTTCTGCACATTTATTGGATTTTCTCACACAAGTCACTCAGCTGAGTTTTAACTGTGTGTTTTCATCAGCCAGAAGTAATCACAATCAACATTTTAATTAAGATAAAGAGAATGGACAGAATTTTAGGACTTGCTAACCACAAACAAAGAGATAAAAGGAAATTTCACTGTTTATAATTCTTTGTATTACAATCACTGTAAACTACAAAAGAAACACATTAAATACTACTATTTGATTAAAAAACCCTTTAGCTCTGAAGCCATACCCTCAGCCTGAGGAAAACACAAATCTGTTTTTTCAAATGGCCTGATCTGAAAGGAAATTCAGTGAGAATTTCCAGTTTCAAAACACAGCACTGTTCAATGGAAAGAGAGTTTTTGACAGGAGGACGTGTTTGCTGCTGGGGTGGAGGGAAGCAGCAGCAGGAGCAGGGTGGGAATGGCACACAGGGCTGGCTGAGCAGACCCTTGGCCATTTCCCTGGAAATTCCAGGTGCCACTCTTGTGCCAGCCCCGCTCTGCTGCCTGGGCTCTGAGCAGGCATTTGTGGCCCCACAGAGCGTTTAAGGAACACTTTGTCAAGCCTGTGGGTTTTTAACGTGTTTGACTCGTGCCAAGTGAGAATGAAGGAAAGCATGCTTCCCTAAGCTGCTGATGAATAGGAAATGGGCATTTCTGACAGCAGCAGGCTGCTGTGGGAACAACTGCACTGCTCAAAATGCACTGGTGCTGCTGCAGAGTGAAGGGAAACGAGCAGATTGACATCCAGGAGACAACTCCTGATGTAAACAACCTGAACGTTTTCCACAGGAAAAAATAATCACAGAAACTTATGTTTTTTTAATGCAGCAGAGCATTTACTGTTCCATTTTATTGATTTGCCTGTGTAATTTAAAGCCCAAGCTGTAAGATTGTTCTGGAACAAAAACACCCAGAGCAAGCAAAGCCTGAATCCCAAGTTAGGGATCCCACTCTCACCATCCTCAAAACAACATTTTCCTCCTTAAAGCTGCTCAGCAGGCAATGCCAGGAAAGGATTAAAGCCACATTTCTCTGCCCCTTCACAGGCTTTCTCCACCTTCCCAATTGCATTTTGCTGTTTCCCTTTTTTAAAAACAACATTTTTAAAGTAACTGGCATTGTAAGCTGGATAGGACAGGCTTAAACTGGGGAAGAAGTGCTCCCCAAGGGAAAAACAAGGCAGGAAAGTTGCTTTAAAGCCAATCTTGACCTTGCATAATCCAGATTTCCAGGGGACCACTTGAGCCCAAGCACTGGCTCAGCTGCCCCAAGAGGAGGGAGAGCAAATATTGAACATCAGCAATGAAGGGGAGCTGATAACCAATAAAAACATGTAAGGCAATAGACCAAACTCAGATTGAATCCTGCCTCACCACAGCTTGCTCCTAATCAAAGTCCTCAAGAGTAATCTGGTCTTGAATCCTGAAAGAGGATAGCATTAATCCAAAGAAAATGAACTAGCACCAAAAAGAGATTATTAAAATGTTCTGGGACACAGCACAGAATAACCCAATCAGCAGAGAAAAAAAATCATCCACTGCCTTTTTTTAAAAATCCAGACAACTATCACACATACTATTCTGAGAGACAACAGCAATTTCACTCTTAAAATGTTTTAAGCTCAATAATTCACACTGGTGAAGTGAAGCCAACAAAGAAAAGCATTTATGGATATGACACCTCCTCACCTGCCCTGCCACCCCATCCTTCTGTGAGGACAGGAAAAGGAAACTGCACTGGTACCAGCCAACACTCACACATTTCAGTGCTGGAGGGCAAAAATAAACCAGAGGATTCCCAGAGAGCTGTTCAAAGTTCTGCAAAATTCCAAACAAAACCCAGAGCACCACAGTGATCCTGGTCCAGCAAGGACATCCTGATTTTCACTGGGTCATCTGTAACTCCCTCTGATTTTATTAAATATAACTTTATGTTCCTGTTTTATCAGTAAAACACCCCCATAATTCCTGTCCCCAGACTGCACCTAGAACCAGGGGAAGCATAAGGTAAGGCTCACACACTCAGCCAGAAACTTTTATTTTGTGACAACCAACACATAATGTATTTAATTAGTGGGCGACATTTCAAAGCTGTTGACTTTAACTTTCCTGCTTCACTTGACATATTTAGCTGAAGGCAAAACAAGGCTGTTTTCCTGTTGGTATCTCACACCAGAAGAGAAATCAAGTGTCCTTTCCACTGCTCATCCTCCCTCTCACCAACAGGAAAATCAGCAGCCACACACACACTGGGGATTTCGTTTTGCTGGTATAATCAGCATCAAGAGGGTTTTGGTTTTGTCATTTATACAAGTTCCTTTTATGCCTTATGTCAGTGAGAAAAATTAAATTAACAGAGAAATTCGAGAACTGTGAGCAGGCAAAAGTAAACATAGAACAGAGACACTGTTTCCATGTCAAAAATTATGCACAATTGCCAGCAGCCCTGGTGCCAAGTCCTTTGTGTGCTGAAAACACGAGTGAAGAGAAACCACTTCCAAACCATCCAAAGGTACTAAAGCTGCAGCTCCCTGAGCTGAAATGAGTGGCCCAGCCCCAGAGGCTGCAGCTTTTGTCACCTCCTGAGCAATTCCTGCAGCTCAGCAGCACCCACAGGACTGGAACCAGGCAGACCCAAAGGGCCCAGGGCTCCGCAAACCCAGTGACTCCCCAAAAACAGGGGGAGCAAAGAGGGGACAAACCCACAGGTGCCAAGCACCAGCAGGGACAGCAGCACTGAGGAACATCTCAAATTCTCACAGAATAACTGGAAAAGCTCGGGAGGAAGGAAGGCAGGTTTATTCTGACAGCAGCAGCCTGGGAGATCTATGGCTGTGGACAATACATTGATAAGGAGAGTTTATTATCTGCTCAGGACTCAATACAGCAATGAGGAGCAGCAGAACCAAACTCCCAGAGGTGCCCAAAGGTGCTGCCCACAGAACTGTGCCAGGTGCCAAGGCTGTGCCCTGGCTGTGAGCAGGAGATCTGGGCACCTCTGGGAGGGTACCAGGGGGGACAGGGGGACAGGCTGAACCTCCAGGGCTGCAGTCCCACAGAAAGGGGCAAATCCTGCTATGATTTGTTCCTGCTCAGCTCCCTGACTCTCACTGCCAGGGAATGAAGTGCTCACAGTCCTTCCATGTTATTTTCTGTTCCTCCCCACTGACCTGGCCACCCTGTTGGGGTGCCCCCAGCCCACGGCCAGCTGAGATGCACAGGCTGCCAGGGCTGTGCTGGACAAGGCACAGCCCAACTGCCCTTCCTGAGCCCCAGTTTGCCCACAACACAACTCAAAGCTCAGGTTTGTGTTCCGCTGAACCCGCCAGGGATCTCAGCCTGAGCCCAAAGACTGAGCTGGGCTTTAACCAAAACCAGCTCAGGGTTCAGAGGGTAAAGCCTCACTCAGAGCTGCAGGAAGGGATCCAGCCTAAGGAATATTCCCCCCTGGAGCCTGGGGCAGGGGAAAGGAGGAGAGGTGAAAATGTTCCTTACCAGTTTGAAGTCTTGAATGCTGCAGATGAAATAGGGCGTGTTCGGCCGGCGGCTTTCGATATAAACGCAATCTTTGAAAACACAAGATTTTACAATAATGGGCATTAACTTCTGTGCCTCCAAGAAACAGCATAACAACAGGATAAATTCAAACACAGCTTAAACTCTGAAAGAACCACCATTGCATTTGCATATTGTGTAATTTATTCTGAGTGTGATCTAAAAATAGGAACTATTTATGATGATAAATAACGGAATTAACTGCATAAAAATTGACTTTGATTTGAATAGACACTTTGCTAGGAAAACAAAAAGAAAGGAATTTAAAGACCACTCTGGATTGAGTTAATAACAATGACCAGGTCACAGCCTGTGAACCAGACCAAGACAAGAGAGGAAAGTAATCAGATTTTTCGTGGTCAGCTCGCCATTAAGAACCGAGCACCAACATATTTTCTCTTCTAATTGTGAAGAAAACCAAGGCAACCAATCACAGATGAAACACAGCAAACCTAAATTAGATTTACCTCAGGGAAGGCCTGCGCTTTCTCGAATTGCATTTGACAAGACAGAAACACAGTAATTATTTCTGTTTGCTTTTGACAACCGCGCTCTCCAAGGCTGCTGTAACATAAGGTCTGTTGTGTTCAAAACAGTCTTGGCAATAACTACAACAAAAGCAGTGCCCTCGGAATGAAAACACAGCACGGATGGGAGAGAAGTGCCTGATTAATGATCCTGACCTTGGAGCTCAGCAGGCTCGCACACAGCTTGCTAAACAGAGAGATGCCAACCCCAAAGGCAGGCAAACATTGAAGGGAACGTCCTGGCGACCCCCGTGACACACAGATAAGGAGCTGCTGCTCCAAACACAGCAGGGACAACAAACACCTCTGTCCTGGGAGGGATTTTCCATAGGCTTTTCTGGATTTCCACAGAAAACCTACAAAATCTCTGAGTTTTATAAGGCACATTTCAAATCCAGCTCATTTGGGAGCTCTGGCAATGCCGGCACATCCCAGCAGTCCTGCAGCCCCGGTTATTCCAGATTTCCTGGTTATCAGGGATTAATCCAGCAATTCCAGCACATCCCAGCATCCCCACAGCCCTGGTTATCCCACATTTCCTGGTTATCAGGAATTGCTGCACAAATTCAGCACATCCCAGCACTCCTGCAGCCCTGGTTATCCCAAATTTCCTGGTTATCAGGAATTAATCCAGCAATTCCTCCATATCCCAGCATTCACACAGCACTGGTTATCAGGAATTGCTGCACAATTCCAGCACATCCCAGCATCCCCACAGCCCTGGGTATCCCAGCTTTATCCCACATTTCCTGGCATTCCCAGTGCACTTGGCCAAGGCTGCAGTCCCTGCTCAGGACCAGCTGGGCCATCCTCGCACATCCTGCTCCTCCAGCAGTGAGTGAGGTTCCACACACACAGCACCACAAGATCTTTATTTTATTTTTGCTATTGGGCTGTGCAAGGCTCATTTCCCAGGGTTTGCAGAGCCAGCAGCCTGGGAAATGGCTGGCACACAGCGAGGGGCTGTGGCATCTCCTGTGGATAAAATCTCACTCTGGGCTGCACCGAGGGAGGCTCTGCCTGCCAAGCCAAAACAATGATGACATCCAGTTACAGGGCTCCAAAGCACCAGGGGCCAGGCAGATAACAAAAACAAGTTTATCCAGGTGCACAGCAACGCTGGGGATGGCAGGAACTCAGAAAAGGAGAATATTTACAGAGGCACTCACATCAGCCACCCAAAACTCAGACAAGTTCAACATCTGATGTGTTCAGTCACTGGGTTTAGCAACGCAAAGCAACAAATGCTCTGAAAGGAAATTAACAAAAATAAAAATAAAAATAAAAGGGTTTTCCATGAGCTTTGCAGAACAGAGTGAGGCAATGCTGAGTGCCCTGCAGAGCCCCTGCAGTCCCTGCCAGCCTGAGCCAGGAGTGCATTGCTCACTGCCCTATCTCGTGTCAAACGTCCCACTGGAGCTGCAGCATCTCCCTGACACATGGCACAGAGTCATTCTGCCTTTGGGCTTGTGATCCTCACCAGATGTGCCCTACTTCTGAAGGGTTACATTCATATTCCCACACTAAAAGCTGCTTTTAAATTAGAGCTTCAATGCACGGATGTAAAAATTCTCTTGGAAATCGCTCCAACCAGCCCCATTTTCTGAACCTTTAGCAGCCTAAACGCTGCAGGTTTTGTAGTAACCATCCTCACAATTAAATCCTTTCATGTTTCACCTAATGAGTCAACACTTCCATCATCCAAGGAACAAAGCCACGGGCTCTGTGCACAGCACACACTTCCACAGGGAGGATATTCCTGGAAAGCCTTTGTCAAGGAATCATCCACAATCCCTCCCCATCAGCCTCACCAGCCACAGCTCACTCTGCATGTGTGTACAGACATGTACAAACCTTGAACTCAAGCTGTGGAAGCAGCAGTTGAAGGATATTAAGGATATTACACTCCTGAAATAAGGAATATTTACAGCCACAGCTCACTCTGCATGTGTGTACAGACATGTACAAACCCTGAACTCAAGCTGTGGAAGCAGCAGTTGAAGGATGTTTACTGAATTAAGGAATATTTACATTCCTCATCCTGGTACCTGAAATGAAAAGCCTCAGTGGTCCCAGAGCCCTGTGCCAGTCCCTGACCTGGCCCCTTCTGCAGAAACTGCTCTGAAACAGAGCCAGTGGGAGGCCAGGACCCTCCCAGGTGCTTCAGGTTAAATGTCAGCACCCCTGAGCACCCCCAGAACAGTTAAATGTGAATAGGGTTAATGCCAGACCCCCTGAGCACCCCAGAACAGTTAAATGTGGTCAGGAGCAGGGTGCCAGCAGCCACAGATCATTAATGAGCAAGAGGTACCTCCCAAAGGATCAGAACCAACACTTACAGCCCTCAGTGAGTTTAAAGGCTGAAATGTGAACTTGCCTGCACCCCAGGCTCTGGAGAAGTGCCAAACCCTTGCACAGTAAGGTCTGCACTGGATGGAGACAAACCTGCAGCAGCACAGCAATGCATTTGGAAAGGGGCTCAAGTGACAAACCCACAAGGCAGCCAGGGGGGTGGGCAATGCCAAACCTGTGCTGGCAATGCCTACCTGTGCTACCACTCACAGGCAGGAGCTGCTTATCCTGTTTATCCCACTCACAGGTAGGAGCTGGGCACTCACAGGTAGGGATCTGTTCATCCCCACTCACAGGCAGGAGATATTTATCCCCACTCACAGGTAGGGATCTGTTTATCCCCACTCACAGGTAGGGGCTGTGCATCCTCACTCACAGACAGGAGATATTTATCCCCACTCACAGGTAGGAGATATTTATCCCCACTCACAGGTAGGAGATATTTATCCCCACTCACAGGTAGGGGCTGTGCATCCCCACTCACAGGTAGGGGCTGGGCATCCCCACTCACAGGCAGGAGATATGTATCCCCACTCACAGGTAGGAGATATTTATCCCCACTCACAGGCAGGAGATATTTACCCCCACTGACAGGTAGGGATCTGTTCATCCCCACTCACAGGCAGGAGATATTTACCCCCACTCACAGGTAGGGGCTGTGCATCCCCACTCACAGGCAGGAGATATTTACCCCCACTCACAGGTAGGGGCTGTGCATCCCCACTCACAGGCAGGAGATATTTATCCCCACTCACAGGCAGGAGCTGTTCATCCTCACTCACAGGTAGGATCTGTGCATCCCCACTCACAGGCAGGAGATATTTATCCCCAGTCACAGGTATGGGCTGTGCATCCCCACTCAGAGGTAGGGATCTGTTCATCCCCACTCACAGGTAGGGGCTGTGCATCCCCACTCACAGGTAGGAGACATTTATCCCCACTCACAGGCAGGAGCTGTGCAAGCCTCCCCTCCCCACGAGGCTCACAACACACCATTTGCCAGGCTGATCCTTCAGTGGCTCTCCCTGCTGAGCAGATTTCAGGCAGCGCTGCTGGCTCCTTGTCAGGGAACAGGAGCTGGAGCCCTCTCTGCAATAAATGGCTCAACCAATTTACTGTGTTCATTTGAAGCTCACAGGAGTATTCCCAGTGCCTGGACTATAGTTCTTATTTGGCAAATGATTTTATTATAAACCGGTATCATAGTGAATCCATTTTCTTTAAGGGGTTTTGCTGCTGTTTAATGGACTGTCAGTATAATTTAGATTTCATCTATTTAAACTCATTCAAGCCTGGCTCCTGATTGTACAATAAATGGAACATATTTCTATTCAACAAAATTAATGACAGCTAATTGTACTCTGCAGTTCCCAATTTCATAAAAGCAACTGTTCTGCAGCTCAGGCCCCCAGCTACATCATTTCCCACAGCAATTATTTTCCTGCACTTTTCAAGCATGTCCACAACACTGCACAGCTCTCCTTGCAAGGTGCACCCACACACGCTTCATTAACAGATCTGTACAAATAAACACCTTTTCACACCAAGCTGTGCCCCAGAAATGCCCCACTGCCAGCAAAGGCCCTGTGGCTGCTCAGCCCTCACCTCCTACCAGGGCTCCTCATGCCTTGGAGTTGTTTTTTCAATTAAACACATGAAAAGGGAGGAGGGGTGGGAACAAGAATCCAGGCTGATAAAAGAAATTCATTAAATAACCAGTTAGTCTGAAACTCCTCCTCCAGCACAGATAAGCTTTGCTGCACATGTGCCACCCCTAACAGGCTTTTCCTGCCCTTTTAGGGCCACAGAAAAACTCTGCTGGAGGAGCCAGACTTGCCCTCAGTGATGTCTCACAAATCCCACCTGTCCCAAAGCTCTTCATGGCCCGTGTGGGGGACACAGGGACAAACAGCACCAAAACTGCACCAAGGACTGCAGGACATCACTGATTTACTCTGAACAGCCTCAAGCACACCAGGAGAGCTCAGAGAGAAAACTCTGTGGCTCCCAAGGCCACCACAAACACCAAAGTGGCTCCTTAGCTCCCCTGAAGTGTGACACACCTCATCAACAGGGGGATGAGCTTTATTTGTGTATCCTCAAACAGAAAAAAATGCCAGCATTTCCCATTTCCCTGCTAGTGACCCCTCCCTTCCCCTTGCTGGTCAGACACAGAGCACAGCCCTGGGCACAGACATGTCCAGAGGAGGAAAATCAGATTTTTGTGACACTGATGAGCAGCTGCCCTCCCCTGCCTGGCTCCTGCAGGCCTTCCAGCATTTCCCCTGCCTCAGCTCCTGCTGAAGGGCTGTTTGTGCAGCCACTGATGTCACTGCAGGAACAGAGCCCCACAAATCCCTTTAATTCCTGCAGATCCCGTTAAATGGCTCTACGCAGGCAGAGCCAGCAATGCTGTCCCCAGTGCAGGTGACAGTCACCTGCTCTGCCAGGCTCCCAACCAGATTTACCCCAGCACTCCAGGTGCCACCACAACACCCTCAGCACTGATCCTGTGGCTTCAATTCAATCCCAGCCCTTCCTGAGGTGGATTTTGGCAGAAGCCAGGGACATAGAAGGGATCATCCTGCACGGGAAATGGAAGGAAAATCAGCACTAAATGATCTCACTGAAATCCAAGAGGAGGGAAAAAACCAACTCAGTTTTAACACAACTCTCTTTCACTGCCATCTCCCTGGGCTAAGGGAGCCTAAAGCAAATCTGAATGCACACTGTGCAACAGAAATTAATGCTGCTCCAACAGGCAGTGTGACAACAGCAAGGTGAGAACTGCAAGGGAAAGAAGAAGGAAAACCCCAGAGAGCAGATTTGGAAGGAAATGGGAGGGAGGGTGTGGAGACTGAGAGGACAGATGGGGAACTGGGCCAACGAGCTTTTAGGCTAGGCCTGTGTGATTTCCAGCAAAGTAGAGAAGATTAATTGCACAGTGTTGTCTAAGCCCTACTCAATTCTTTTTAATACATTATTTAAAGCTGTGCAGCATTCATTATATCTATGCAAATTAATAAGAGCAGTATTTACATGGTAACAATACAGTGAAACCTTTCCCTCGGAAAAAACTCAATGATCTTGATTATCTGTTTATTTACAGTTTATTTGCTATTACTCCAATACAGCTGCTGAGCTCAGCACAGGAAAAAAAGCAGAATTAAGTGCTGGATTAAGAACTCTACAGCAATGGGGTAAACACAGAATGAGATTTTAACCAAGAAATGCAGACCTTGAACTTTCATCCACATCAGATGAGAGCACTTAAGAGTCAAATGATTGGAAAGGATTTCCCCTCCTTAAAGGCCAGAAGATGTAAGCTGAAGATGGCTATCCCCTCCTGCACACACCTTTAATTTTCATCTCTGTAATTCTTGCTGTGTCTCATTAATTTAAACTCTCTAATCTCTCTTAAAATTTCTGTAATTTTCACCCTTAACCACAACTACATCTCCCTGTATGTAAGGAGCTGGAAGAGCTCCTTCTGCAATGGATGCTCACACTGGTTTAGAAAACCTCCAGCACAGGGATGTGGAGTCAAGATCTCACTCCAGACAAGAAATTCCCTTTAAAATCAAATTTTAAAGTGGGTATATTCAGTTTAGGTCCCAGCCATGCTCAGGTCCCTCCAGGGCTGAGCTCATGTTTGTTCTCTTCACTCTCAGCTGTTTCCAAGACAAGTTTTCCAACAGCACAAAGAGCCAACACAACAGAAAACTTTCAATGCCAGGGTCTTTCAATGCCAGAGTCCAACATCTCTTATGCTGACTACTAATAACAAAATGTAAAATTTCATATGCAGGGGTTGAAGTTACAGAACAGCTATAAAATATCCCCATTATCACCAACAGAATGGCTCTCCTTGCTCTTTCCTTGGACAACCTCCTCCAGATCAGCCACAGCCGCTGCTCCATCCTCCTACAGAATAAGACTGACACCACAAACTGATTTCCCATCTTCATTTTAAGCAAACCCTTTTTGCAATAAAGCCAGTGTATCACATTGTACTCCTGGGCCCACACAACAGCTGTTCTCAACAGATTCTGAATTATTTTTCATCCTCTGACACTGAAAATAAGATTGCCACCAAAGCTGACGCTTCCGCAGGCTCCCAGCTGCCCCTGCTGGAAAACAAATATTCCTGACACCAAGGAAAAAGCAGCTCCTTTGCAGTGATGGATGAAATGAGCTGAACTGAAGCTGAGGCTGTTCTGACTCACACTGGTCCAGCCAAGAGCAAACCAGAGCGCTCAGGGCTCCTGTGGGAGGAGGAGGATGGAGCTCAGCACGTGCTGACACAGCCAGGAGCTTTCCTTGCACACCCACACGTGTCTGCAAGGGCAAGGCTGCAGCCAACCCAGGATGGGGTAATTCCAGTTCCCAGGAGCACATTGGGCCCCAGGATGGGGCAATTCCAGCTCCCAGGAGCACACTGAGCCCCAGGATGGGGTAATTCCAGCTCCCAGGAGCACATTGAGCCCCAGGACAGGGGTAAGGGTAATTCCAGTCCCCAGCACAGGGGTAACTCCAGCCTCCAGGAGCACACTGAGCACCCCTGGGCCACCAGAGCCAGCACCAAATGAGACTGATGTAACTTTAGGATGATGCAATTTTAGGACGACGTAATTTTACAATGATATAACTTTAGGATGATGCAATTTTAGGACGACGTAATTTTACAATGATATAACTTTAGGATGATGCAATTTTAGGACGATATAACTTTAGGATGATGCAATTTTAGGACGATATAACTTTAGGATAATGCAATTTTAGGATGATGCAACCTAACAATGATATAACTTCAGGCTGCCCCTTACCTCCGGGCCTGTAGACCACGTCATCCTCGGTGATGAAGGACGTGATCTCGCCGTTGTCGGTTCTCTCGTAGCGCGACTTCTTCTTGGGGGGTTTCTTCTTGCTCTTCTTGGCCGACTCCTCGGTGGTGGCACTGTTGTTGTCGTTGTCCTCGTCCTCGCTGTGCTCGCTCTCGGCGTAGTTCTTGGCGCCGCCCTCGAGGGTGCAGCTGCGCCGGGGCCGCGAGCTCTCGCTCTCGCGCGCCTTGTCCCGCTTGTCGCGCTCCTTGTCCCGCTCCCGGTCCCTGTCCCTGTCCTTCTCCTTCTCTTTGTCCTTCTCCTTGTCCGCCGTCATGATTCGCCACGTGCCTTCTTCTGTCCTCTCACGGCTGGGCCTCCGTGAAAGGTAGACAGTGAGCCTGGGCTTCAGTCTTCTGAATTTCTCACGCAAAGCCAGGAAAAATTCAACCACTCCAGCAACCCCGGCGTTTCAAAAAGGAGCTTCAGGAGGCAAAGAGGGGAGACAAAGAGGGAAAAAGCCCATGTTAGTATTCCAAATTCCTTCAATTCCTTAAGATAAAAATTAAAACCAAACAAAACCCCACATCCTAAAGCAATTCAGAATGGAAAGCCCAAGCAGTCCAATACAAAGCGGCCTTTTGAAGACTTCCAGACACTGAAGTTGCCATTTCTGTGAAATGTTTGAAGCTACCTCCATCCTCAAAAAAGACCCCTCCAAAAAGATCCCTCCATTCCTTAAAAACATTCTTCAGCTTGCTGCAAACACACAATAACTTCTGGGATGGGCAGTGCCCACTGAGAACAGGCACCACTTTACAGCTGGAGCTAACAGGGAGCGTGCCAGTGCCAAAAACAAATCCCATAAAACATTTAAGAGAGGACAAGTGCAAAGAGGAAGAGTCCCCAGCTCTCCTCTGGGAGCAAATGAGGGAGTTCAGCAAATGGCAGTGCTGTTTCACATCTCAGCACCACTCACAAGCCATGCCCTACAAAGCTGGTACAGGGTAAGGGATGCCATCTGCCACTTCCAGGGCAATCTGTTAGCAAGTCCTGCCCCTACCCTGCTCTGCCAAAAATAGAGCTAACCTGTAATCCACAGATTACGGGAATTAATTAATTGAAACCAAACCAAACCACAGTAGTTACAACAGCGCTAACGAAATCTGCTTTTCCATATATAAAAACAGGACTTGTCATGAAAGGAGCATATTTCAAAAAGGAGGCATTCAACTCACAAAGGTAAATTATCTTTTTTTTTTCCCTAATTCACCAATAATGCTGAATCTGCCCACATCCAGTTCCTCAATTTCCAGGAAGCTACTACGTGGTGCAACTCAGAATTAGCCCAGGGTGTAGGATGTCTGAAAGGCAGGGACCTGAGAACATTGATTGCTCATGCATTAGGCTTTTGAAACCACATCAGAGAGGGAAAAAGGCTGGTTTGATTTTTGAGAAGTCAGCTGAGGAGTCCCTGATCCCGTGCACTGGAAATTCCTTCAGTCCTACACAGATCTCAGTGCTCCTGTCCCTGCTGCTCCTGGAGCAGAGGGGACAAACAGGAGAGACAAACAGAAGAGACAGACAAACAGAAAGGACAAATTGCTGCTGCTGCTGCAGTGAGGCTGTGCCTGGGCTCAGGAAGGAAATGAAGGCAGGTAGGCAATGATGCTGTTTGCTCTGCCCATCAGTCACCATTTCATTATTGAGGATGTAGTAAATGACAGAAGGAGCAGGTTTGATACCTGGCCAGCTCCAGGGCTTCTCCTTGAAGCCTCAGGATGAAGAGCTAAGAGGGTGCCAACCACCCCACACCTCTAAACTTAAAGGCAAAATGACTTTAAAGTTCCTGTCTTAAGGACAAATAGAAAAGTTGATCAGTAACTGACAGATAATGCATCCATGTTTATTTTCCCTGCATCTGAAACACTCTGAGCTCCACCTCGCATTGTGTAAGTCTCAAGGTGCCAGAGCTGTGCAAACAACCCTGAGAAAGCCACAATTCCAGTGCAGGCTGCTCCTTGCCAAACTTTCATTTTTGAGTAAATGTCAAGTGCAGCAGTGGAGCCTGTCCTGAGGCTGGAGCGCAGCAAACCCTGTCAGCCTGCTGGTGAAACACTCCAACACACAAATCCTGCAGTGCTTTTATTACAATTACTATGGGGACCTTTTTCCTGGGTTTGTTTTCTTTGCACAACACAGTTCTGCACAGAGGAGTAACGCTGAATACACAAACACCACGTTCAGATTATTCCATTTACTGGAGGGCTGTGCAAGAGGCATGTGTGCCACGCTTTGCTCAGCCTGCTCAGCTGTGAAATTTCCACTCCGATGGCCACTCTCCTCCCAGCTCCCATAAAAAATAATTTTCACAGCCATTGCTTTCCTACATAAATATATCACATTTCCAAGTCGATTTCACTCCAAATACTCAACTTCAAAAGATTTGGCAGGATTAAACTAACATTTTAAACTAACATCACCATGAAGCACTGACTACTTCTGTCTATGTTAAAATGCTCAGGTTTGCAGTGATGAGGAAGCAAGAATTCCCCACCAGGACTTTGGAGAAATCCAGCAGGCACAACTTAACCTTTAACTTCATCTAATAATCTCAAGTGCACAAGTTCATAATCATTATTTTCAACTGGTCATTGCCCCACATTCACCTGGTTCATTTCCCCACACCCACCCCCAGCATTTTAAATCTAGCTCAAATTAAAGTTTCAACCCTTTTTACAGCCACAAAACCCTTCTCACACTCCAGTCCCAGCCTGGAGAGGAGGATTTGGCTGCTCCACAAGTGACCTGCTCACAGTTGTTCTGTCTGGACACCTGGAAAGCCCTGCCAGAGCAAAAGGCACATATAGCACCACTCTGCACATTAAGCACTTAAACCTCTTAGCCAGAATTAAAGAGTCAGGTTTTACAGACAATGTGAAAGCAACTCCACCAGAAATGCTACGAGACTGTAACAACAGGAAGGCATCTAAGAATGCAGGGCAACTAAAAATATGGAGAAGAGCTCCTTTTTCTCATTTAAGCTAGACAGATAAATCTTTTAACAGGATTTGTTTGGTCATGTGTTACCAGTCTTAATAAACACAACAGGACCATTCTTCTGTAAGCCTTTAGTCTCATATTGCCAGATAAAAAGGCACTGTTTTCAGCAAATGCCAGATTAAAGGAACTATGTGCTGCCACTGCTAGAGTTCCTGCCACAGAGCTTTTCTAATTTTGATGTCAAGGGAGAATTTTAACTCAGGTTAAGTGCAAGGGATTAAAATCCAAAAAAAAAAAAAAGAGAGAGAAAACAGCCCATAAAGGTTTCCCCATATGTTTATAGGGTTTTAAGAAAAGCCCTGAGATCATTGGTGATAAATGACACAAATTAGAATGGAAGCAGAGCTGAACTGCAGGAATCCAGGAGCTCAGACCCTCACAGCCAGCTCAGAGCAGGAGAATTTGGGAATTTGCACCCAGCCCACGCTGCTGAAGCCCATCAGCTGCAGGGCAGGCACACACCTTTAACCTCCAGCTCTCAGGGGAGACTGGAACATCTGTTATCAACTCTCTCCCACATTCCTCCCCTATCTCTGCCTGCCAGGGCAAACAGGAGCTGCAGATATTGAGGGACAAATGCGTGAAGAGCTCATGGGGACATCCCTCAGAATATTCCCACTCCAGGGTCCATCCATCACCTCCACTGCCAGGAACACACCCAGCAGGGCAAACCCAGACACAGCACAGGAGGGGAGGAAAAAGGGGGGAAAGTAAGAAAAAAGGAAAAAGGAGTACAGCAAGGGTTTTACCCCACTATTTTTGGAGAGTTTTTCACTGTTGGGGTGAGGTGTTACTAAAGACACTCACCCAACTCTGAAAATCCAGATCCTGCTGGGTTTAGCTATAGAATTTTCCAACCAATCACCACACACAGAGCCAAATGCAGATCTCTCCCTGCCAGCAGTACACAGACACACACAAAGCATTTTCCCCATAACATGAATGCTCCAGTCAGTAAAAATGTTCATTTTCCTCTGTGCCAATCCTGCTGGTGCAGGAGGTCCCACTGCCTATACTGGAATGCTCAGGGGACAAGTCTGGGACCTTCCTGGGAAAAAAGATTTGCTTAAAGTCTTAAAAAGCCCTTAGGAGTCTCTCCAGTGATTGATGTGCCCCTTATCAGGTGTCTCCCTTATCTCCTGTTAGGAGTTTATAGCACACAGCCAGCCCTGGAAGGCTGTGGCCAGCACTGCTCACTGTGGGTTACACTGCACATCCCCAGCCCCTGTGAGCCCTGTGGGAGCATGAACCAAAGGGTGTTTGTTCCCCTGTGCTCTGTGCCCACCAGCCCCAGGGCAGGGGCAGCCCCTCAGGTCAGTGCCACTGCAGGACACAGCTCCAGGTGTTTCTCATGGCAGGCTGTGACCTCTGCTGCCCCTCTGCTGTTTACCCAACCTGACCTGAGCACAGCAAACACGACATCTCACATTTCTGAGCCAGGGCTCAGCTCCCCTGCACATTCCAGGCACGGTGGCATCACCCAGGGCCAGGGGGACACTCCGGGGACACTCCAGACAGGCAGGATGACACCTCAGATGGGATCCTAAGGCACTCTCTTCAACACCACCCTGATGCTACACAGCTCAAAGAAACAGGGGATGATGCTACACAGCTCAAAGGAATGACAGAAGATGCTACACAACTCAAAGGAACAGGCAAAGCAAGATTTCCCCCAGCACAAACATCCCTGCACTTAATGGAGAACAGTGCCACGTTATCGCTGTCACTGTGTCTGCAGTCACCCTCTCAAGGAAGAGGAAACTGCCAGGGAAGCCCAGGCAATCCTGAGGATTTTTAAGGAGCCAAGACAGCAAAGCAACGTTTCCCTTTGTGTTATTCTCATGGGCATAGGAGGACAAGCAGAACAAGTTTCTATTTGTGAGAGGTCAGGAATTCAGTGAGGACTGGCAGTGAAATTCTACAGGAGTCAGCTTTGAGCACAGGGCAGACTGAAGGGCTGGGGTGAGGTTTGGAGTAAACAGATCAGCTCCTAGCTGCCCCAGAAATGGATGGGCAATTTCTGCACCACATCCACAACAGTGAAGTGCCACCACCTGCCTTTGGACAGTTTTACACACAGGCTGCCATCAAAGGAATGTCACCCCAAATAAGCCACATTCTCTCTCCACACTGGCTCGAGAACAGCAACACAAAATCAATGCAGCCTTAGAAAGTCTCTGCACTGCCAAAATTAGCAGATCAATTAGCCAGGCTTTCTGTGCCATTAGTGCCTGGTGAGGAAGGCAGAACAGCAGGGCTGCCTGCACAATGACAGGGACAGGGCTGCTACTCAGGTGTCACCTGGCTGTGACACACACTGCACTGTGGGCAGGGTCCCCAAACCCAGCTGTGACACACACACAGCACTGTGGGCAGTGGGGCAGGCTCCCCAAATCCAGCTGTGACACACACACAGCACTGTGGGCAGTGGGGCAGGGTCCCCAAACCCAGCTGTGGCACACACACAGCACTGTGGGCAGGGTCCCCAGACCCAGCTGTGGCACACACTGCACTGTGGGCAGGGTCCCCAGACCCAGCTGTGGCACACACAGCACTGTGGGCAGGGTCCCCAAACCCAGCTGTGACACACACACACAGCACTGTGGGCAGTGGGGCAGGATCCCCAAATCCAGCTGTGACACACACACAGCACTGTGGGCAGGATCCCCAAATCCAGCTGTGACGCACTCACATCACTGTGGGCAGTGGGGCAGGGTCCCCAGACCCAGCTGTGGCACACACAGCACTGTGGGCAGGGTCCCCAGACCCTTCCCAAGCAGGTTTGGGGTGACCGGCCCAGTTGCAGGGCCAGGAGGGCAGCACAGCCCTCACTCCCTGCCCTGGAGTGGCTGCTCTGAGCCACTCCTGTCATCTCAGAGCTGCTTTAATGGCCTCAGCACTCACAACAGACAATAAATATGAGCAGGGTATTTACCCTGCTCTGAAGCCATTCAGCCTTAATGGAAGTGATTACCACAACACAGGGCTGAGTAATGTGGAGCAGCCATCCCATCGCACCATTAAAAACCAGAACTTTAAAAAATGACCGTATAATGTGGGATAACTCCCTGCTATACTGCAGGATAACTCCCCTGCTAGGGGAGAACAGGCCCACAGGACCTGCAGAAGCTGCTGTTAAAACAAAAACAATTATCTGGGGAACCTGAAGTCATTTGGAGCCATGAAAACATCTGCATTATGAGGCTGCTTAACAACACTTAAAACAGGGGAAAAAAAAAAAAAAAGTTGAACAAAACCTTGTTGTTCTACAGCAAATTATTTTGAACAGATAGACAGACTTTGAGAAGCAACAAGGGTAAACCCTGAAAAAGCATGCAGATGGATTTTCTGACAGGCAAGTCTGTGGCAAAAAAAGGGAAGTCTGCAGTATTGTTACTATAATAGGTGAAATAAAAACATTCCAAAGTGCTGTAAATTCAGCTCTGGGAAATACCAACACAGAAATCAAAGCATAAAGAGAAATCCCTGGCACACAGCAACAGCCAAGCCAATGGCAACAGGAAGGAATCCTTCCATGGAACAGAACCACGTGTCCCTCCTAGAACAGCCCTGGCTTTATGGCATGCCTGATTATTGAGGCCACCAGGACATCACCCTTTGCTGCCTGCAGGTCACTTATTTTAAGACAAAAGTGAATTCTGCATGACACTGACCACACTCACTCGTGGGTGTTTATAGAACCAGCCCATTGCTGCTCTGCAAGTGCAACTCATCTCCAACTCCCAACTAATTCCTGTTTCCATTCTAAATTTTATTTTGGTGTCTCTATCTCTGGAACATGTCTACAAATATCTACCAAACTGTCCCTCCCTGCATGTTTTTAGCTGAGCTTTTCTCATTTGGATGTTTCATTTTTAAATGGCTGAACACTCAGCTGTCCCCCTGCAATCCTTTCATCCTCCAGAAAGCTCCAAACCATAGTTATTTAAATCACCCCAAAGAGAACTAGATCAGGTTATTTTTGGAAAACCCCTTTGAGCAGGAAAGGCAAAACCTCTGCTCCTCAGCCGCATGAGTGTTTTATTTAACTGCAGACACACTTGTGCATCTGAGCTTCTCAAAAGGGAAGAGTAACTGCAGGGTGGGCTCCGCCACGAGCTGCCTGGCCAGACACTCCCAGGGAAACGTGCCTATAATTAAAGCAGTTTCTCTCTAAAGAAAGTCTCTAAATCTCAGGATGCTGCTATCTGTAACACTAACTAAAGCCGTGCCCCATAAAATTCCCTAGCAGAGGGAACAAAGCAATCCTGCTCCCAGCCAAAGGGCAGAGGGTGGCACAAGGTTATCAGGACGAGCAGGAGATATTAGGAGGACATTTTTTCTTGCCCACTGTTTTAAACCACTTGATGCATAAGCATGAGGACAGATGATATTTCTGTCTGGAGAAGCTGCCTTTAATTTCAGCATTGGTCTCATTTCTCCGAGGAGCAGCTTATTTTGGTTAATGACAGAGCAGACGTCAGAGCTGCTGCCCAGCCCAGGGCACAGCCTGGCTGCTCTAATCAGGAGATTAAGTGTGCTTATTCATGTGTGAAATGCAGGCCCGAGCCCTGTCTCACATTAGAGCCTGGCTGCAGCCTGTTCCTCATCAGCTCAGAGCCTTAACAACTGAGATGGATTCAATTACACCTGGCTTCCTTTCCTGCACGCACACAAAGCACAAATATCCAGTATTTAAAGCAGTAAATCCTCACACGCAGAAATGCCCAGAATTTAAAGCAGTAAAACCTCAAACACAGAAATATCCAGTATTTAAAGCAGCAAAGCCTGGCTGGGCAAGGCTGACCTCTGATCTGTAATCTCTGCTGCACGAGCAGGTTGTGCCACCAGGCAGCAGGAAAATGATTTGAAAAGCAAACAGACACTGTCCTGGGCAAAAAGAATAAGCACAAACTTGTCAGACAGAGGTGCACTGCTGCAAAAGCAGCTGGTCAGCAGCAGAGAGCTCCTCATCCCCCTGGGCTGCTGCTGCAGGGCTCCAAACACGTGTTAAAAGGTATTTGCAAAGGGGCTCTGTGTTTCCAGGGATCATATGAGCTCCTGCATGACCTTAAGTGAGAGAAACCAAAGCTGTCAATGTCAGCCTTTGACTTCCAACATATTTTCACCCCAGAACTGCATCTCAGAGTCTCTCACACATCCCTCAGCCCGAGGTGAGCTTCCCAAAGGTGACCCACACTGCCAAACCCCACAAAAACCCCAATTTCCAGTGCCCCAAGGCCTCTCACACATCCCTCAGCCCGAGGTGAGCTTCCCAAAGGTGACCCACACTGCCCAGCCCCACAAAAACCCCAATTTCCAGTGCCCCAAGGCACAAAAACCCCAATTTCCAGTGCCCCAAGGCCTCTCACACATCCCTCAGCCCGAGGTGAGCTTCCCAAAGGAGCCCCACACTGCCCAACCCCACAAAAACCCCAATTTCCAGTGCCCCAAGGCCCCCAGTGGCTGCTCACTGCACTGACTTTCACAGCCTTTTCCCTTCAGTCTGGTTTGCTTTCCTGCAAGTCAGAAAGGTTCCTTCTGAAAAAAGAGAACACGGTTTCAAAGACAACTGAAAATTCACCTTCTCTGCAGCCACATCACTGCTCCTGGGCTACAAGCAACCGAGTTCCTGAGCACATTTTAAGCACTGTTTTTAATATTAAGTATTAAGAGTATTTTTTTATAAAAGGACCAGCTGTCAGCTCTCACACATTGGGTGTTTCAGCTCCATAAAATTATTTTCAAACAGCAACACCTCTGCTGTGACCCCATCAGTGCCCAGCTACCCACTGCAAGGGGCTTCACCACTGGCCCCATCTTCCATGAGAAGAGGAAAAAAAATATTAAGAAATGCTCCGAGTGATTAATCTGCTTCTAATCTACACCAAGAGGAAATACTTTAACACTGCATGAAATAAGTGCTGGCTGTGGTCACGCTTCAGACATTAATATCATTTCTGCTGGCAGGGCTGTGAACTGCAGGGAGCTCAGGCAGGAGCTGCGGGGCAGCACGAGCTGGATCCTGCATCTGGGGCTCATCTTGTAAGCTGCTGAGAGAACAAGGCTGCAGAGTAAGACCTTAAGCCATTAAGCACAGAATAACCAATGCAAATAACCCGTAAGCTACACATGAAATGGGTGGCCTTGTTCTTGCTGTGGTACCAGCACGCCCCATCACTTGCCACCAGCAAAACCGGGACGTGGCACGGCTCCTGTGGCAGCAGTTTGGGTTTGTGTTCTTGCACACACATAAAATATAAATAAAATTGGAAAAAAAAAAAAAAAAGAAAACCTTCCCAACCCTCATGATGACACACTAATACTCCATGACACGCAAATGAAGATCACACAAGCCAGGTCTCATACTGAAAATACCCTCCAAATGGAGGCTATTGTCCTGAAATGAAGCAATATGAAACTTCTGACTCTATTTTGAAGGTGAAGCTTTAAGGTTAGACACCACTAACAGCTCTGAAACCACATTAATTGTTTAATAAAGCAACCTGCAGCCTGTAGTGGAGCAGACACAGACTGAGCAGAGCACCATGAACTCTTCAGAGCAGCGTTTGATCCATCTCTGACCAAGGAAACCCTTTCAAAACCTTCTTCATTCCCACAATAACAAACTGGGGTTACCCTATCTCCTTGTTCTTCCAAATGAAAACCTGTGATCCCTCAGCAGCCAAAGACAGCAAAACAAATCGCATGATTTATTAGGGATGTGATGCACTGAAGTGTTTTTCCCCGTAAAAGCTCGGCTTTGAAGGCTCCTGCCTGTTGAAGCTCCCATCCCTGGATGCCCCGGGTGCTGAAACACAAACCCAGCAGGGCTGACTCCAGAGCTCCACAGGGAAATTCACTGGTGCCAGTGTCCCAAGCAAGTGGGAGCTGATGCAGTGCAGGCAGCACTGAGGGATCGGGCAGCCTGCTCCTGCCTCTCCCCAGATAACACACACAGCTCTGCTCACATTCATCACTGCTGGCTGCTCCTCACACATGCTCATCTGGCCTTTGAATCAGAATGAACTTGGCTACAAGTGACATTTCAGAGCTGTTCTCAAAGTTATCTGCTGCTTTTTATTCAAAACATGAAGTAAGAAGTAACGTAGAGCATTTTAGTATCTAATGGCATGGATAAGACCAAGAAAAGAGAAACTTTTAGAAGGGTATTTCTCAAGCTCTCAGCCCAACAGCCAAGTGAGAAACTTTTCATTATTTCCCACTAGTGCTGTGTGGCTGTGTGTATTATTTCTTTGTCCATGCTTCCCAGGGATAACTCCACACTTGCTGCTCAGAGATTAAATAAACCCTCCCATAACAGCCTTTTTGGAGAGGGGACAAAAAAACCCTACCAAACCAAAACCTCCAGAAAACAACACATCAAAGCAAAAACCCCAAACAAAGCAAAAACCACAGCAAGAGTTCAAAGAAAAAATCCCCGTATAAATCTAGACAAAAAAATCCCCTACCATAACCACTATCTTCCTCACACATCATGCTTCAAAACAGAAATAAACTGAAATTGTCATGAGCACCGTTTGGGCTGGAAGAGGCAGGGAAATTTCAACCCTCTCCATAGGATAACCACGAGGAAGTTTTTATTATTTATTTTTTACTCCTCATTCTCCAGGGCTGAAGCACTTGTTTATGTGCCCGAGAAGAACAGGTGGAACATTTTAACTTCCATGGAAGGGCTGTCCCATGAGAGCCACAGCAGCCCCACATCCATCCCAGTGAGGATCCACGGAACAGAAAAAGCCCTGAATTTTATTAACCTGACACACAGCGCTTCTAATCCATCCCCGGCAACTCTCTGCACTCACACTGAATGTGCACTGAACAATTTCCCTGCCAGGACTCTGTCACCTCCTGAAACCCTAAACCACTGTGGAGTCCCACAGGAGCGAGCAGAACAAGGGTTATATTTTTATATTATTTTTATATTTTATATTTATTTTTATATTTTCCTCTGGCACCTCAGATGCCACAGCAAGTCCTGAGAAGAGAGGGGCCCAGCCACAAACATGGATCCAATCAGGTTCTGTGCTAGAACAGAACTTTATACAGCAGTGTTTGATGAAAAAGCCCAAGTGTAAAGTTCAGCATGCGCATGCTTAGCTGCATTCCCATTTATATTGCTGACTCCATGCCCTAAAAATCCACAGGAACAGCTTTTACCACCCCATGGGGGTGTACATCTTGTACATCTTCCTAGGGCAAATACAAGTGCCAGAGGACAAACCTGACACGGCACACGGGGTCCCAACCCTCCCAAATTCCAGTGCAACTCCAACCCCAAGGTAAATCAGGCCTAGTTTGATTTAAAATCACAGCTATATTTATTTTTCACATTAGTATAGTCACTACAATAATTCAAACCACAGATCTCATTTTTTGAACTAAAACCTAATTTTTATTTTTATCTTAAAACCTTCACGGGAGCATTGGTCACTTGCTACCTGAGTTACACACTGAGCATCAGGACTGGTTTTTTAGCTCGTGTCAGGGCACAGAAACACCAAGGGATGAAGCTGTGAGAGCCCTGCAGCTCCTGCATCCCTCCCATCTCACCCAGAACAGCCTGAGCTCCCCGGGCAGGCAGCAGAGCCAAGGTGGAACCCAGAATCTGAAAACCCCACACAAACAGACGGCACCGTTTGGGTTCTGACGCTGCTGAGCAGCTCCAGCTGCAAGAGGCAAATGCTGAACATGCTCTGAATGTGCAGAGGATGAGCTCAGCACAAAGGGGACAATGCAATTCCTGTCCAGAGGCACCAGAATGTGCAAACAGCCTGCACCCATCTCACAATTACTTTATTGCACCGGGAAAGGGCAATTGCTTCCCCAACAGCCTGATAACCCTGGGCTGCTCTTAACTCTTAAATACCAGTTCTAACTGCAAGCCCGGGCTGGGGCTCCAATTTAAGTCTGATATTAAACACACAGGGCAAATCAGCTCTGTCTCACAGACTCTCACACATCAGCACACAAGACACCAAAGAACATTCAATTATCAAGCAGGAACTGCCACATATATATAAAAATCCATCCCCAGCTCTAATCTCGAAGGAATAGCTTTATTAGCAGGAAATGGAAATCTGATTTTTGGCTTCTTTGTTAGATTTCAATAGGAAAAGGAGCAAATACAGTGTGTTTTGACTGCTTGGAAGAATAAATTCTGTAGGGATCTGTTACTATGTCAAACTCAGGGAAAGAAGTCCCCAACCTTAAGTGCTTGAATTGTATTGACTCATGGCTCAGTCATTCCCACACTGATCTCACTGTGCTCATCAGGAACTTCTCAACAGCAAAAACCACAGGTTCAATTTGTGCCTGGCATTAAAAACCTGCTGTGGGCAGCACCAGAAATGCAGAGAACTTCCCACAGCAAGGACAGAACTGCAGATGCTGCTGGAACACTTACTGCCTATTAGCAAAATCTCAGTTTTATTTCAGAAAAACAAGTAATTCTGATCTCTACAAATAAGCAGATTCACCGAGGAAACACTGCCAAAACCAAGGCAATTTTTCTTGCAAGTCTCAAGAAAATTCAAATCAGCATTTAAGACAAAATGTATTTCATGTACAAAATTGGTGTTACAGACGCAGCAATTATCTAGACCAAAATTGGTTGCTTTCAGTAAAAGGTTTACCTAATCACAGCTTTTTACTGTCAGCTCACTTTAAAAAAAAAGGGAAAAATAAGGGATGAAAAACCTGCAAGTATCTAAACTTTTAGGTCCCAGTACTAACACATTCCAGATTTGTTATTTCACGCTGTATTGTCATCTCACGAAAATGAAAGTGATATCCATTCACAGAAGACTAATTAAACCAAGTTTCCTTTCAAAATTTGCCATTCCTTCCCCAGAGAAGAGCACAGCTACATCGTTAATGCAGAATTTACAGCCTCCACTTCTTCTGTACTTCTGCTAACATTAGAAAGTGCCTGAATTCCAAACACAGCAATTACACAAAAAAAAACATTATGAGAGAATCTACACATCACAATCAAACACTATCTATGCCACTAGTAAAACATTAATCCAATTACCAAGCCCTTTTCCTGGATAAACTTGACACAAATGTTTCCTAGGGAAGGCCAGCTTGTTTTAATCATTTACATTTTTCAACACTATTTGTTCTCACTTCGTATCCAAAGGTCAGAACTCAAAGCACTACCCCAGGCAAACTTTGGAATAAATACTATTTTAGTCCACTCTTTTAGACGAGTTTCACTTCTGCTAAGAAAGCTGAAGTATGACAAACCAGGTTTCCCTCTGATTCATTTCAGAGTGCCTGACATTATTTTTCATGAAGTTGTTCTGATAGTGTGCATTTCATGGGTCCTCTTTATTTATCTACATCATTAAAGGCTTTTCCAGTCTGCAGTACAGAGAAATTTGTGCTGTGTTCTGAAACAGGGGAGCAGCAGCCAAGCAAGGAGCAAGGCTAAGCAAGGTCCAGGTGACAGAGCTGGGATTATCCAGCTCTGCTGACACAGCCCTGCTCCCCCAGGGCCCCTCCTGACACGGTTTTATAACATTAATAACGATTTGCACATTAATCTGCTGATCACTCCAGGTAAGGCTCCCCACTGCACTGAATGTTCATATCAGGGTGCCTGTTGGTCCGGATTACCTGCTTTAGAAACCATTTCTCATTTTATTTACCTCTAAAACACAAACCCGAACCACTCAGTGCTCTCATGTGTCATTTACTGAGTCTGGCACTTTAACTACACAAGGTTCAAGCAAAAATAAAAGTTACTTTAGAGCAGGAATAGGTATCTTGGCCAGAACATCAGAGCTCACAAAAACCAATAAAAGTGATCTGCAGCAATTTCTGCACCCTGCCTTCACTCACAGCTGCTTTTCTCACCAGCCACTGGCTCTCAGAAATGTCCTGGCAGCCGCATATATCAACAAGTTACAAAATGCTGCTCTGCACTGTTTTAAAACTAAACAGTGTGAGCCTTCCAATCCAACATGAACCAGATCAGCAGAACCCCCAACATCTCCTGAAGTCCAGAACAATTAACAATTAACACGTGCACACCGACCCAACACTCAGAGCCAGCTCCATGAGCTGTAGAGCCATTAAAGAATTAAACTGTAAGAAATGTAGAGGTGACTCCTGCCTGCTCTGCAGCAGAACAATAGGCAGCACAAACAAAGACAAGGCGGTTTAGGGTTAGGTCAGCGATAAACAGCTTATTTCCTTCCCCACGCACCAAAATCAAACCCAGGCCCGCTGGCAGGAGCTGTTAACCACTCACCAGGAGACAAAGCCCCATCTTTGTCACCTTCACACAAACAAAAGTGAGCAAAAGAGGCTTTGGGAGGCACATCAAGGGATGCTCCACAACCCGGAGTAAAACTGCAAAGACAGTTCTGACAGAACAGCTGTACACATCATTATGGTAATTAAAATTAAAGTCTCATCTGCTTAGCATACAAGCAATTCACTGAACCTTAGTGACAAAAGGAAGGAACCATTTCCTCAAAGGGACACAGTCACACACAACTGGAACAAGTTGTCTGCTTACACTGAAGGCCACAGCAGAAACGAGATAGAAAAGTATTCAAGAAGCAGTCCCGGCTATTTTAAGCAAAACAAAGCACTATCAACTCTAAAACACACACAAAGGAAGTGGTCGGATAGATTACGTCAGCCCTCGCCTCAATTCATAAATCCTAACCACAAAACAAGACAAATTCTGAGCTGCCTCTCTGGAATCCTGTTTAAAGCCAATACACGCAGCTCGGGTCTTAAAATACGCTCTCGAGCAACACTCGCTGATGCATCACTTTCAAACAGCAACCGGGGGGTGAAAAAAATTGTGTAATCCAAGTGAATTCTATCGCGCTGCCAGATCAAATAACATTTCCAGAAGTGCCTGCCAAGCACCCAGCCTGCCAGAGCACAATGAGCACTCGAGTGCTCGGGACTGAAACCACCTTTCACTGCTCCCACACATCTTTAGAAAACAGTTTAAACACTACCAAATTGCAGCGTTGGAAAAAACAAATAGAAGCTTGGAAACGCTGCTCCTGCGCCGCTCGCAGCTTGCTGTCAGTCTGTCTGTCTGCTGATGGTCACTGGGATTCACCAGCGCCTGCAAGAACAAAAACTGAGGAAACGCGGGCTGGGCTGCGCGTCTGGAACTAATTGCCTGCAGATGAAGGGCTGTGCATGGAACAGCGCTGTCTGTGGGGCTGGAACCCCGCGGGTCCGAACCGGGTCAGAAAATACAAATCTGAGCAGCAGCTGAAAGTGCACCTCACCGGGTGCTATCGCCTCTTCCTCCTGCTCCATGCCCAGCAGTGGTGTTAAGTTTAAACCAACAAAGAAAGGAATGAAGTGGCCTTGTCAAGCGCCATTTCCACTCGCCGACAATTAAAGCAGCCCCACATGGCCGGAGGAGCCATCCGGGCACACAATGCCCCACGCAGGGCAAAGCCACACGGACCCAGACGAGCTCAGATCCAACTGCAAAACAAAGCAGAGCCGGTTTCTTCCTCAGGAAACAAAGTGGCCGAGCAGGTCTCCTGCCACTATCTTAAAACACCATTAAACATCGTTTAAAGAGTTACACCACACACTGTCCCAATTAGCGCTTCAAAGGCATTCCATTGTACCGAGCGTAATGAAAAAGTACTTTCTTCCAGGATAAAGAAAATGCAATCCTTATCTCTTCATCTCATTCGCTTTTAAAAAACAGAATTAAACACAGCAGTCCGGCTACCCCAACTGTTTATATTTAGAACTGGGAGGTAAAGCATTTGTTATGGAAAAAGAAAAAAAAACCAAACAAAACAAAACCAACAACCCTGCAGCCTTTAGAGCGTTCTGAACTTCCCAGGCCAATAACAACCTACCCACGCCTCACCTACCAAGCCGATCCAACTTTTTCCGAAAAAAAAAAAAAAAAAAAAGAAAAAAAAGCCAAAAAAACTGGAGCAACCCAAAGCGGAAAAGAGAATTAAGCCAAGCCTTTCCTCCATCCAGGCAGCTATCGTTAGCCAGGTGACAATTAATCAACTCGCAGAGCAGCCTCAATTCTCCTGCCGGCAATAGAACGGGAAGGCAGCGAGTCCCGGGGCACGGGGGGCACGGGGGGCACTCACTCACTCACCCACCGCGCTCCGGTGCGGCCGAGCCCCGAGCCCCGAGCCCAGCCCGGCCCCGCTCCGGCGGCGGAGCCCGGCGGGAGGAGCGGCGGCGGCAGCAGCAGGAGGAGGAGGAGGAGGAGGAGGAGGAGGGCTCGGGAAGGGCAGGCACGGAGGAAGCGGGGCCGGCGGCGCAGCTGCTGAACAAAAGGAGGCCCCTCCGCCGCCCAGCAGCTGCGGCCGGAGCCCAGCCGAGCGTCCCGGGCCCCCGGCCGGCCCCGCTGCTCCGGCGGGCTCGGCACCACCGGCTCCGCACCGGCTGCCGGCCGGCCCCGCTCCGCCTCCCGCCGGAACCGGGAGCCCCGTGATTGATGGCAGCGCTGGAACGGAGAGAGCGGAGCGGGGAGCATCCCCCGGGCCCGGCAGCCGGCGTGGGGAAATCACATCGGGCATGGCCAGGGTGGGAAATGAGCATGGGGTAACTCGGGGTGGGAAATGAGCATGGGGCAGTTCAGGGTGGGAAATGCACATGGGGTAACTCGGGGTGGGAAATGAGCATGGGGCAGTTCAGGGTGGGGAAATCACATGGGGCATGGCCAGGGTGGGAAATGAGCATGGGGCAACTCGGGGTGGGAAATGAGCATGGGGTAACTCGGGGTGGGAAATGAGCATGGGGCATGGCCAGGGTGGGAAATGCACATGGGGTAACTCGGGGTGGGAAATGCTCATGGGGTAACTCGGGGTGGGAAATGAGCATGGGGTAACTCGGGGTGGGAAATGAGCATGGGGTAACTCGGGGTGGGAAATGAGCATGGGGCAACTCGGGGTGGGAAATGAGCATGGGGCATGGCCAGGGTGGGAAATGCACATGGGGTAACTCGGGGTGGGAAATGCTCATGGGGTAACTCGGGGTGGGAAATGAGCATGGGGTAACTCGGGGTGGGAAATGAGCATGGGGCAACTCGGGGTGGGAAATGAGCATGGGGCATGGCCAGGGTGGGAAATGCACATGGGGTAACTCGGGGTGGGAAATGCTCATGGGGTAACTCGGGGTGGGAAATGAGCATGGGGTAACTCGGGGTGGGAAATGCACATGGGGTAACTCGGGGTGGGAAATGAGCATGGGGCAGTTCAGGGTGGGAAATGCACATGGGGTAACTCGGGGTGGGAAATGCACATGGGGTATGGCCAGGGTGGGAAATGCACATGGGGTAACTCGGGGTGGGAAATGCACATGGGGCATGGCCAGGGAGCCATCCTGGCCAGGACCACGCTCTGCCACACTCTGCACAGGGATTTGGCTGCCCTGCCTTCAATTAGCAAGCCATTTTGTTCAAAATCTTCCCTACAACGCCTTCCTTCCCCCCATTAGGAGCAGAAATTCATCTGCTTTTAATTGGATTTTTTATAAAGAATGACTATTTATCTGACTGTGCATCTCCACACAAACCTGTAACTCATCCCCCAATGTCTTGTGCTGTTCCTCTACACCACAACCATGACCTTTCAGTTGTTAGTGCTGCCTTAATTTTCGAGCAAAGCCCTGCTATTTCCCTTGCAGAATAACATGCAAAACAAGTCATCTGTGTAATCCATTACCTTGGGGCAACATACGCTTTATCCCTGCCGAGCAAATCCATTTCCTAGCTGTACAGTAATATTTTACCTATAAAATAAATATGGGAGTACACCACCTCTGAGCTAGTTTTACAAAGGCAAGTTAAAAAAATAGATAAAAATGATAATCATTAAGGTTCACAGACCCGGTTAATTAGAGCAACACCCTCAAGTACTGTCTGCCAACTTCATCTTTCCAGAGGCTGCTAATTATTTGTAGTTGTGTATCTTCCTGCTATTTATCCATACCCATTTCCACCATTTTCATACTAGAGCCTAGGAGTCCTTCAGCAGACAAAGATCTAAGTTTGAAATTTACCCTGTACTTTCTAGAAATAGCTGCCTAAAAGCTGATTAATTCCAGCGTCGCAGGGCTGCTGTGATCAATACAAATTGAGGCGGTGCAGCACGAGCTGCTGCACTCCTGCAATATTCATGGCACAGCAGCTCCTGAACTGCGCCTTGGCCAGAGCTGGTGCAAAACACACTTTGTGTGAGAGCCCCAAACGTGCCAGAGCTGGAACTCAGCGCTCCGGTCAGCACAAAGCGAGCACAGCGCCTTCGGCCTCGCTCCTCCACCTCCTCAGCAAACCTGGCCCAACACCTGGCACACGCAGAAGGGAACTCACTGCTCCAGAGTGTATTCAGATCAGCTTTGCTCCTAATGACTTCCAAAAGAGCTTCCCAGCAGGAAGTTAATTCAGGCCAGGTTTCATCACTTGAAAAATACCCCGTTTGATGGTTGTTGTTCAGAAATACCTTATCCCTCGGGGGCAGGTGACTCAGGCAGCTCGGATCACAAATCCCTAAAGTCAGTATATATTGGGGAAAGGCATTCATAACAATAATAATAATTTTAAGATGCGTGGATTTCTTTGTATCCCGTTAGGATGAAAGTTGTCCAAACAGTGCAGAGCACAGCAGCTGGCAGTCTGAGCACAGCAACAGAACTGGAGACTATTCTTGAATCTCAGACACCGTCTTGCAAATCCAACACAAACCAACTTCCCAATTCAGCAGTGTGGGAGATGGCAGAGAAATCATCTCAAGTCCCATCTGTTTGTATACAGCATTCTGGAGATCCTTGAGTGAGCAGAACAGCCACAGCACTCAATCACCGACATCAGAGACAACTCAACTTTCACTAATTGGCTTTCCTAGGAGATATGGAGATCTGCCCCCATTTCAGAGACTGAAATAAAAAACATGCACAGAGTACAGCCTCAAGCTCCATTTTGCAATAGGGACTTTTTATCTGGTCTTTTGAAAATGGGCTATAAAAGATCTTTTCCTGGCCATGAAATACACCTTTGCTAGCCACAGCATTATAATCTTACAACAGCATTTCTTTTTGTATCCCTTCTGAAAGCTGGAGATCTGAAAAGTGGGGGGGAGAAATTGAGTTACACATTCACAAAGCCCATCAAGACCAGGCAAAATCTGCTTCCACATAGGTCAGGAAAATACTCTGGAAAGAGGAGACCTTGGGTGGATGGGCAGGGCTGGAACCAGTGCCCAGAGAGCTCTCAGTGCCCTCTGTGGTGTTTGGTCCAGCGTGCATCAGCCCTCTGGTGTTGCACAATGAAACAAAGCTCGGCTCCACCGCCTGCAAAATCCATCCCAGCTTTCTTGGCAGGCTCCATTTATCAAAACAAGCCTGTCATGTCGAGTACCATTAACAGATAATGAACTGAGACAAGGGATGCAGTTACAAGCAAAGCACTCCGCATGCTACAGGCCTGAGCACACAGCCAAGGGAGCTGATATTTACTATAAACATCATAATTAAATAGAACACCTAGCTGAAGAAACATTAAGGTCGTGACAATAAACAACAGAAGCTGGAAATCTGAAGAAATGAGGCTCTGACTTGCTGTCGGTAACTCCTGCCACCGCTCAGAGGCGTGTGCGCATCCAGCCCCGCACACCTTCTCCCGTGGCAGCTAAAATCTGGGAAGCACCTGTTAACTCACAGCTTTGGCTTTCAGCGCTTCCCCGAACGCTCTAACACTTTGTATCCTGTACCCACGCACTTCAGCTCATGAAAGATTGAGCGCTGAGAAGTGACAGACAGTGTATCTTCAAAGGGCTGGAAAATGTGCTGCTTTCCAGACACACGACTCATAACAAACGCGAATAATTCATAACTTCGCACCACTCCGACCCTATTGGAAGAATATTAAACACAGACACACAAATTGGAGGAATATTAAATAAAGATGTAATCCCTCCAAGACGCGAGACCCATCAATCAGCAGCACTCCCCACTCCTGACAGAATGAGCCGTGGAGCACACACAAACATTCCACCAAAGGAGCCCTTCCTGCTCTCCCAGGTATGCAAACACTGGGAGCACAAACTAGCCCTAAACAGCCCTAATGAGATTATACAGATTACACGGGTCCATTAAGCTGTTTTTCTCCAAGAGTCGCTGATGACAAAGAGGTGGCACAAGCACTTGGAGCAGCTCACCCACACAGGTTCAGAGCAGGCTGCAGAACACCGGTGGCTCACACGGACTGAAAGAACACAAAGGAGCCTTAAACGCCTTCTGAGAGCACGGAGACATGAACACAAGTGGTTCCTAAAGGCCAGTCCAACACAACCTCCCTGTCTAGCACTAACCCCTGCTAAGCTGGGCTTATTTTTAAAAGGAGACTCAACACTGCCTTCAGAGCCCCACTAAATCAAGCTCTCCCCTCAGATTTAACCTTGGCCAGGGGGAAGAGGAAGGCAGTGGGTTCATGGAGAACAAACTAACAGCTCAGTGTTGTCCCAGCAGCGTTTCCTTGTGTGTCATCACCGCAGTGCTCACCACAAGCACAGTCTGTGTCAGTGGTGTCACCCCGGCCAAAACCCCCACGGCACCTCCAGTAAAATAAACCCGACACAGAGGCAGCTCCAGCTGAAAGTGAGCTGCAGAATTCCAGGGGTCACCTGGAGCTCTCCCAGCTGGGGAGAGGAATGGCTGGCTGGGCTGCCAGCAGGAAAGGTCACCTCCCTCTGCTCCGCAGCAGCACCGAGTGGCTGGAACCCACTGCTGATTGTTTGCACTTGGACATCAAAGCACCCGGCTCCATCTAGACACAAAACCTTTGGTCAGGTGAGAGGTGAGGCTCTGTTCCTGTAAATAATGCAGCTTTCTTGGCACAAACAGCGAGAGGAACTGATCCCCAGCTCCTGACAAGACATTACTGCTGTCTACACACACATTGCTTCAAACCCGCTCGCAGCAGGAGCCGTGCCTGATCTGTGACACCCACGGGAAACCTGCTCTGAGCTGGGGCAGCACAGCACCAAGGCAGCTCCACAGTTACACGGGCTGCTCCTCCACACTGCTGAACTGCTCACCTGCTGCGGGAGGAGAGCCAGGGCACTGCTGCTCCTGCCCAGCACAACCCACAGGCCAGTTGGGGCTGCACTCCCAGCCCAGGGAGGCTGTAAACTGCTGTGAACCCTGCTGTAAACTGCTTTAAACTCAGCTGTAAACTCAGCTCACAGCCCAACAGCCATGGCCGCTTCTGCTGCACCACACTGACACACAGAGCACTTCTCACAAACCAGCGTGCCAAGGGTTAATGCCATTTACAGTACAGCACTGGCATGAGCCATCCCCTTGCCTCTCTCCAATCCCCAAAAGGAACCTGCACCTTCACAGACCATGGACCTTCAGAGCGTGTTTTTGTTTGCTGGGTAAGGTTTCGTTTGGCCGGGGTGAGGTTTCCCTGTCAAACAGAATTACCAGCACTATCTCACATTTTATGGCTCGGCAACTGAGGCTCCCTCCCTGCACTCACCTGGTGCTCAGGATGTTCCAGTGACCTCTGGCCAAGCCCTGAGTCCTCACAGGTCCTGTTAAACTCCAGCACCACAGCGGCGCTCGGGGCTCTCAGAACATCTGAGCAGCTTCAGCCCCTTCTTAACGACCAGAATTGCAGGCAAAGCCCTCCTGTAACTGCCACCAGCAACTGCCACCAACTGCCCAGTGCCAGCCCTGCAGGTCACCCTGGCAGAGCCCAGCTGAGCGCACAGGCACAGACCAAAGGCTGGCTCAGAAACACACCCAGCTCACTGCCCACACCTGTGCTCCCTGCTGCTGGGAGGAGGGAAAAGCAGCCTGGCCCTCATCAGGGAGCTGTGGCACAGCCCCAGAGTGTCCCTGAGAACGGGACAGGATGCCAGGGGTGCCTGGGACAAAGCCCTGGGCTGTCTGAGCACACTCAGCATCCCTGAGAACAGGGACAGGATGCCAGGGGTGCCTGGGACAAAGCCCTGGGCTGTCTGAGCACACTCAGCATCCTGGCTGCCGCTGCCTCTCTGTCACAGCAGGCATCAAACAGCGACAGCGCTGCCCCAGGGAGCTGTGAACGCCAGGCAATTCACATGATAACACTGAGAAAAGCAGCGTTTTACAGGAAGGCCTGGCTTAGGAAGTGCTGGGGAAAACAAACAAACCAAAAATACCACAAAAACCCCAAACAACCAACCACAGCCCAACAAGGGAGAGCCCAGCCCTGTCAGAGCTCACTCCCAGGTGCCCATACAATGAAATGAGTGCTCCCAGCAGTGCCAGCCCAGCTCCTGCTGCCTGCTCTGCCCCCCTGAACACCCAACTCTGCCAGGACAGACACCCCAAACCATCCTGAAACCCTCCTGAACACCCAATTCTACCAGGATGGAAACCCCAGACCCCAAACCATCCTGAATCCCTGACCCCAAACCCTCCTGAAGACCCAACTCTGCCAGAACAGAAACCCCTGTGGTCAAGCAGAAGCAAACCTGAGTCAGAGAAGGGGGCACAGCAAGGTTAAAACCCAATTTTAGGGCAATGATCTCAGATAGCTCCACCTCAAAAAGGGTAAAATTGAGCAAGAAGTACAGGATGATTTCTCTGGGAAGACAGAAGGGGGAAAAAACCTTTTTTTTGTTTGTTCTGGTACTTCTCATCTGGTTTGTTTCCTCTTCTCTGTAGGGACGAACACTTAAATTCAAAAGTGTTTCTGTAAAAAAATCCCTGCCCTGGGAAATTCCAGATTACAGAATAGTAAACTGTAAGCCAAGAATATTAAAACAAAATGCAGTGTGTCTGCCAGATTTTGTGGTACTTAGGGCAAGACACCAACCTGTTCAGCAGCTTCTTGTTTTTAACACAAAGGAATGCACACAAGTCCTTTTAGAACATATTATCTTACATAGAAAAAAAAAAATCAAAATATTTGTCCAAAAAAGCCATTTAAAAGGAAAAATTTACATACTTGAAAATGTAACAAATGGATTGAAACAAACAAGAAGCTCTTTGTTCTCAGATGACTATAAAAAAGCAAACAAAATAAAATTCCCAATAGTTAAACGTGTGTGGGAGGGGTGAAGCCAAAGGAGGGAGGAAGAACTGAGCACATGCATCTTTTCCAGCTCTATCAAAGCAGCTGTAAAACAATGGGAGTTTGCCTGTTCTTCCCTCCAGTTTAAACTAAGAGTAACTCTGGGAATGGAAAACTTGATACCTCCATCAGAGCCTGTGGAATGTTTAAAGTGCTGCAGCATAAAGCAAGCCCGTACTCACTGAAGGAAATGACTCCCAAATGCTTCCTCTGCAATCTTCCTTCCAGAGCCAGCCTGATCCTCCGCCGGGGCATTTCCTGCACTCAGCACTGGAGCTAGCAGAGATGGAACATTTGCAATGGATTTACAGCTTTTACTGAGATCACACAGGGGACGGGAGCTGAGGCTGCAGCTCGCGTTTAGAGCAGTGATCACTCACACATTCAAAGGCCTCTGAAAATTCAAAAGTTTGGGTTTTTTTTTCTTTTACAAGTGACAACCAGCACAGGATGTGACCGTACCTAGAATAACCTCTCCCCCCAGACAGGGAGATAAGCTCTAAAAACAGGAAGTTTCCGGTGTAATCTGGAGACAATATCAGCAGCCTGAAAGCACTCGGGTCCCATTCAGTCCCAGGAGGAGGGAACTCTTCACTCCCAAACCACAGCACAGGGCACTAACCCAGCATGGCTCCTCACACCTCCCAGAACCCCCGGCCATGGAATAATTCTGATTTTATCCCTCTTCTCTTCCATGAGTAAGCACACAAGCCAGCTTCACTCCCACAGGAAGCATTATTATTTTAGCAGTTTGCTGGACTCGTTTGGATTTGTTTTTTCTCCAGCAGACAGGGATTTACTGGTGCAGGGCTGTGTTTCACACAGCACTCAGTCTGAGCCACCTACACAGGAACTTTGAGTCAACTGAAAGGAAGCAGCAGATTTTTGATAGCTGCTATCAACCAATTAACAGCCAAAAAAGCTTTTCAGAATGAGTTTCACAATGTTGCTCATGCTGGAGATGAGGAGGTGGCAACAGCTAAGCAGGGCTCACGCCAACTCAGCAAACACTGTCACAAGGAAAGGATCCTGCTGTATATTTCAGAAATCAGAAATCAGCTCCGAGCTGCTTGTCAACACAATGCACGTTCTGTGTCAGTATCCAACACAAAACAACAGAATCACTCTGAAGGCTTAGGAATCCCATTCTCACGGCTGTGTTCTGATTCTGAACTTCCTTCAAATTCTCAAGTAAAACACACAATGGTCTTAACTCCGTTTATGTTGGTTATGTGTGTACCTCAGCTACTACAGAATGTTTAAATCAGTATTTTTAGGAAGGCTAAACCTGCAACACATCAGTTCTCCTCTTACACGGTTCCTTCAGTGGCCTATTAAAGAATTCAACATAAAAGGCATCCCAGGTGTTCTATTTAGCTTCTTGTGATATGGAGATAAAACAGCAAAAACTTCAGATACATAACCCCCACCAGCATGAGGCAACCAAATAATCCACGGCATCCCAGCAGCGAGGACGTGTGAGAGGATTCAGTGGAATTTCCCTGGAAGCCCTTGCAGAAAGCTGTGAAATCCCAGAGCGCCATTCCCCCAGTGTAACCCACGTCCCAGCATTACATGTGGGATGAAATCCCCTCCTGCAGACTGCAAACCCAGCCCTGACACACACACAGGGCCAGTCCACAAAACAAACACTCCGCAAGGAAGTCCTGCATGAAACCCACAGGAAAAACAAACCCTCCTGGAGCAGGAGGATGTGAGACAATTCCCCCGTAACAACAAACGGCTTCAGAGGCAGCAAACACTGCAAACCCTTTAACAAGGGGGACAGAGCTGGGCCTGGGCTGCAGGGAGCTGCCAGGGCATTGCAACTGGGTTTGGAACCTGAAATGCAATTCCAGTGCTGCTGGTAGCCCCACTGAGAGCACTGAGGGGGAATCCACAAAGGACAGAAATCACAGAAATCACAAAGCACAGAAATCACAGATACCTATAAAGCACCTAAATCCACAAAGCACAGAAATCCACAAAGCACAGAGCTCAGGGACATCCCAGGAAGCCCCTGAGTGTGCCCAAATCTCCTCAGCTGCCAGTGCCCCCATGGACCAAGGAATAACTGAATGGGCATGGAAAGGGCACAGGGACCCAGAGGGACCATCAGGAACCCAGAAAGGAGGGCTCAGGCAGATCCCAACCTGTGATTCCCAGAATAAACCACAGCACCTTCCCGTTCAACTCCCTCCCCTTCTGAGCTCTCTGTCTGGCTTTGGAGAGGTGAATGACAGGAACTGCTCGATTTCCTGTCATTTCCATCGAACATTCGATGCTAATGTTTTATCAGAAAGAAGTATACATGTCACATCATGAGCTCGTTAACAATCCATTCCTAAGCCTTATAGTAAAGCTTGGCAGGCAACTTCCTCCTGAAATGAGATCTGCTGCTTTGCTTTTTAGGATCTGAACATGCTGGTGTGGCACATCAAGAGGTAAAAACACCATTTAAAGGTTACACTTTGTTCCAGGTTCACAGAATCAGCACTGAGCAGTCACAGAACACACACCAGGTTGTCCATTTCATTCTTTATTACCCTCAGCCATCAAGTCCCAGGAGGAAACTCTGAAATCACTTCTCTGCTGCAGCACACGTGTGTGTAACTTCACATGCAGGTAAACATGCAGCTGTGAAACTTCATATGCAGCTGTGTAACTTCACATGCAGGTAAACATGCAGCTGTGAAACTGTTGTAATCTTCGCTGCAGCGTTGTTCTCGCCTCTCTGCTGGGGCTCTTCTCCATTCTCTGCAGCACAGTCCTTCCTTTCTTCTCAGGGGCTCCTCCTGGGCTCTTGACCCACCCCTATTTATTTCAGTTACCTTCACGAGCTACAGCTGCTGCCCAACTAAGGACCCTGCAGCTGCAGCTCGTTTGGAGCAACTCAGAACCACACAGATCTTACAATACAACATATATTCAGGCCCCCACATTTCCCCCTTTTCTTTTAACAATTATACAATTACAATACGCATACAGTCCCAGCTCTCAGGCTGCCACAGCTCTCAGCTGTCTTATCTTCTATAGTCCCAGCTCTCAGGCTGCCACAGCTCTCGGCTGTCTTAGATACAACCATAGAATATATACATATCCCTATACAGTCCCAGCTCTCAGGCTGCCACAGCTCTCGGCTGTCCTTAGATGTTCCAAGGCTCTTTTCCTTAAAGGCCATATTCTTCCAGCTTTCTGCTGCTACAGCTCCTTAATTCAAAGGCCATATTATATTCTACAGTCCCAGCTCTCAGACTGCCACAGCTCTCGGCTGTCCAGGGGATTCCATACCTTCTTTCAATGTTTGGTTGCAGTGTTCTTCATCACGTCGGGGTCACCAGTTGTTGTAATCTTCGCTGCCGTGTTGTTCTCGCCTCTCTGCTGGGGCTCTTCTCCATTCTCTGCCACACACTCCTTCCTTTCTTCTCAGGGGCTCCTCCTGGGCTCTTGACCCACCCCTATTTATCTCAGTTACCTTCACGAGCTACAGCTGCTGCCCAACTAAGGACCCTGCAGCTGCAGCTTGTTTGGAGCAACTCGGACCCACACAGGTCTTACAATACAACATATATTCAGGCCCCCACATGAAACTTCATATGCAGCTGTGTAACTTCACATGCAGGTAAACATGCAGCTGTCACTCCTCTCTTCCCCCTTCCCAAGGAAATCTCCCCTCTGGGGTACCAGGAGCCAGCCAGGAACTGGATTTGAAATGTATCTGAAATAAGCAGAGCTCGCTGGACAAATGAGGTCAAGAACAAGGCTGACAATGGCCTTAGATTCAGTTCTTGGAATGAAAAGACAAAGTCCCTTTCATGGCTCCCACTACAAAGAAACCCATCATTAGACCTCATTTTTGTCAGTTCATACAAAGGCTGAAGATACAGACAAGTGGTGTTTAAAGGAAAAGCCTTTGAAATGAAATGGCTCCCAAGAATATCCCTCCATCCAGGGCAGAAGGAAACTTTCCTCCCCTCCCTTGTCAGTCCAGCTGAAGGTGGCAAGCAGTGTTTTCCTCATTAGTTCCAGACCTGGGCCGGGCTCTGAGGTTTGTTTGTGGGCTTGGTGGCTGCTTTTGTTTTTTAAATAACCTTTAAGACATCTCTCTGTTGATTAAACCATTTTCATCCTTCAATGAGTTTGATTCCTATTAGTTCAGACTGCAGAGAAGACATTGATTTTTACTATGCTCAGGATCAAGAGAAGTAACAGCTTTTCCAATTAAACAACTGCTCCCCACGTTAAGTAGAAAAATATGTCCACAGCAATAATGTGCAGGCATCCAGAGCACTGTGCAGTGCCAGCAACAGCTCACACAGATGCTTGTAATAACTTTAACCTTTAACTCAGGAACAGGAAAACTCCATGAATTACAGACAGCTCAGCCCCAGTTAGCTCTGCTGATAAGAAGCTGGAGCACTGAGAGGCTCAGAATCACAGACAACTCATCTTCCAGCTCAGAATTACCATCATCCCACCACACAAATCACCACACTGGGCTCCCACCTACTGAAATAGAAATCACAACCAGAAATGGTCAGAGGCTGCTGCCTCTCCTCTCAAATGAAGCTTTTATACCAAACAAATCCATACAGTTCTTGTGTTACAGCCTTTCACAGGGCTGCACTGTAAATCAAATATTTTATTCCACACCCTGCAGCTATTTCCACATTTAATAACTGACATGGGAGACAAGTTTTAATCTCCATCAGGCTGAAACAATTACTGTCCTCATAACCACTCAAGTCAGAGGTAAAAATTACGAGATTTCTATTACCCAACTGCATATTCAGGGGAAACAGTTACACAGAGAACCAGCAGTGGAACAGAAACGGGAGCCCAAACAACCACAGTGCCCAGTTTTCAATGTGCCACAATGGTCACTGCTGGCACTCCAGGCTTTCTTTAAGCCAGAAAAGAACAGAACAGCCCTGCCAAAAACCAGCACAGAGACACGAGATCTGCACAGACGTGACACTTGCAGATGTAAATATTCCCCGGCCAAAAACTCCAGCTTTTAACTTTTTCTTGGCATCAAGGAAACAACTGCCATGCTTGGAGGAAAAATCAATTAAAACACAAGCTTGAATTAGAGAGCTGGGAGTCAGCCCTGAGCACCACCAGCACCTGGAGGCTTCACAGAGCCCAGGAAATTCCCTCCCGAGGACTCTGGGGCAGGGTCACAGGACTGGAAATGAAAGGGAGAGATGAAAGTGTCACACAGACACTCACAGCCAACAGCAAAAAAACCCTGTGTGAAACCTCACTGTGGAATTTGTCTGTTATTACATGTTTTACTACCAGTTATTACTGGCTGCTAGAAAGGGATATTAAAAATCACAGCAGGTCAAGACACTGCTTCTTTCTCTATTAATATATTGAGGCAAAAATGCAGTGATTCACCTCCTGTCCAAGAAAGGGAGAAAATGCCATCAAGTCTGAACCATTCATCCTTTTATTTATGCTCTCTAAAGACCTCCAAAGATACTTAAACATCCAAATTATTTAAATCAGCATGAGAACACACAAAGGATGTTGGAGCTCACAGTGCAGGAATCCCCCTAGAGCTAAATAATTAAGCAGCATCTTGCAGAAAAACTCTCCAGGCCAAACTAATATTCAGGTTTCCAATAAAGAGCGAGCCCATGTGCTGGGGGAGGCGGGCAGAGCCATTTTTATTGTTTTAATTCAGCAAAACGTCACCAGTGGCTGCTCAAGAGGGGAAGGAGACGCTGCCTTGGCTCAGAGCACCCTCTAGAGCCAACTCCTCATCCCTGAACCATCGGGGTCCCAGCCCGGCCCTGCAATCAGCAATATTTCACCTCTGGATATCGGGGAACTCGGCAGCACTGCATGCTCCAGGGAATAAATGTATTTTCTAAACTTACACCCGGGGTGCATTCATCTCTGCTCTCCCTGAAGTCCCACCCGTGTGCTGATAACAAAATGAGACACCACCTCTGATCAAAGTACAAAGCTATTAAAAATAAGGCACTGTTTCCCAGCTGGAGGAGAATGAGCCACCTCATCCTGAATAAAGACTCAGCTCTGTTTTCCAAAAATTCACATGCACCTTTCACTGAAGTGAATAAAGAACCTTCTCTGTTTCCCAGATTTTTTATATCAGGCAGAGCATGGATTGCAGGAGCCATCCTTGAACTCGAATTTTTAATTATTTGTAAGTGAAAGATTTTAAGGCATAGGATTTCAGTTAATTAGCATCCACTTAATTATCAAACTATGACCAAAAGACCCATTTCAGCCTCAAATGAGGGTAACTGCAAATGTGTCATTAAGTTCTCACTCATTGACTGTAAACTTTTTGCTTCAAGCAGGTACATCTAAAAGATAACAGTGACACAAGGAGCAGTGTACAGAGCCTCTAATCAGGAACTATTGATAAATTCAATTATCAGGGATTCATTTCTTCCAAATCCCAGCCCTTAGGAGGGGAAGGACCACAGAAAAACCAGAGTGCAGAATGCAGTGATGTCTTTTTGGTTTTATCCCCCCGATCAGGCAGAGCTGGCTGAGGACACAGAACAAGTTACACAAGCCCAGCAGTTCCCAGGGAGCTGTGATAATCCTGAAACAAGGGGCAGTGCTCTTCCTTCATCCCACCACCCTCATCCTCACTCAGGGCCACAAGAAGGCAGAGGAACACGCAAGGTCAGCTCACCCCTCAGACCTGAACCTGTGCTTCAGAAAATCTACAATTATCCTGCCAATTTGCCTTGATGAGGACACTCATCCTTCATCTGAGGGGACTCAGAGACATCTCCCGAGGATCTCCTCTGGACACAGGGCTCTGAGAACTCAGGGCTACCTCCAAACAGCCATTCCCTCAAAGTAAATCACAGGGGAAATGAGGAGTTTAAAGAAAATTATTTAATATTTAAACAAGTTCAACATAAAGCCAAAGAGGCAGAAGAAAATAATTTGTCTCTTCAACACAAAGTCACTGCCAGGAAAATAAGGATTTGGAAAAGGTCAGAAAAATTCTTGGCAACACAAACAGGCGGAAAGACTGATGTACAGAGAGGACAGAGCACACTTCCATCACAGACTGCCTGCCTCAGAGATCCTTGCTGCAACGCAATCACAGCTCTGAAGGCCAAATTAAGTGTCACAGCCAGCCCAGGGATCTCCCAGCCTCCTGCCCACAGAACCTGCAGTTCCACAACACTCAGTGCAAGAAGCAGTCTGAGGTTTTAACTGAAGCCTTCTCACAAGTTTCTTTGCCTTAGAACATCAACCAAGAATTAAGCACAGTAACTAAAACCTCATCTACGGAAAGGCAAACCCAGAGCCTCTGACAGCTCCAAAGCTCAGTACAAACTCTTCCCAAAAAGGATCAATGTCCAGCCCCTGCTCCAGCAGAACCCGTTCTCTCTGTAACCCCCTGCTCTGATTCTGAACGTGAGCAAACTGCTGTGCACCTAACAAAAATTACCTGCAATTCCACTGACACAGCAGTAATCTTGGTGGCTCTCACAGCTTTTGCTAAAGAGCAATTCTTCAGACCTCATTTCCCTTTCACTTGACCAAAATAGAAAGATTAAGGTAAGCCATTTACAGCACGGAAAAGGAAAACTTATTCCATGTTATTTTTAACCAGCTACACTGAACTTAAAACCATTCCCAGAAATTATGCCATGGCTTTCAGCAGCAACACTGATGCCTCCCACAGCTAAAGGCTGGGCATTTCCTCCCTCCCTTACATTAATGTGTTTATCCAAGCATAATTCCATTAGCATTATGTAACACAGACAATCTTCTTAGGCATTTTGTCATTGTCTCACCCAAAACTCACCCTGCACACGCGAGCCCTGACTGTGGGGCTGTGATCCCACAGCTGTCCTGTGCTGACACACAGGAGCTGGTGATGCAGAGCTGAGCTGACACCTTCAGCTGCTGAGCAGCTCTGCTGGACCCTCAGCCAAACCCCTCAGAACACAACAGCATCACTGGCCAGGGCATCTCCTCCCCTCACAACAATAAATTATCCTAGCACCTGGGATTCTTCCTCCAAGAAAACAAACCATTTTAAAATATCTTTCATGTTTATCAGCTGTCTACCCCTCCTGCACACTGAACACAGCAAGTGCTATTTGCAGTTGTGTCTGTAATTTGACATTAATTCCTTAATCTTCTTAAGGCAAGGCAAGCCTGTAGATCATTACGAGGTTATTCAGAAGAGCACATCTCAAGTGCTACATGAAATGTACATTTTATTAAGAGAACAAGTTAACTCAAGTTTTGTGTTTTGTCATCCCCACACCTGACAAATAAATCAATCTCCTTTGGAGAGCAGTGAGCAGATGCCCAATGGAGCAGGGTAATCCTCTTTGGGGGGCACAGGGATGGTAATGAGATTGTGGGGCTTTGCCAGGGCTCAGCAGGACTGTGCCCTTTGCTGACACCATTCCATAACAATGCCAGGGCAGCATCTCCCCTGGTGTCCTGGCCCAGCTGGGAGCACTGGACAGCTCCCACTGTCCTGCTGTCCCCTCCTGTCCCCTCCTGTGCCAGGCCAAGGCACACCAAGCACAGGCTGCTCCAAAAATCCACCTTTGGCAGCCTCTGAAACCCCACAGGGGCTTCACAAAGCCTTTCCAAAACACTGGTAATAAACAAAATCAATCCAACCCCCAAGCAGCACAGGCAGGGAATGCTCTGCGCCCACCACACACCATCCTCCTCCTCCTCCCACATACAAAGGCCTTCAGCCACACCGATGCTGAAATCCAAGTTCCAAGCCAAGGGGTTTAGTTAAGCCAATAAAGATGAGCTTAGAAACAGCTTTTAAAAAATTACCTGGGCAGGGTCAGCTCCTGAACTGAGTCCTGGGACTCACACTGGTGCCCTGGTGAGAGGAGGAGAGCAAAGCCACAGCTTCCTCAAGTTTAAATTGTGTAAGCAATTGCTGTGCTTAATTTCCAGAGCAAGATTCACTCTGATGCAAATTCACATATTTCACTTGCTCATACGATGGCTCCTAAAGCTGATTTTGTGAAAAACAGGATGTGAAAGAGCAGCTACAGCTACCAGCAAAGTATTTCTTGCTAGTTTTACAATCACAAGGCATTTTGTAATTAAATTGCTAATGCTGCAGAACCTAGTTTTGGTCAAATGTACATCTAATTACATTCATCAATTAGCCTGTAATTGCATTTTGCTATTTTTAATTCCTAAGACTTTGCTGGGTATATTTGACAAACTGATCTTCCCTGCTTTTGGTTCCTGGGATGGGGTGGATGAAAATGCCAGACTACAGAAGAGGCTGAATGGTTGGAAATATCCTTATGCTCTCAAATTCAGGTTCACCTGGAACACAGCAATGACCTGCAGCGGCCAGAGGGCCAGAACGAGTGCTCACAGTGCACACAAGCTGAAAAGGGGATTCCATCACTACCCTGCCACATTCTGGTTTCTAGGTACATTTCTGAATGCAGAAGTGAGCTCCTGAAACTGTTCTTTTCTGCCTCAGAAAAGCTTGTACCCAAGTGATTACTGTCATTTTCAGGGGAGATAATCTACCAAAAATAAAGGAAATCCCATTCTGAAATTTTACTTGCACTGTGAGCTCATCTGGTGGAAAAAATGACATTTCAGTACCTTTTCCTCCAAAACACCAGTGGAAGGAACACAGAGTGAGGAATACTTTGCTTCAGGGTTTTGCCTGAAGGTTCATGACACAATTATAAAAACAAAAATGAGCTGAGTAGGAAACATTTTTTGCTGGAACCCAAAGTGAACAGGCAGGCAGGCATTGATCATCCACCTCCTCTCTGTAGCACATAATTAAACAGACAACTTCTATTTCCAGTACCAAGACACAGCTGAGGCCATGAAACAAGGAGCTGAACTTTGCCAGACATCCCCACAACGACACAACGAAAGCAGAGGGTTTGTTTCTAAAAATAAAGATGCAGATTATCCCACTAGGAGTTATCTGCCATTTCCCCACAAGAGCCATCAGCACTGTGGGGCTGCATGACTGCAAACCCATAGCCTGTGTCAGAATCAGCACACTTCAAAAATAAAAATCTTCTTCAGGAGCAGCAATACCTTCTCAGACATGCCCTGCTCTGGAGGGGCTCCTGAAGCACTCCTGGAATCTTTCAGAAATTATTCCCTAAGCAGAGAGCCCTAAGCTTGTCAGGGAGCAAAGTTTACAGGGATATTTATACAAACTTCCTTCCCAAAGTCATGACTGCTGTTGAGATAGTGAATTACTCTGGGCACACTTCACCCACAGAAATTCTGCTCTCCGTGATGAGTCAGCAGTAATTGTAACCGAGAAAAACTAATCCCACTTTAAGAACTACTTTTAATGAATTTCAGCTCTATGTGCCAATTCTGGTTAAGAACCCAATAACTTTGGTGCTGCAGCTGATTAGGATCCAACCGAGTTGGATTTGCTGCCATTTACATTTCTCAGAACGCCCTAATAAGATCAAGTGTGATCCAATAGCAGCAAATACAAGATTTTGATTTTTTTTTTCCACCAGACACCACAAAGAAATCTGAGTTATTACCCAAGGTAGCAAACAAGTCAGCACGCCTTCAGCTGTGGTTAGAACCGAAACTGTCAGGCCTCACTTAGCACGTAGAGCTCTGCCTTTGCATATTTCTGTGTTTGTCTCACAGCTTATTAAGTTTTGCAAACAAAAGCAGTCGCGCTCTTGCCAACAGATTATCGCGTTTTATTATCAGGGATCATCCCAAACCATCAATGCACCTACAGAAAGGAGAGACTCGAGCTGCAAGTGTCCCTGGGCAATGGCAGGGGGCTCCTTTGTATCAGCAGCAGGCACACAGCAGCGTTTGGAATTGCAGGATGGTGTTTTCATCTGCCATGACAGCTGAGGCTGTGTAGATACCAAACACACAGTAAATGCAGCAAGCATTCCTTTTAATAAACTGCCACGGAAAAAGTATGAAAAAAATGATTCAAGCTGAGGACATATTGATGGGTACAAAATCCTCGAGGCATTATGCAGCTCACACAGGCTCATGGATCAGTATTATTGCAGCTACCAGAACCCGTCAAAGCCAATTACCCCGGGGAGAGGGGCCGGGGCTCGGGGCGGCGGCGGCGGAGCTGTCACAGCCAATTACTGCCAATGTTTTATTTATGGCAGGATACACCTGATCAGCCAACAATAAAGCCATTTTAGAGAGGCTGATTACAAACACTGAATGCAAAATGGCAACAGCTGGCAGGGACCGGCAGCCGCACGCGAGGGACGCCGGCCACCCAGGGCACGGGCAGTGGGCTGGGACAGGGGGTGGCAGCCCCTGCTCCTGCTGCGCCCCCAGATCTGTCCCCAACCCTGTCCCCAACGCCCTGACCGAGGCTCCGTGTGCATGCACAACTCTGAATGCCTTTTGCTGTTTCTAAGGCATGGGTCTATGCATTTATCTCAGCATCCTGTGCCCCCAGATCTGTCCCCAACCCTGTCCCCAACGCCCTGACCCAGGCTCCATGTGCATGCAATGCCTTTTGCTGTTTCTAAGGCATGGGTCTGTGCATTTATCTCCGCATCCTGTGCCCCCAAATCTGTCCCCAACCCCATCCCCAACACCCTGACCCAGGCCTGCCGTGCCCACCACTCCTCTCACACACACGTGAATCCACCTACTACAATGGATTGAAGGAATTACATTCGATATGGAAGGAAAGCAGGCAGGGGAGAGGGGAGAGCAGAAAACGCTGACACAATTTGGAGATAAGCCCACAGAACATCTCTGCTGTGCAACTCCAGCCTTTATTTCAATTGCCCAACTCAGCTGACAGAAGAAAAAGGTTATCTGCAGGAAAAATATAGAATTTTTAACATTCTCCAAGGCTTGAGAACCTGCTTTGTACTTATCTGTCTTCATCTTACAATATACTACCTGCATTTTGAAGTTAAACAGATTTAAGTGGACTCAACATCAGATCCCAAAGAAAATATTGATTTTTTTTTTCCCCACAGATATATAAACTGTGTCTAGTTTTATTCACAGCAATTTCCATTACTTCCAGGAAAAGGGCAGAGCACAGAGCTGCTCTGAATGAACAGCTCAGCCCTTATCAGGTGAATATGCAGTGGGGAAATTCCCTTTAAGCAGCCCTGCCCTCCCAGGAGAAGCTGTATCAGCCACCGAGCTGGAAGTTGGCACTTACAGATCATTTTCTTGTATTATTTTGCTGCCTTAAGTTCCAGCTGCCAATATTTCCTGTCCTTCCTGCTGGAGGCTGAATCCTGACCCCATTCCCAAACCACAGAGATGTGCAGGAGATTCCACCCAGCGCTGCTCTGGAAATGGGATTTCCACACACCTGAAACAGCCAACAAGCCCCAGGTGTTGAGGGCTGGGCAGCTTTTGTCTCAAGTATGGCCTTTTCAAGTACCAGATCCAAGCTGAATGGTGCTCCCAGTATTTTGTAAATTTGAAAAATCTATGGAGAAATGGCAAAAAGAAACTGAAAGCCCAAAGACACAGAAACTAAAAACCCCAGGACTACATATACCACTTTAAAAGGTATTAAGACAAGACACGAGAGAATTGGGGAAGGCCTTCCCTAGAGCAGACTGCAAAGAGTGCAGAAAATGGGCATTTTGGCCCTGAAATCAAAGTATGAAAGGAATGGCTGTTGGGTGCCAAGCTGAGCACTGGATCCTCGGGTTCTCCCCTCCCTTTCACATATCATATATGCAATATTCTTCAAAGGCTCGTTTTGTTCACAAGGCAGACACTGTGCAAGTACAGCTGCAGAATAAGGCAGCATTTGAACACAAAAATACACTCCCTATGCAGAGTTTTGTGTGCACTTTGATACATTTTTAAAAATAATCTGTCCTGTAGGTATTCAAAGGAGCTACATGGGTATCTGCCAATAAATTTCATCTTTATTCTTTTCTCTCCAAATGCACGCCTTTGAATTTAATCTAACTGTGCCACCATCACCCAGCCCATTTGTGTGTGTGATGCTGCAAACAGATTTAATCAAGGCAATGTTTCCCACTGGAGTGCCTGAGCTCCCCAATGCCCTGGAGAATGCGTTTGGTTTCGATGTGAATACCTGACAGGGACACCCCACCCCTCGGAAAAAATAAAATCAGGAATCCAGCAGATCTAACAGGGTGTCTCACAATGGAGTTGCACAGTGTATGCACTCAATCGCTCCATTTCCCAGAAGATTCATTACAGTTCCATTAGAAAGTCAAATCAGGCAATTCTGCAGTCTGGTGAAAGCTAGCATATGAAAGCAGGTTAATACAAAAGAATTTCATTTTAAATAGAGGACATTTAGGACTTTTAAAAGCAACATTATGATAAAAATTTCAGGGTGTTTATTCTGGCTTCAGAGCACGCTTTTCAAGTCTCGTTCCAGTGATGTAGCTGATTTTCTAAGGACACAGGGAGGGGATGCTGGATCTCCAAGGTTTGCCATCTTAATTACCCTGTGCTCCCACACGTGGCTCGGAGTCAGGACAGATGTCCTTGTCCCTGCAGCAGGCAGGGCAGGGCTGGGGCCAGCTCTGAGCAGCAGAATCCATCCCCAGTGAGTGAATGCATCCCTCCCCAATGAGAGCATCCCACTCCAATGAGAGCATCCATCCCCATTGAGTGCATCCCTCCCCACTGAGTGCATCCCTCCCCAACGAGAGCATCCCTCCCCAACGAGAGCATCCCTCCCCGCTCCCAAACCCCAGGGAGCTGCATCCCAGACACAGGTGCCATTAACTACAACATCCCAGGCATTTGAAGTTTCCTGCTTACCTCACAACACAGGTATTATATCTAATTATTACCATTTAGAACCTTGCCTCCATCTCAGCAAGGAAAATGCAAACAGCGAATGTAATTACTCACTAAACTAATAATGTAAGACCTGATTGACAGGATGGGAGGAAAAAACATTCGGTTCAAAGCAGTTTTAACTTGAGTATGAGCTCAGCTGAATGAAGACAACCAATTTCAGAGCCATTCTCACTACAAGCAAGGCAGCCCCAAACACACAAGTCACACCCAGAGGCAGCAGCAGCACCAAAGCCCCAGAACAGAGTGGCTGTCACAGCAGCAGCCTTGGCAGCATTAATGATGAACTTCAGGCACCCCTGCCTATGTTTAATTTAATACAAAACCAAATGCAGTCAAAACATCTGGTGCATTATTGATGGTTACCATGATAAATGAGATTTGACATTTCACAGGAACTCATTAGATATTCCACTTACACCCCACATTTAAAGTGTTTCTGATTTCACATCTCTCTGGAAAACACACACTGTGTGGATATTGAACTGGTATTTTTGACCCCACTGTTTTAAAGGCATCGACTTGCACAGCTAATTACTGACACTGAGAATTCAGGCAGCACAGAGCACATCACTCAAGTGATGTACAGCCCCTCTGCTAACCCAAACACTCCTGAAATCCAGGAGGATTTTTGTGCTGTCCCATCTGAAGGGACATCTGGTGCCACTGCTGCCCAGGGATCCTGCAGTGACCCCCCAGGCTCCCTGCACCCCTTTCCATGTCTGAGGGAGATAATGCAGGAACAAACGCGCTGCAGGCCAAGCAAAAGCTGCCTCCCTTTAATTTCTCACATCTCGACTCGAGAGCTGCACAAAAAGTTATTAAAATTAATGCAAACTATCATAACTCTGTCTTTTTATTACTGGTAATATTCCTTCTAAAATATTAGTCTCCTTGGCTGAACCAGCATGTCTTTTTGAAAATTGTCTTTGAAGATCAGAAACTCCTTAGCATAAAAAGTGAAACATGCAATCATGTTAATTTGACAAGGTAAAAGGGGGAGAAAAAAAATCACTTCAGCTTAGTATTTCTGAAACTCAGGCTATTCTTTCATTAAAAAAAAAAAAAAAGGCATTTTTCTTTCATGGTTCCCACTCCAGTAACAGAAGTGAGGATGTAACAAAGGCTTTTGGCACTCCAAGTGTTTTAAAAACAAAACAAGTAAGTTTCAAACCTGGCGAGCAGCCAAAGCAAACATCTCCCATCTCACATGAAATTACTAAGTTTGAATAAATTGCTGAAGCTCAAACAACCCTGGCAATCCAGTGAGTGCTCATCCCTCCTTGTTTGCATAATCAGCACCACAGCTATATATATATATATATATATATATATATATATACACACACATGTAAGGAGGAGGCAAGAGCCTCAGCACATGTGTTGTATAAACAAGAAATTCCAGCTGGAATTTCTCACTCTTCCTTCCCAAGCTAAAGTGAGCTGTGTGCCCGGCCAAAACACCCCATTATGCAGTAATTTTATCAAAAACAAACACAGAGCATCCCCCCATTCCCAGTTTTCTATCAAAAACTCCACACCCAAGAACTTCATGAGCTGGCAGAAGCATCACAGCATCCCAATACCCCAGTGCAGCTCACGGTAACACTTTGTGCATGTCAATGCTGTGTTCTCAAATTTGTTCCTCTCTGCTTTGCAGCAGGAAGGCTCAGAACAGCCCATTCCTCCCTGCTCGCATGGACCACAGCGTTCCTGTGAGTAATCCCTGTTCCCATTCCTGTTCCCAAACGTCTGTGGGCACCTCTGCAGTCAGCAGTGATGGCAGAGCTGCAGAACAGCACGTTCAGGCTGATCAGCACCCTGAGAGTCACAGACTGCTCCGAGCCATGCTGGGGGACAGCAGTGCCAGCACCAGGGGTGACGGGGATGCTGCCAAACCCTCCATTTCTCTGAGGTTATAATCACAGGGGTGTTCCCTGGGAAAGCAGGGGCTCTGCCCCTCCTCACAGGCTCTCCTGAGCACACAGTCCAGGTTCCACAGGCACACCAGGGTAAATGCACAGAGCCACTCTGGGCAGTGCTGCTTCAAACAGCCAGCACCCAGCCCCGACTAAACACCATTTCCAGGAGTGCAGAGTAACCTCCTTTTCATAATTGCTCACTCCATTTTTAAAAGCGTGTTCCTCTCCCTTACAGTTACAGAATGATTTCAAAAGCATGAACCCATTAGACATTTGCCTCAGTCTGCCCTCAACAATAGCCTGGAGAGATAAAACTCTCATTTGTTTCCACAGAGGCCCTATTGATTCTGCTGTCACAGAATATGACTGTTCTCTCCTCATGCTGCTTTTCAGAGCAGAGCATTCTGCCGTGGAGCTGCGCTTTTATTGCCTTGCCTGTCTCGCAGAGCAGCTCTGGAGCAGTGGTTTCCCACAGCACCACCCCTCTCCATCCCAGCAGAGCTTTCAGCAGATAAATGCGCCTCACACACCCCAGCACGCAGCAGAGTCAATGCAAAGAAGCAGCCAGACTGTGGGGAACACCCAAACCCTGAGTTTGGTTTGTTCTCCAGCAGGAACACCCAGGAGCCTGAGCCAGGGGCACAGGAACCAGCTGTGCCTCAGGAATCACCCACAGCATCCCAGCAGGGCTCAGCGCTCTCCAGAAAAACAGGGCCACAATTTCTGGCAGTGCTGTAAATGGGAGAGTCTGCAGGCTGATCCTGGGCTGTCACTGCAAAGCTGCCACGTTTTATTAGGACCAGGGAATATCGACTGCGTTCCCTCCCTGGAATGTCAATGATGTGATCCTGCAAGGGAAGTCAGGCACAATTTCCATTTCCAGCATAGGAAAAAAAAACAAGCCAATGCAATGTACAGAAATTGATAAAAAGAATAAATTTAGCTTGCTGATATTTGGGTCAGTATGGACCAGTCCTGCAACATCTGCCACTGACTTCATTTCCACCAGACCAAGGACTAAATAAAGACATCAGAATTTAGCACACCAAGTATTTTACAGAGCTAGAAACATTTTCAGTGCTCCTGATCCAAGTCCAGTTTTAATGCTGCAGCCACCTTTAGCTCACTGAGATGATTCTATTAACTGTGGGGAAACTCCTGCTTCTCTGGCAGCAGGGAAAGCTCCTTCAGTGAATCTGTGTCAGAAATGTAAGTTAGCTCATGGATGCTGAGATGTTTGGGGATGGACAAGCTCAGCCCAAGGGCCACAGGGAGCTGCACAAGGTGAGAACAGCCCCTGGTGTAACCCTGCCAGGCAGCTCCCTGTCCAGCTAACTCAGAGTTTCCACTGCTAGCAGAATATTCCAACAGCCTTACAAATCTCCTCTTAACCTCCCCACGCTCCTAATCCCTGGCAGTACAGGAACTTTTCCCCAGCATCCTGAGCAGTTTCAGAGGGATATAACTCACATTGAGAGCTAATACGCAGTTCAAACAAGCATCAGATTCTTGCATGGTTTTCATACCAGCCCTGTAATCCTTGGGTTCCTCACATCTGTCTTTCATTTGGGATATAATCACACATTTATTTTCCATTTTATAGTTTAATTTCATATAAAATGAAATGTTTACTTGATCTCAGGTCTGATCTTGCTGCAGCCAGGGGACATCATGCTCCTCCTGACCCACACAAACTGGAGCTCACAAAGTCCTGCAGCTCTCCTGCTCACCAACAGACCCCTCTATTTATGGAGGAGAATTGCTCACACGTTCCTCCCCCTAAACTACAAACATAAACTCTCAATACTTCACAAAAATCTAGTGGGAAAACCTACAGAAACTTGACCAGCTCTTCTCTAAACACTTAAAAACAACTGCAAAAGCTTTGAGTGTACTGGGAGGTGAGGGGGCAGAAAGAGGTATCAATATTTAATCCACTGCTAAAAGTGGAGCATCAAAGCTGCATCACGGTGGCATAACGTTGCAGCTGGTTCCATTTTCATGTTCTTACATTAAGAAACCAGCTTTTCCTTTTGCATTATGTATTAAATAGTACATATTTTAGAATCTCAGAAAATCATCTCTAAGCCTTGCTAAGCCTTTATAATTGAAAAAATTGCATTTAGCATTTTACCAGCTAGACATGCACGAAATACTAAACTCAAGGGCAGAGCTCACGTTAATTTCTCTACAGTCTTCTGTCATCTGTGGCCCTTCTCAAACTCACCACATCTGCAAAACAGAGCCATCAATGCAGTTCACATCCTAACCTAAAGCACACTTGCATTCTTCGTGTTTGAGCACGGGAAGTTCAGGCTTTCTCTCCATCCACACAGATTCCTTTCCTGAGAAAATTGCCACCATGTGGTGACTGGCCTGTACACTGGATATTTCCCACATATCCTGCCTGCCTGGAGGAGCACTGAGAATCCAAGGAGCTGTGTTTGAAAGCACAGCAATGCACTTCTCACCAGCCTGGCCATCCAAATCTGGGTTTGCAGGGTGCCCCAGGCTGGAGTTGTGCTTTCCCAGTTCCAAAGGGCAGCCTGGGGATGGTCAGTGCTGAGTGACTTTCCAGTTAAACCCAGACCCTGGGCACAGCCCCTAACACAGGCAGGCACACGTTGGCAGTGCCAGCACAGAGCAGCCTCACCCCAGGCACAGGCACTGAAATTGGACATATTGTTAACAGAACACATTTTTGGCAAGCAAAGAGCAATTACCATCAGAATCCTTAATCATCTCGAGCATCCCCACGCTGGAGAGCTGGGTACCAGGCTGGGCAGAGCCAGGGCTGCAGCTCTGGCACAGCCCTGCCACACAGACCCAAACAACTGCAAGGCTTCTTGTAAAAAGCAGAGGGAAAATATCCTTTTTACACCACATCCAGAGCAGAACATGCACCACTGGAGGCACTGGAAACTGGGTTTACTCTACCTGCACACAGAAATCCACCCCACAGAGCATCCCTCAGCAGCAGCTCCCGTTTCCCCAGCAGAATCACACAATGTGAGTTTGCCCTGTTTGTTTGAGCTGCTGTGTGTAAAACACACCGAGCGCAGCCGGAGCTGCCCAGGCTGCCTGGCATCCATTATTAAAGGCAGCAGATGTTTATTCCCACTGTGCCCGCAGCACACAGGCACCGTTCATGCCCGGGGGGGGCCGGGCACCCCCTGCTCCGGAGGGACCCCAGCCCCACAAAGGGACCCTTTCAGCAGCACAGCTCGCTAATGGGGTTTGATAACAGCACCGACACCCGCTGCATTCTTCATGCTGCCCGACCTATTTCACAGCTCATTCTAAACAGGTCTGGATGCATAAAATCATCCTAAGCACTGCGTTTAAGGACATTATCTCCCTAAGCACAGGATCCCTCCGACACCTCTCCTGTATTGATTAAATGACCAACACAGCCAGGATTTACAAGTCCACTATAATAGAAACCATCTCCTCCAGCATCTGCTCATCAGTTCTTTGTGCTCCTTTATCCCCTCCACGCTTTAAGTGGTTTTCCATTTTTAATAAAATACATTTCTGGTCACACTATTAAGAGTATCACCAGAATGTAAGAGCGCCGAAAACACTGAAAACAATATTCTTCCACTCGATATTTCTGAGCAAGCAAACATCACATTAAAAGAATAATAACACAAAAGGCAATCACTCTGAAATACGGCCTGGTTTTGTCAGCTAGTGTAGATTTTAAAAGTCAGATGCTTGCATTTTACTTGTCTTCCATTACTGGCAAATTAAAGCTATGAACAAATGCTGCGTAGGCAACAAATAATTCTACTAACACGCCAACAATCACTTTAATCTCTTCCACTTAACAACTCATGAACCTTTTATGAACATAATCTTCTAGAAGGTAGCTGGTAATACAAGATAATCCCAGTACAAGTTTAATTAAAAATACAAACTACATATAGCTCCATGCTTACCAACTCTTTCAGGCTGAAGGAGCAGGAGTGGCTATTACTAATGGCTCCGTTAATCTGGCAAGCTGAAGTGCACAGGAACATGCTAGAGAAGCATTCAACAGACCATTTCCCACTGAAAAAAGAGCCCTCACAAATTCCAACTTGTCTTAGCACAGCATTTAAAACCCCCCTGTTTCAAACAGCTGAACTAAAGCTTGCTTGCAGAGTTATGGATCCTACTTTTATAAAGAAAATCCAGTACAAGATTATTTATTGTTCCAGGCTACAATGGAATTAATCGGAAACTAAAAATAAAAAAGCCATTTTCCTTTAGGAAACATAGAATTTGAGTCACTTGGCTGTCAGATGGAAGTCAACATAGATTTCATTTGACTGCCAAGAACCTTATTTGACTGGACATAAAAGACATTTGCTATTTTTAAACATACCTCATGTAATCATTTAACCAGAGCCCTGTAATTCAGACCGGGGAGCTCTTTCCACATTCAAAAGCTGATCAGAGCACGGGTCTTTACAGTTCTGTTTAAGAGCTGGCTCCTTTCCAATAAATACAGTTTGCACTCCCAAGCTCCCCTAATAATCATCTGCACAGCTCTTTCCCCTTCTCCTGAAGCCAGGCAGAAATGTTTCCAAGTGAAAGCTTTTCCTGCCTGCTCTGAGCACAGTCCCTGCCTCAAACGTGTGGCAAGCACAGCCAGGCCAGCGCTGGCACTGCAGGGCCAGCCGGGGCTCAGGGCTGTGCCAGCTCCTCCCTGCTCTGGGAACAATGAAATCCAACCTCTCACCACCACCCAGACTGCCACAGACACGGGAGTGACACCTGCCTGTGGCCCAAACCTGAATCGCTGTCTCACCTCAGCCTCCAGTGTGAAACTCTGAGCTTCGCAGCTGCTCGGTCACAGAAGGGATTCTCTTTAGCACAGATGAGCAAATACATCTCTGATGAACTCCCCTGACACACACGGAATGAAGTGATGTGTAGGTGAGCTGTCACATTCTTTTTGAGAAGCACATTCCCCAAACCCTTCCGTTTTCCACTTTTTTTTCCCCATTTTCCTTTTGGATGGGGCTGTGCCATGGTGAAAGGCACCCTAAGGGCTCTTTTTCACACCAAGAAAATAGCAAGAAATCCCCTGCTGGAGGAAAAAAGTGCACAAGCAAGCAAAATTAAACCTTGTGATCTAACACAGATCCCTTTAAACGTGTTTCAGCTCTGACACTTCACTGAGAACCAAAGGCATAGCAAATATTTTTGCCTCCTACAAGAGAGAATCAGATTTTAGACACAGCTGAATGAGTTACCACTACAGAGAAATGTGGGTTTCCTCAAGCTCGGGATCATCAAAAAGCCAGACTACACAGAGGCTTTGTCCTCTCAGGAGCACACTGCACTGATGGCAGCAGCCAAATGCAATTCTGTGGATTTCCATGGATTCCCAGCTCCTGCAGGGACCTGGGAGGATCTCAGAGGGTTCTGGGGCTCAGGATTCCCTCATGTGCAACCCCTGGAGATGCTGCACTCTGACAGCATTGAGCAGCTCCCTGCTCTTAAAGGACTTGATGCATATTTCCCTACCCAGGGTACCCCCAAATGCCAGGCTCCAGTGGCCCCCTCATCTCAGTTTCTCACTAATGTGAGAGCTCCCAATTCAGGCAGGCTCGGTCCCCAGGGCACTCACGGTTTGTTTTGATACCAGTGGCTTAAAAAACAAACCAAAACACCTAAAAATTGTGCTGTGCTATAGAGACAACACTGGCAGCCCTCGCTGACAGCCAATTTATCTGCAGCCCAAACCCAGAGCTAATCAAGTCACCAGAGCAGGCACATCAGGCACGTGGCACGCTCCAGCTCCTCCTGACAAACACTGAACATCTGCAGCCTTGGGAAACTGCAGCAGCATCTCCCCACAGCTGCCAAGCACGGCTGGCCCCTGAAGCCCCAGCTCTGCAGTAGGAACTGATGACCTGAGGACCGGGAACATCAGGGAACTAAGCAGGCAGCAATCTCCCAGGGATGCTTAGGGATGCTGCTCAAATAGCTTCTGCCCACACAAAAACCCACTCCTCTCAAAACTGCAAGGATTTTTTGAGGCATTTGCCTGAGCACTGAAGACAAGGGCTTTTTTTAAAGTACCTTTTAAGTCTGGTGTCTTTCTGTATCAACATAAAGTAGAAAATGAATGCAATGAATCTCAAAAAGAAAAACCCAAACAAACTAGAGGGAAAAAAAATAAGTCACATTCAAGAAATGAGACAAACTCATGCACATGCCTAAGTACACTCACAAGAGGAGGAAACCCTCCTGCCCCAGCCATGCTCCCTGGTAATTGTTTGAGTTCTGTTTTAGAGTTTAAGGACTATTTTGGTTTTACTTGTGACACCAGCTCACTACAGCCACAACCACTTCTCTAATCACAGCCCAGACAGAAAGGCCACAGCAGCTCAAACACACATCCAGGCACACAGAGAATAGACCTGCCTGGACTTCAAACAAACTTTAGATCACAGAGGGATCAGTGTTTCCTGCACGGCAAGTATTAATCTCTTCTGCCTCATTTTCCTCCCCGGAGCCCGCCCTTCCTCTCCCCGGGGAAGGGAGAACACAGATTTGATTCTTCATACACCCACTGGACCACAGACTGATTGAAAAACCTTATTTAAATGAGGTGCAAATTACGTTCCTACTAAACTGGATTCTGCAGAACATATTTTTATTAAAACCAAACATGTACATAGGAAATATCCCCCTGGCTTTTCCTCAGCCTCCAGTGGGGCGACTCCACCTCCTTCCATCCTGGAAGGCTCACTCAGCATTCAGAGCTTCACCTTTGTGCACCTGAAAGTGAAATCCCAATGCCTGCAGTTTCAGGAGGCAGAGAGAAGGTTCCTCGGGATATTTTCAGTGTTGGTTGGGAAGGAACAGGAGGGACACCAGGGGCAGGACTCAGCACCAGGAACGCCCAGAGCTGTCCTGCCTCATCCTTCTGCTCCACTGAATGCACAAATACCTAAACCAAGGGCAAGATTATCCCTACAAAGCTTATTTTAAAGGCAAACTTGATCCACCACAAGACATAAAAGAGTTCTGAGAACCACAGAAAACAGCAAACCAGAAATTTGTTCAAAAACTTTTAAGGAAAAGAAAAATTAATATAGCTCAAACTTGGCATCTAACAGAAGAGGCATTTAAAAAACAATAAGAATAATTTCCATTCAATACCAAGGAATTAGATATTCTCCACAGCTGCTGGTGTGGCAAAACCCTAAACTACTTTGCTATGGACAAGTAATACCAAATAGATACACTGGTACACAAAATAACAAATGCAAAGATACAACACACAGTTGCTATCAGAATTAAGTAAAAGAAGAGCAAATGTCAAACTCAAAGGTGCAGTGAGAACGTGGTCATCTGCAGTGACACGGAACTGAGCTCAGTGATGTTTTGATGTAAATACACCATTAAATGCATATATTTATATTTTTATTCATTAACTACCCATTTTACAATCACTGAGAAAAGGAAACATTGTGTTTAACTAAGTTAAACACATTTTTAGATTAGCAGAGTAAACAGACACAGCAAATTGGCACTTTGTTATTGCCCAACAGCTATAAAGCTCCCTGATAACACAGCACCCTCACACCTCTCCTGTAAGCAGAACAGACCTGCAAGGAGTTACTTGGCTCAAGGTCATGCAATGAGTTTGGTGACTTTTGTGTCTGGAGCACAACCCAAATACTGTGGTACCAACATCTAAATTCTTGTCAGGAATTCACAACCTGGACTCTCCCCAGTCTCACTTGCTGCCTGCTTGTGCCCTGACCCTTTATCATCTCCAGGAATGGAAGATATTACCCAAGTGCAACACCCTGGGGATCTAACACAGGACACACACTCAGGCCCAAACAGAACCCTGGACCAGGGATGCTCCAGGAATGGAAGATCTTACCCAAGTGCATTAAAGTGTGGGGATATAACACAGGACACATGCTCAGGCTCAAACAGAACCCCTGGACCAGGAATCCTTCCCAAGAATGGAAGATATTACCCAAGTGCAATACCCTGGGGATCTAACACAGGACACACAGGTTCAAACAGAACCCCTGGACCAGGGATGCTCCAGGAATCCCTCCCAAGAATAGAAGATATTACCTACATGCAATAACCTGGGGATCTAACACAGGACACACAGGTTCAAACAGAACCCCTGGACCAGGGATGCTCCAGGAATCCCTCCCAGCCCCTCTCAGAACACCCCAGATGTTCCCAGACCAGAACAGGACAGGGAGGAAAGCATGAACAGAACTTCTGGGGACTCGGAGCCTTGACTAAACACACACAAAAGTAATTACACTCCACATCTTGCCAACTCGTACTTTGGGACAAAAGCCGTGGAAGGAGTTATTTGCTGACTAATTAGCGCAGGGAAGAGCCCGTTAATTGAGGCAGGGCTGCAGAGAGCAGTGAGCACCCAGAGAACCAGCGCTGCTCACGCTCCAAAGAGAAGCACTTACACAATAAAACCCAACAATGAAGGACTGAGGCTATTCAGCATGAAGACAAGCAGGAAATAAGAATCAAATGACTTTTTCCAGGCAGAAGAATGAGCAGATATGCTGTTTACAGGCTGTTTAACAAAGCCAGCCCTGCAAGGTGAGCTGTCACAGGGACTGAGGCTCAGGGAAAAAGAAACATCCTCAAACACTCACATTAATCACCAAAAAGCAGAACAGGGGGAATCTCAAAGCCTACATTGGGGAAATGGGCAGAATCATGAAAAACACCCAAGCAGAGGCACAAAATAAACATGTTACAAGTCACATACATTTCCAGTGACCTGCTAAAGGACATGTGAGATACAGAAACTGATAAATCCAGAACCTCCCTATGAATTAGCACAATTAAAATCAACCTTCAGATTAGCAGACTGTGTGCAGCACTGCCTTTTCACCTACTGCCCTCCAATAGCTCAGAACTCTGATCAAGCATTCCAAGAGCAGCCGGGACTGTTCCAGCAGAGCAGAAGAGAACTGGATTCTTACTGGTTTCCCTGATCAACCACAGACAGGAGGGGCACATCAAGGGGAAAAACCAGTTATTTCCTGGGGAGTTACCAGCTGGGCATTTGACACACAGCAAGCTTTAAGTGTCCAGGTAAATAGGTTTGTTGAATCATGGAGTAAAGGTTCTCATCTGAAGGGTTCATGTTGGAAGGCAAGTAACATAATTCAGTGGTTTAAGGAGCAGTCAGAGCCAGGTCTATTAAGTTTCATGAAAATGAATGACCTTAGAGACATAAATTAGATTTCCTGCATCTCACTCCCAGTTTGTAGAAATGAGGATTAAGTGTTTAAGTCTCCTGCACCGACCTCATTAGAAGATCTTTAATGGAGACACTGCATTCCTTCCTAGCCAGGCTGCACCCCTGGCACGGCAGTACCAGGCACCAAAGGACACACAGCACTGGTAAATTGTGTTTCCTGCACTTAAAGCAAGGAGCAACTGCTCTGATGAACCTGTACTCTTTCTTCATTCAAAGCCCCTCTGAAGGTCCCAATTGTCTGCCACCACTGGTTTTTTACTGGGTGTTTCTCAGGGAAATACAGTCCTTAAAGCACCAGAATTCCATGATCTACAGCACTTTCTTCTTTCATATTCATGACACTTTTCATGTAAACATATTCCAGTCCCTTGTGGATGCTGGCATCAGACTACTGCCATATATGCACTTGTTTAAGAAGATTCATAATCCTTAAACACATATATTTAATAGCTTTGATATTTAGCACAAAGCTGCTGATCCCCTAACACCCTATAATGCATAGTTAATTACTAACTGAATTTGCCATTTTCTTTAGACCAGGGAATAAACTGGTTGCCAAAACAGTGAGCTTTGACAGGAACCATCACATTCTGGTTTAATTCTCTATCTCACCACACCAAAACACTCAAGTCTAGACCATCCTGCTGCACTTTGCAATGCAACCCCATAATTACTGCAGGTGCTCAGGTTTGGAACTGCAGCCCTACCAGCTCCCTCCAGACCACTGTGACCTCAGCAGCGACACAGGAAAGGCCTCTCTGGCTTCGTTTTGGTTAAAATTTTAAAGACATGAGCTCAAATGAGAGCATGTGTCAGTTTGTGCAATACATGGGTGGTTATGGAACAGTGCTCTGAGTGCAGGGCTGAGATGCCAGAGCCTCTCTGATGAAGGGTCCAGAGCCATTTCCTACAGCACAGACACTGAAGGGCTGCTGGAAGGCACCTGTGGTTCAGGGCAGCAGAACTGAACACCTGCTGCATGTGGGGAAAATGCCACAAACACACACACAGCTTCACACCAAACCAAACCAAAGCTGGGCTTCCTAAAAGTTTAAACAGTGACTTCTCACCGGTAAGAAATCCTGCTCCTTACTGGTTTTACTCATTTTTACTACATGACAAGAATGCTTCCCCTGTGTATTTTACTAGCAGTTGTAGGAGATGCCTGCTCCCAGACCAGCTGACAGACACTACAGCACTTCTAAAGAGCTCTAAAAAAATAAGTAGGAAAATCTGCAGGAAGATGGGCCCAGTGCCCAATAATTTGTCTGCTTCCACCCCAAAGCAGTTGGCCACATGAAAAGGACCAACATAAAGGAGACACTGCTCATCACCCAGACAGAAATATTTATTAGCACTGGATGACAACTTCCTTTCTCTTTCTTTATCCCCTTTCCTCAGAGAAAACAAACTTCCCTAATTCACCTCAGTTCCCCCTTCCCCCCTCCCCAATTCCCTCCTTCTCTTATTTCATGCCAGTAACTTGTAGTGCATAATGAATTTCCAACCAGCCTGCCACGACAGTCATCTCAGCAATAACCAACATTCCTGAAAGTTTTGTGCAAGCCAGCAGATGGATAGGAAAAAACTCTCTAATTAATTACATCCCCAGTAAGGCATGGCCAGACAGAAACAGCATTTGGGGTTTTGCTTGGCAGCCAGGAGCCCGTAGGCACAGCCATGTTATTGCCCACTCAACTGCTAGCAAGGACAGAGGGAAAAAGAGGATTTCACAGGCAACAGGGATGGAGGGAGCAAACTTCAGGACTTACCAGCTCCTGTCTCCTCAGCAGAAACACTAAAACAGAACCTTCATTCTGCTGATCAGGAAAATAAATTTACACTCCAGCCCTCACTGTACCAGAAAAGATCACGAACACCCATCACCATAAAAGAGAAATCCTGTTACATATCTGAAACAGGCCAAAATTGACTCAGTCAGGGATTAATAATACCACGGTAACTTTTTTTATTACAGACAAGTAGATTAAATGCATAGATTAACAAAGACCTCAAAATTAACGAGCACTCATTTTCTTCCACTTATCCTGAATCTTAGAATGTGAACTGGCCTCTCATTTGTGTTCTGTAGGAAGAACAAAAGACAACCTACACAGTCAGGGAATAGCCCATTTTTCACTAACTCAATCACCAAAACTTACTTTTTCATCTATGGAATTTATGTGGTACCCAAAGTGATCCACATTTTCAGAACTGCACTTCTAACATAATTAAGATGCCAAATGCAAATAGAACCCAGAGAAACACCAGCACCTCCACACAGAGCATTCCAAACACACACTTCTAGGAATTCCAAAGGATAAAAAACCCAAACACAAACCAGTGACCATTCCCCCCGCTGGGCACAGAGGGAAATGTGATGTTTGTATCCTCGCTAGTTTCACTTTTCTCTAGGTCAGTGTACAATTCCGGGCGCCCAGTGAACTAACAAACATTTGCATTAAAAACAAACGCCATTCAAGCACACAACACCTATTGAGGCAGGCACAGCCAGGCCAATATTTCGATGTGCTTGTGCTTTTCAGCCCCTTCCAGGCAGCCTTACCCGCGGGCTGGAGGCACAAGGAGCCAGGGCAGCATTCATATCTTGTTTGCTCCTTTGTTCCCCCATCAGCCGCTCTGAAAGGAGCCCTTGGGCACAGCCACCAACACGAGCAAAGCCTGTGCTGGCAAAGAGCACAAAGCTGCCTTGTGGATCTGCTCCCCACACCTCTAGCCCTGCGAGGAGGGCAGGGGTTTCTCCCAAAAGCAGCTGATCACACTCACGTCCCTCAGTGCCTCACACACCTCCCCACACCCCTGGCCCAACCAAACCTGCAAACTTCATCTCAGGCTGCTTTAAAAAGAAGCACATTGAATGAACAGGTTTCCAATCAATAGGGGGTTTGTTCTGTTATGGTTCAAAGATAGGTTTCACTTAAAAATACGCTGCATTTTCAACCTATTGATTTAAATTTAAGCTCTGAGCTAAAATCAGAGAGCATGCATCCCTTTAAGTGAAGCAGGATGATTTGTTTAGACTTCATGCAACTGAGACAACTGTAACATACAGTAAAACCAGAGTGAAAAATAGCTGAGCATTAAAAATAGTTAGTCTAGCCAGGATGCCACTTAAAAAAAACCCCAAATACCAGTTCATTAGAAACTTAGAGTCGGTTGTTTGGAGTTTCTTTGGGTTTTTTAATGGTTAACTCCAACCCCAGCCAACCCTTTTTAATTTATGTCCTTGCTCCGTCATCTCATTTCAGAATCACATAATAACTAATTGTTTTCCAATTGTCATTATTTTCCCGACTAGAAATGAAGCACAATCCGGGCACTGTTCAGGCAGCAGGAGCACAGTGTAACCTGGCACTGGGGCTCACAGGGTCCCTCAGAGAGCTGCGATGAAGTCAGAGCCCCTGGGGCAATGCAGGCTGAGAACGGCCCTGCTGGGAGGGCAGGCACCTTCTGCAGGGCCATTACCTTTGCACACCCTGAATTCCCTGGGCCCGGCACACCTGGGGCCCTCCTGTCCCAAAAGAAGTTCTTTATGGCTGGAACAACCACCCGGCGTGGCTTCCACAGAAAGACGCATTTTGGAGCTGTGAGAATAAATTTACAGATTGTTATTTTAAAAAGTCAGCTATTAAACCACAACAGCAAAATGCCCTTTTTCTCACCTAAGCTGCAAGCGGTGTTAACAATGGCAGGATCACAGAATCTCCTGAGCTGGAAGGGACCCATGGGGATCAGAGTCCAGCTCTCAGCCCTGCCCAGACCGCCCAGAATCCCACCCTGGGCATCCCTGAGAGCTCTGGCAGCCTCGGGGCCGTGCCCATTCCCTGGGCACCCTCTGGGGAACCTTCAGAACCTTTCCCTGAAATCCAACCTGACTCTCCCCAGCACAGCTTTGTAAGTTCACAGCTTCAAAAATCACACACACACCTCTCCTCAAACCCATGAATGTTGTCACTGACTCACTTTGCTGTGGCAGCCCTGGATCTGCACCCACAACTCTCCACAGGAAGGACTCTGCAGGCAAACAGCCCCCAGCAAGGTAGAATAAACCCCTGGATGCACAGAAATCACTGCCTGCTAATAACCCCCATCAAGGTAAAACAAATCCATGGATGCACAGAAATCACTGCCTGCTAATAACCCCCATCAAGATAAAACAAACCCCTGGATGCACAGAAATCACTGCCTGCTAATAACCCCCATCAAGGTAAAACAAACCCATGGATGCACAGAAATCACCCTGTGCTGAGCCACAGGTGAGGGCAGGGCTGTCTCTCCTGGTCCCAGTCACCTTTTCTGCCCAGGAAATGCTCCCAGTTTCACACAGGAGCATCAGGAGCTTTGTCCAGGGGCAGTTTCCCATCCCAGTCCCTGCAGAGCAGAAATTCACAGGCACAGGAGCCCCAGAGGCACAGAGAGGCAGCACAAGTGCTTCCCTGCACCTCTCTGACCTCACAGCATTCATGCAGACAATAGCCACGGTCTCCGGCCACACCAAAGCTGGGAGTGGGAGAAAAACACCCAAAAAGTGTCCTCAAGCCAGAGGCAACCAGCACATTTCATTCAGGTGAGGAAAATGAAGTCATTTACCCCAATTACACACTGAAGTCAGCTAAAGAGTCAAAACCAAACTCGGAGACCTCATGATTAAACTATGACAGTCACTGTTTCCTGTTTTCCAAAGGATCCAGCACACTGGCAACTTTTGCTCAACAACCACGTTATTTTATTTTACACTCCCTTGTGCACACCTCAGCTCACAATCTAGCCAGCTGAGATTTTACGTATCTCACCACCCCATAGCTCAAGCCCTTTCCAATCGCCAGCCCTGCCAGGAGGAAGGGGCTGCACTCAGTGACCCCAGGGGTGCACCCCAGCTCCGGACACCCCCCAGTCCCACAGCTGCTCTGACAGAGCCTTTCCACACGCGCTGCTGGCCAAACAAAAGCCTGAAACAACCACCAGGAAGGGAAACCGTGTATACACCGGAGTCAAGCTCTGCACTTCCTCTTGCTTTTGTCATCCCCAGGCTTTTCCGTGATGTGCCCTCCCCTGGCAGCAGAGCCCATGGGCAGCAGGGGCTGTGAGGAGCTGCCAGGCAGGGGGGTGTTTGGGGAACAAGGGAGAGGGAAAGAGCAAAGTTGCAGGGAGCGCAGTGCACTTGCCAGCCTCACCTCGCGTGCTCCCGCTCAGCACAGCGCACCGGCGGGCCCCGGGTCCCTCTCCCGCTCCCGGGCACCGAGGGCCGTCCCGGGCAGGGCAGGGCAGGGCAGGGCCGGTGCCGGGGCCGCGCTCCGGGCCCCGCTCCCGAACACGGCGCCGTGCAGCAGCCGAGCCCCGGCGGCGGCGGGCGCACAAGAACAATGAGCTCGCAGCCCGGGCATTGTGTGCAGCCGCCTCCTGCTCTGCCCTCCCTCGGCACCCAGAGCCGGCGCTGGGCACGGCAGGCACGGCCTGCAGCCCACTCCGGCACCCCCGGGGCCGGCTCCAGCGCCAAAACCACGAGCAGACGGCTTTGCACGAGTGTTTTATTATCACAGAAACGGCTCCACGCCTCTTAGCCACCATGGATTGCTCAGTCCTAAGGGAGCTGGGTATCAAAAGGGAAAAAAAAAAAAAAAAAAAAAGAAAGAAACCCAAGAAAACCCCAAAATGTTTGCCTGGCAATACCAGAACAACAACAAAACATGTTGTACATTTGTATATTGCACATTATTAAAAAAATTGACATGCACCCTTCACAAGAACTACTTCTTTTGACCCAGTGTTCATTTTTATCTGCTTAAACCCCACATTTTAGTACCTGAATTGTCACTTCAGATCTGTTCTGAGAAAGCATTTTTACTGAATTCTAACAGGGTGAACTACTGCGTGAGGCTCCTCAATTCAGCTGCACGGGTGCACAGGCGAAATAACACCTTTGATTTCAATAATTGGCCAATGTAAGGCAGGAGTAAACAGCCATCAGACAGCAGCCTGCTGACTGCATAAAAACCCTGTGAGCTCCTCATCTCCAAGAACGCTGCTGCTTCGAGGAAAAACTCAGCATAAGAACTCAGCAAACCAAAATAACTGCAAGCAGCCTGTAAAAATAAATCTAAGGGCAGAGACACCTCAACAATGAATCATATTGTTTTGTTCCCAGCAATTTCTTGAGCAGTCAATTTCAGCAGTGAAACCTCCAATGTTGTCTACCTCCTACTACTTTCCTGATTCTGGGCATCTTCTTTTCACGCTTTAGAAAGAGAAATGGGAACAAAACAAAACAAACGAAACAGGGAAAAAAAAAAAGAAGAAAGAGAAAACCCCACCCCTTCCTATGCTACCGAAAATGTTATGATTAAATCAATTTGCATAAAATCTTCATTTCAGGATTCCATACCTACACACATGAAAGCAAGTGTGCCTTTTAAACAGCCGAGCCGTTCACCCGTGTGCGCGCATTTAAATCACATCTAAGTCATACATACACCCCCTTTATTTGGATGGCTAACAAGTTAAGCCTTTCCCTGAGCACATTATCCCCACGGAGCATCGGGCGGGCGCGACAGGCGAGCAGCAAAATAAAGAAACAAACGCGGAGCCGCGGCCGAAGCGAACAAATACCCGCGGAGCGCGCAGCCCAGCCCCGGCAGCGCAACTCCCGCTGCCCCCGGAGCATCCCCGCGGCCCGCCGGGCTCGCCCCGTCCCTCCCTCCCGCGGCCTCTCCCGCCAGCGCGGCCCACCCACCTCGGCGGGCTCTACACCATCCGCGGCGGCTCCGGGGCGCTGCCGGGACAAAGCGGCGGCGGCGGCGGCGCGGGGGGGAGCGAGCGGCGGGGAGCCCGCGCGGTGCGGTGCCTCAGCAGCGGCAGCCCAGGGGCATCTTCCCGGGAAACAAGGAGGGGATGGAGGAGGAGGAGGAGGAGGAGGAGGAGGAGGAGGAGGAGGAGGAGGAGGAGCGGCCGCCGGTCCCGCGCTGCCCCCGCCCGCCCCGGCCCTCGCGCACGCACGCACCGCGGGCACCCAGCAACGCCGCCGGCCGCGCGCCCCGCCAGTATCGCCGCGCGCCATTGGCCGCCGCGCCGCGCCGCGTGACCCGCCGGCCAATGGCGGCGCGGGATGGAGGGCATTTAAACGCGAGGGGAGGCGGGGGCGGCGCCGGGCACAAAGGCGGCTGTGAGAGAGAGAGAGGGAGGGGCGGCTTGGCCCCTTCTTCTTCTTCCTTCCCCTTCTTCTTCCTTCCTTCCCCTTCTTCCTTCTTTCCCCCGCCCCGGTTCTGCGGGCCGATTCCATGATCGCCGTCACGAGCGCCACGGGGATGGTTTCAGGTGTCTTTGTCCCCCGCCGCTCCCAGCCCAGCTGTCGGCTGTGGAATCGCGGCACCGGTGAGGTTGGAAAGGAGCTGTGGGACATCGAGTCCAGCTCACGGCCCGTGCCCACCGCGTCCTCCTCACCCAGAGCGCTGAGTGCCAGCTCCATGGTTCCCTGGGCACCTCCGGCATGGGAGCTCAAACCCCCCCTGGGCAGCTCCTGCCAGTGTCCGACCGCCCCAACGTGGGGGAATTCTGAGTGTCCAAAGGTGCGGCCCGACCGCACAGGCCTTCAGAGGTCCGACCTGAGCCCTCCGGTGGAGGGGAAATTGACAGAGCCGCTGCATGGTTTGGCTTGGAGGGACGTGAATTAGTGAACATCATCAATGGATCTTACAACCATCCACCCCACAGCTTCCCCTGTCCTGGGCTGGCCTCTGAGGGATGGTCAACCGAATGAGGGTGACCCCGGTGCCCAAGGCTGGCCCAGGACGCTCTGAGGGACAGCCAGCCCATGAGGGTGACCCCGGTGCCCCACGGTGCTCCAAGCTGGCCCGGGACACACTCGTGGACAGCCAGCCCATTGCCCTGGGCTGAGCAGCCCTGCTGAGCTCAGTCCCTCTGTCCTGGACGTGTCTGACGTGCCTGTTTGCCCCGAGCTGGCTCGTTCTCATGAATTGGAGAACAGTCATCAACCTCAGGAGTAAATGTGTGTGAAGTGTCTTCAATGGGAGGCGAGCTCTGTCAGAAGCTCCGGCCCATCAGCCCTCCAAGATTCACACTCTGGATCAGTCACATTAAGCTGCTGCTGCTGGCCCTGCACTGAATGTTCAGATTATGCATAAGTGCTTTGCTGGATAAACAGCTGATGCTGCTTCTTGCTGCTCTGTGCAGCGAGGAAGTTGACACAACAGCAGAATTCCAAATTACCGAGTAGCAATTAATAAAACACTTGGTCACTCAGGAGATTTTTTAAGCTTCTTCATCTCTGAGCTATCACATATTTAGACAAGATAACACGAAGGTACCAGAGCTGAAAATAGAGCAAACTTGTTATTTAACATTAACCTCACCTCTCCTCCACAGGCCAGCAAAATAAATCACATGGCTGTAAAGAAAGTCACACATTCTTCCCGGGCATCTGAGCATTTTCATGTGGAATTATATCTTTCTTCTGAAAAGGCACTCGGATATGTCAGGGCAGATTTTGCCCTCAATTACACCCGTGTAACCCCAACTGTTTGCTGTCTCTGTAAACTGTCTCCGTGGTCGATTCCAGTGGTGCTGCAGAGATAAGTTTGAGGCTGTTATTGCCTTCAGCAGGGGGAAGTGGGAGCTGTTCTCACTGAAGAGAAGGGAACACACAAGGAGATCTGAGCTCGGCACATCAGAGGAATTCGGTTCTCTGCCCTGAACACACAGGACAAATTTATCCCCAGCATAACTTCGGGGGCATTAGCACCAGAGGGTGAGACACAGAGCAGATTGTGTTCTAATAACTCAGTTAGATAAGGGTCTGGCCATGCACATCAGCTCGGTGCTGCCACAGCCATCTCGGAGCTGCACTTAGGCTGTCCTTGATGGAGCCCGATTCCATCTCTCCTATTTTCTGCACTAATTACAATTCCATGTTCCTTGGCCTCTGGATGTCTGCATTGAAATCTCCATGAATTGCCACGGTGGCAGGTTTGCCTTCAGCTTTTCCCAGTCACTGTGTCTGTGATGGGGAAATTCTCCACAGCAGCCTCTCCCCCTTTCTCTTCCCCTTTCCTCTCCTCTGCTGAGGGAGTGGCCACACAAGGATTGGAAATGTTTACTCACAACATTCTGATGCTAGACTTTGTTGTTAAACAAACCCAAGCACTCCTGGGGGAAAATGGCCTCACAAATATATGTATAATGTGTTTATCCTAGTGCAGAGCAGGCCACCACCTTGGTTAGAGGGATGGGCACAAGCAAAGGCTGAGAGAATTGGGGTTGTTCACCCTGGAAAAGAGAAGCTCTGCGATGACTTCACTGTGGCCTTCCAGGACCTGAAGGGGCTGCAGGGAAGATGAAGAGAGAGGATTTACAGGAGCTGGAGGGACACAGGGCAGGCATGGATGGGATTTTGGGCAGGAATTGTTCGCTGTGAGGGTGGGCAGGCCTGGCACTGGTGCCCAGAGCAGCTGTGGATCCCTGGCAGCACCCAAGTGGGACAGTTGGAGGCGTCCCTGCCATGGCAGGGGTGGCACTGGGTGGGCTTTGAGGTCATTTCCAACCCAAGCCAGTCTGGGATTCTGTTATGTAATAAGCATCTGTGTACCCCCCAAAATTATCCCCAGCCAGTCCTAGCAGGCAAAGCCACATCCTCACACCACCACCAAGCGATCCAACGATGCGTTTGGTTCACAGCCAGGGGATGGCTGCAGGAATAGCACTTGAAGCTGCTGCTTTTTTTGGGATGTCTTTTTTTTCCTTTGGCAGAGATGCAGCTCTCCGTGTGGACAATAACAAACAAAGCCACAGAGCTTGTCCCATAATCTCCTCCCAGCTAAAGCCACGGGGCTCAGTGAACACAAGGAAGATCAGGGAGCCCCCAGATGCTCTGAGGGAGACCTTTGTGCCTGTGGGTGCTCACTGCAGATCTCTGTGGCTCACACCCACGTGCACAGGGGTCACTGCTGGGAGGAGTGGGCAGCTCTGTGCTCAGGTGGGAGATGTCTGCTGTCCATGCAGATTGTCCCTGGGGCAGCCTGGCAGGCTCTGCTCTGGCATCTCTGGGAATCTCTGGAGTTTGGTGCCTCTGTCTCCAGCACTCCCGGGAGGAAGGAACTGCTGACACAGAGGAAGCCTAATTGGCCAAATCCACAGAGACACCGAAATTCCAGCGTGCCACAGGGGTACCCACACAGAATGTTAATCCTCACATTCCTCTCCTTGCCCCTGGATGTTTGTGAGGATCTGAGCAGCAGTTTCTGCTCAGCGTTCTGGCTCTGGAGCTCTCCTGGCTCCCTGCCCCTGCCTGGTTCCCCCTCTCCCACACCCTCCCAGGGCTTTGGGGCCCTCAGCCACAGGGTTCAGCTCTCCTGGGCACCCCCAGACCCACTGAGGAGGGAAACAGCAGGAGCCTCACATTATTCCTGGTTTAGTCTTCTTGTTGTCACGGAAAAATCACACCACGTTTCACCTGTTCCCATTCCATCTCTTTCATTTCAGGGGAACAAAACCAAACAGTGGCAAAATTCCACCGGGGGGTTCTTTCTCCCTTTGCCAAGCCTTGCACCTATTTTATTTGGCATCCATATGGCAGTGTATGCACTGTATTTAACTTTTTTAATTACCTCTTTATAAATCTGTTTTAATATGGCTCTTTTTTTAAATAACTGACATTTTGCCAACTGATTGAAACAAAAATCTACGAGGAAAAAATCTAACAAGGAACTATGAAGTCAAAACACACCAACACTGAGAAATTTGTGAACACCATCTCAGCCCAACTAGTTAAAATAATGGAGGGGGGTTTTGGTTTTTAATTCTCCAGTCATGAAATTACAAACCAGTCCTTGACCATGACAGATGAGTCAGGTTGTAACCTCAGCAATGCAGTAAAAACTCAGCTCTAATGAAACAGGCAAATGTCAATACAGCGATTAGCTCGGGAGATAATATTCTGAGAGGCTTTTACAGATGACCTAACTCCACTCACAAAAAAGGATTATATTCTCTCTTTCCCTTTGTCATAGCTGAATACCAGCCTTTAGCTGAAAACTGTTTGCTTTGGGGGGGTTTTCTGCTTTGTTTTGTTTACTGTAGAAATCTCAGGAATTTAAAACCTCATTTCCACAGATATTACCAGGGAATTTTTGGAAGGCTCATCCCACCTGGAGGCCGGTGCTCTGGATTTGTGTGAGCTCCTCCTGGACACAGAGATCTCTGCCTAGAAGTGGCTGTATGGCTTGCAGCGAAAGCAGAAGTCATGGAAATGAGATTCAAATCAGTCTGGGCATATCCACACCCACTGGAGGGAGCAGCAAGTGCCAGGGGCTGAGCAGAGCCCTGGAAAAGCCCAGGGCCCTTCCCTGAGCTGATGCAACTTCTCTGGGGCTGGAGGAACGAGTTCCCAGCAGGATAGGATGGGCTGGGCTGGCAGGTGACCATGGCACTGCCACCCTGGTGTCCCTGTGGGACAGGGAAAGCTCTGGGCACCCAGGGGATGGGAATGAGACCAGGGAGCCCATGGGGCACAGCCACCCTGGTGTCCCACCTGGGCTCTGGGCTGGTGGGTGACCATGGCACTGCCACCCTGGTGTCCCTGAGGGACAGGGAAAGCTCTGGGCTGGTGGGTGACCATGGCACTGCCACCCTGTGTCCCTGAGGGACAGCGAAAGCTCTGGGCTGGTGGGTGACCATGGCACTGCCACCCTGTGTCCCTGAGGGACAGCGAAAGCTCTGGGCTGGTGGGTGACCATGGCACTGCCACCCTGTGTCCCTGTGGGACAGGGAGAGCTCTGGGCACCCAGGGGATGGGAATGAGACCAGGGAGCCCATGGGGCACAGCCACCCTGGTGTCCCACCTGGGCTCTGGGCTGGTGGGTGACCATGGCACAGCCACCCTGGTGTCCCTGAGGGACAGAAAAAGCTCTGGGCTGGTGGGTGACCATGGCACTGCCACCCTGGTGTCCCTGTGGGACAGGGAGAGCTCTGGGCTGGTGGGTGACCATGGCACTGCCACCCTGTGTCCCTGAGAGACAGGAAAAGCTCTGGGCTGGTGGGTGACCATGGCACTGCCACCCTGGTGTCCCACCTGGGCTCTGGGCTGGTGGGTGACCATGGCACTGCCACCCTGTGTCCCTGTGGGACAGGGAGAAGCTCCTGAGCATTACCAGGGGATGGGAACAAGATCAGGGAGCCCCTGGGACCCAGCCAGCCCCACCTCAGGGGGTTCCTGCACATCCTTGAACATCCTCAGCCACCTCCTAATGCATTTCCTGTCACCTCAAAGTCTCTGCATTGGCCCAGTTCTCCCGTTTTGCCAGCAAGTTTTGAAGCCTGGGCCACAGATGCATTGAGGTGGAAAAGCCTCTGGCATCACCCAGTCCAAGCATGAACCCCACCGGGGCACCACCAAACTGTCCCTGCACAGCTCCCAAACAGCTCAGGAATCTGGGGGGAAGAGCTCCATTTCCTGTGTGACCATTCTCAGGGCTCTGACACACAGCACATACAACCACAACAGTTCTGGGTTTCATATTTTGAATATTTTAAATCCCGGAAATGTAAAATGTTATAAATGAGTTTCCTCATTAAATTAAAAAAAAAATTTAAAACCTTTTTATCTTTTAAAGGTTTTCAATTTCCCTGACTCAGACCATTTCCTAGTGGGTTCTGCATAATGAATATTAGCAGAGGTTGGCTTACCACAGTGTCTGGTGAGACTCATTTATCAAAGCCCAGGATGTGCGCCGTGCAAAGGGAAAAAAATCCCATTGAAAGGGAACAAAAAAATTTCAGCCCTAACAATCGCTCCTCTCATTTCTGTAAACTTGGGCATGTTCCAGTGCATGTGGAGAGGGGACAAAATGGCATCTGCAGAACATGAAACGTGTCTAACGAGAGATTTGTGCACCTTGAAAGGCAGCGGTGCTGAAGCTGCAAATGACTAATGAGTCTTTCCTCAGCAGTGGGATTAATTGCATCAGCCCTTGATGCTCAGCCCTGGATCCTGCTTACACCCAGGGACAGGCACAGGAGCCCATTCTGCATTTACATACCAGATAAAACCTGCTAAACAAATTAAATAGCACTAACCTGCCTTCAGCCCCAACCAGGGCCTCGATTGCACCAGCATCACAAACTGGAGCAGGCAATGGAAAAGGGATCCAAGCACAGGAGGATCTGGGGCACTTTTTGGTGTGGTTTTGGTGCCTTTTCACCTTCAGCCACTGGACACTGAGCTCATGCACACTCACTCACACAGCCCCAGGGGCTCCTGCACTTACACCCAGCTCCACGGCCACACACCCCAAACCTGCAGGCTTTTTTCCACCAGGCCATGCCTGACAAGGTCCTCGTGCAGATCCAGTGGGATCTCACACAGCTCAAAGTGGGGTTATTTTCAATACTGCCAAACTCCTGGGCTCTGCTAAAGGGAATTCACAGTCAGCCACAAGCAGAGCACAGAGCTGGCTCCTTTCTGCACTCCCTACGGTTCCTATCAATTGATTGCTCATCATCAATGATCGACTGAGCCCTCACCATGGCAGCAGAATGGGACACCCAGGGGAGGCCAAGGAGCCCAAACCAGGGGCTGCTGTTTGCCAGGGCTGGCCTGCTGCTCCCTGCCTGGTCAGAGCTTTGTCTGGCACTGCTGAGGTGGGACTGACTGCTCAGCTGGGCACTCCTGCGTGGCCCTGTAAATGCAGCACTGCATGCACTGCTCAGTGCAGGGAGCAGCAAATGCAGCACTGCTCCTCCAATGCAGGGAACAGCAAATGCATTTCCAGCTTCTTGTCCTAAGTGACCCACTTGGCTTTGAGCTGTTATAAATGACCAAAGCATTCAAGGGAGAGATGGATTGATTTCAGATTTGCATTTTTATCCTTCCCACCGCAAATTGCCCCTCCAGGAGGAGGTGCCTGGCCCCCACCTCCCCCTTGTAGCTGCCCTTTCCCTGCTGTTGCAGCACTGCTGCCTTTGATGGCACCTCTGAATGGACTTTTCTGAAGGGAGAGACAACAGAGCCGCAGCAATGGGAACATTTCCATTTCAAGCACCATCTCCTTTTTCCCCTCAGCACCTGTTATCTTCAAAGCACTGCTCAAAACCCACTGAGGAACCCTCCCCAGCGCCCTGGGAAGTGTCACCCGTGCTGGGGACAGGTGAGACAGGAGCAGCAGGGAAATGGCACAGCAGAGCCCAGGTCCGGGTGCATGGCCGGGGCTGAGCAGGGCTCACACCCAACGGGGCCTCTCTCCATTGCTCCTAACAGCCCTCACTGCGAGCAGCTGGGCAAGGAGAGCACATCAGGCTTTGTTCAGCCCCACACACCTGCCTGGGGGCTGAGACTCTGCCCCTTTGGGAGCAGGTGCCTGACTCTGGAGCTGCTCCAGCCCAGGTGCCCTCCTGGCTCCTTTTCCAAGGGAACCCCACGCCCTGTGCCCCTCACGGACACCCCCAGACCCCCGTGGCTGCTGCCAGCCCCGTCAGCAGGGGACACTGACCCAGAACTGGCCTGGGGACACTGACCCAGGGCTGGCCTAGGGACACTGACCCAGAACTCACCTGGGGACACTGACCCAGGGCTGGCCTAGGGACACTGACCCAGGGCTGGCCTGGGGACACTGACCCAGGGCTGCAGAGCCAGGCCGGCCCCAGGATGCTCCTTCCTGCACACACTGCTGTCAGCGCGGTGTCAGCTTGCCTGGCCTCTGCCCAAGGGGTTTCTTTTGCAGAATCAGCCCCCATTCCTCCTCTCTCCTGTAACTGAAGCCTGCAAGGGGCACCTGGATGATGAAACCTCTGTGGTTGCAGGCAGAGCTGTGCCTGTGCCTCGAGCTTCAGGCCTGAGATTTCACCACACGCTTCCAGTGTGGCACAAGGAAGTCATGTGGGCATTGTGATTATTTTCTTCCTCATAGTTTATTTTATATCTGTCATTTTTATCATCTGACTTCTTTATTCAACCCCTTTTCTTCCTCCATTCCTCAGTTCTCTTCCTTGTTGGTTTTTTATGGGTTTTTTCCCTCCTCCTTTTTTTACCTCCAGGCTTTCCTAGCAGAACTGAGGTCTGCAGCTGGTTTGGCTTTGTTTCTTCTCCTCATTCCCCTTCTCCATACCTTGCACTTCCAGTTTCTGGGGGTGTCTATGCATGGAGCACACAGTGCATGCAAAGTGCCCCAGATCTGATGGCACCTGAGTCCCTCTGGGTGTTTTTCCCTGCACAAAGGGCCAGACCTGGGCTCCAGCCCCAGCCTGGAGACCCAGCAGCAGCTGCAGGGAGAGGCCCCATTCCCTCCTCTCCTCAGAGGAGGCTCCTGCATTCTCACAGCCACCCCCAGCTCCTGTCTGCAGGGAAATCCTTCCACCCTGCCACACAAACCAGCAGCAACCAAAGCTCTGCAGGGCAGCGCTGGCCCCGAGCTGGTGCCTGGCACAGCCCCAGGCTGGCTCTGGGCCCTGTCCCAGTGCACAGCCCGGCCCCAGCTCAGCTGCTCAGGGAAGGTCAGCAGCGCTGTCCTCACCCACACCAGGGGCTCTGTCTGGCAGGAAAGCCAAGCGCTGAATCAGCAGCTTTGCCAAGATCACTGAGGGATGGCGACATTCCCTCCTGCCCAGAGCAAACTCACTGGACAGGGCCTGGAGCAGGCCTAGAAACCAACCTGAGGAGGTCAGTGCTAAGAGCAGGCTGGGCTACAAGGCAGAAAAGGCACCCCTGTGTTGTCACCTTATTGTAAATCTCCCATACCTTCTCGGTGATTTCTCATGGACAGCTCCTCACAGCACTGACTCCTTTTTCTTCTTCACAGCGCAGCCAACAAACTGCAGCTCTCTCCTCTCACCCAGCTACCCCACTCTTGTAGCACTCTCCTTCTCACTGGACACAGCTGTGGCCTATTAAGGGCAGGCCCATTCCTTATCTTTGGTGATTAGTACAGCTGCACCTCCTCAGGTGTGAGACTGCCTTCTGCATTATCTTTATTTCCTTACATTCTATCCCTCCACACCCCTACACACCTAGAAACAGCCAGGGGTAACGGGGGAGCTTTCCCAGTGCACTCCTTTGCATGACTCCATTATAAATCCTGCTCCCGAACAGCTCCCAGAGCACCTCGTGCCTCTCCCCTCTGCCATCACTCACCACAGCTCTGCTTTTAAGCCTGGCTGCCGCTCTCAGAGCAGCCTCCCAGCTCGTGTTTGCTAAGCTGATGCCTCCTCTGCTCCAAGGAGTGCCATCCCTGCAAATTATTGCAGTAATAAAGGCACTGGCTGTGCCACATTTGCTCTCTGTTATAAAGCACAGCCTTTCGAGTCCAACTCCGTGGGGACAGCAGGGAAAGGTGAGGAGCTGTGCAGCAGGAGCTGAGCCCTGATTAAGGAGCAGACACAGCTCCCCCCTCTCCAGCACCACAGGCTTGGGTCTTGATTTTCAGCAATCAAATCTCGTTCCCTATTCACTGATTCCCCTCACTCCAAACACACACAGCGCTCCCAATCATTCACTTTTCTCTGACACGTTTAAAATCCTTATCTCCAAACCCAGCCCCACGTTCCAGCACTTCCCCTCTCGGGGCTCCTTTCTTCCTTTGCAAGGGACTCCTTTCAACGCTGCAGCCTCATTAGGGAGAGCCTGAATCGGCTGCAGCTGGAAGCACCTTGCTGCTCTGGCCCAAATACTCTCAGAGATTGAACTTGAAAGCTTTCTGTGAGGGGTTTGATGGGACAGGTGAGCACAGCACCTGGCACGGCAGGATTGACTCACAGACAGGAGAACACAGGTTCAATGTGTGACTGCAGCTCGGGGCTGTACAGCCCCAGCAATGTTCCAGCCCTGCCATTGCCAGGTTATTTCAGGCACCACACACCTGGTAATTGACCTGCGAGTGTTCTCTCCACCCTGCTCTGACAAGGTGGGAACGATAATGAATTCATTTGCAGCGTCAGTGGAAGGGGCTTTTGTCAGAGCTGGGAGTGAGCTCTGGCTCCGAGCAGAGCAGTTCCAGCCTGGCTCTCCCCACAGTGCGGTGGCTGCACACGAGCACGGCAGCCCAGGTGCCAGGCCCTGCTCGTGTCTCTCATTTCATCCCAGCCCCACTGCCCTTCAGGCTTTGCTCGAGTTATGGCAACCACTGACCTGATTTTCCAGCTCCTTCTGCTTTCTGATCCTCATTAAAAGAAAAGCACCAGGTGGAAATAGAGGCCCAGGTAAGGGCTTGAGCATTTTGGCTTCACTTACTGAAGTGCCAGGTGAGGAGCAGCCCGACCCATGCTCCTGAACACAGCTCTGCCAAAAAGCTTCCTAAACCATTCTGCAGATATTAGAAGCTGCCTCTTTGAGAGAAGAAAAATCCCTTGATAGGATTTGTGTGTAATTAGCTGGTTTATTCATTTAACAGGTCTAATTCAGAGATCAGCTAAGTGTGAAAAGTGCAGTGGGCTTCAAATTTGCCACAGAGTGCAACCAGCTCAGAGCAAGGCCTGGGGAAAGGAGGCCCTGGCCCAGAGCTGGGGCTGGTAAATTTGGTATTTATAGCAAAGCTCTTCTTAAGAGCAGCCTGACAAAGGAGATAAACCTCCCAAGGAAACACAGCTGCCAGGTGCCCAGGGAAGGCTGTTTCCCTGTTATTGCCACTCCAGAACTGAGAATATTCTTTAGGGTAGCAGGTGACAGGTGCCCTGCAGCAGCACTGGCTGTGCCAGCCCCAGGGGAACGATTTAAAACGTTAAAAATCAGAATTGGTTTGTGCGAGTGCGGTGCAAGGCCTGGCGCGCCCACCGGGGGGCAGCACCGGGCACGGCAGGACTCATTAACAGAATCGGAAATTAATGATTTTCCTCCTAATCTGACACTACGGAAAAAAGCAGCAAGAACTGGCTCAGACATCCTCTCGCTCAGTTGTGTAATGATTTGTTTTTTCCTGTCTGGGAATGGGCTGAGGTCACAACTCTGCTCCCTGTGACAGTGCCCACACAGCAACAGAACCACCATGGGGACAGAGACACCCCAAAAACTCCTGCCAAACCCCAGGAAAAGGACAACAGGAGCCTCAAGGTCCCTTCCAACACAAACCATTCCATGAGTCCACGATGCACAGCTGGGAATCCCTGCTCCCCACACTCCTCCAAGTACTTGCAAGCCACACACACATTGTTGGGTGGTTTGATGCTTTTATTTATCACATGTAAAAACACTACTGTCTCTGTCTGCAGGTACCTCTTGCTGCACTGCAAATCACACGGCTCCAAACGGTGAAGATGAGACAGAGAAGGGAACTAAAGTGTTTATGCCCAGAATCACAATGTCATGATCCCCGAGGGTGTTAAATACACAGAGCACCCCCAGGGACTGTTCTACAGAAGCAGCAGAGCATTACAATTGACAGACCAGAGTTGGTGAAAACACTGGGTGAAGGGATCATCTAGAGGATAAGAGGACCTGCAGACTGGTCTTTTCCTTCAGCTGCCCTTATCTTTCTAGTACAGGTAATTGTGATCTAAGTCAATATCTAGTGCTGAACCAGAACAGAGGGGACTCTTCCACACTTAGTTGACACGAGGGTTCCTGAAGTTCCTCCCAGCAAAGCGAGCCTTGCTGCCGAGCTCCTCCTCAATTCTGGGGAAGGACAGAGAGCACTGGGTGTCAGCAGGCAGCAGAGAACCCCAGCACTAGCACAGGCCTCACACTGAACAGCTGGCACACCTGGCACTGAAACACCTGATCCATGTGGCACTGAAACACCTGGTCCTAAACCACCTGATCCATGTGGCACTGAAACACCTGGTCCTAAACCACCTGATCCATGTGGCACTGAAACTCCTGACCCACCTGGAGGTCCTACAGCACCAAGGCAGTGCCACACACCTGACACAACTCAACCCAAATGTCTGAGATGCTTGCCAAGGGAAGTGCCCCGTGCAGAGGACAAAGCCTCAGTCCAGCATCCCAGGATGCCTGGTGTGATCTGTTCTGGACCTCACCCACCCAGCTCCTGCTCTGCAGGTGTTTCTGAGGGGCAGAGCCCAGCACAAGCAGTGCCCTTCCCCAGCCCAGGCTCACCTCAGCAGCTGGTTGTACTTGGCCAGACGCTCGGATCGGCACGGGGCACCGGTTTTGATCTGAGGGAAATGACAAAGTTAGTGAAGAACTCCAAGTGCCAACACAAAACTTGCTCAGGGTAATGAGCATCACCACAAGCTCTGCTTGGGCACCAGGCTCAGTGTCTGCAACACAGCAGGTCCTGGGAGCAGCAGAGGTTGTGCATTTGCTATCAGCTGCAGGACCAGGAAAGCCCAGTGCAGCCACTGGAGCCAAGACCTTTGACATTGCTGATTAAAGGTGAGTTTGCAAAAGATAAGGTGTTCCCTTGTCACAGTCCATTAACAAATCAGCTCCCTGCAAACAGACACAGCAAACCTGCACCCCTGAGGCAGTGCAGTGCACCATGGCTTTGGCTTCACCCCCAAATTATCCCATCAAGCAAAGAGCCAGACTGCAGCAGCTGCAGACACCAACCTGGCCAGTGCAGAGACCCACTACCAGGTCAGCAATGAAGGTGTCTTCTGTCTCTCCAGAGCGGTGGCTCACCATCACACCCCAGCCATTGGACTGGGCCAGCTTGCAGCTGCAAGGGACAAGAGAAGCAGCTCAGAGCATGCCCTGTGCCCAGCAGCCAGGGGCAGCACAGGGCTCTGCTCTGTGCATCCACCTCCCCCGGGTACAGCCCAGAGGGCAGCACTTACGCCTGCAGGGACTCTGTCACGGAGCCAATCTGGTTGACCTTGAGGAGCAGGCAGTTGCAGGCCTTCTCATCCACGGCCTTGGCAATTCTCTTTGGGTTGGTCACAGTCAGATCATCACCAACCACCTGGATGTTGACGCTGCCAGTGAACTTCTTCCAGGCACCCCAGTCATCCTGGTCAAAGGGGTCTTCAATGGACACCACTGCACAGGGACACAGCAGCTTTAGGACAATGCCAGCACCAAGGTCCTGTTTGGATGAGCGGCACCAAAGTGCTGCAGGCATGTGCTACCCACTTCCCAGAACATTGCTGAGACCCTGAGAGAGGCAGGAGCTCTCAGTCTCTCCTGTAAGAGGGGCTGCACAGCAACTCCCTCCTTCAGCAATCCACCCTGGTTCACCACTCCACTGTGCTCCCACTGATGAGCAACTCACCAGGGTAGTTCTTGACAAAGCCCTTGTAGAGGTCAGCCAGCTGGTCAGGAGTGATGTATCTGCTGGGGTCATCGGGGGATTTGAAGTCCAGGTCGTATTTGCCATCCCTGTAGAACTCTGAGGCAGCCACGTCCATGCCAATGACCACCTTGTCAGTGTAGCCAGCCTTGGCAATGGCTGTCTTCAGCAGCTCCAGAGCTGAAACACAGACAGACAGCAGCTGCTGAGGGCCTGCAGGATGCCAACAGCAGCACACCCACATGGCAAACCAACCATCTCCCTCACCTCTTCAGGAAGCCCAAAGGAAAGGGTTCTTAAATTCTCCCACTTCTGAACTGACTGGAACAAGATATTACTTTAATACTGCTTTTAGCTTGTAATACCCTTGAGACACCATTATGGGATTCCTAATCTCTTCAGGCAGGACTACATGTCAGCCCAGAAAGCTTAATACTAGATGATTCCACATCCTCTTTCAACTTTATGCATGTGGGCAGGAAGCAGTGCCTGCACTCTAATCCCCTTTAGCTGCAGAGCAGGTGTTGACCATGCAAGTGCTGAGCACCCAAAGCCTGGCAGCAGGGAGACAGAGCCTCCTCTGGGCACCCACCTGCTCCCCACGGGCACTTTTACCTGCACAGAGGGGACAGAACCACTCAGCACAAGTCTCTGGATGCTGCCCACTGTGCTGGTGTTGGCAGAGTCCCAATGACCCCACTGAGTTGCAGAGGAGCAGCTGGGCTCTGTTTGCAGCAGGAAGCTTAGATCAAGTGTTTTCTTTTGTTGTTGGGTTGGCTTTTTGTTTGGGTTCTTTTTGTGTGGGTTTGGTTGTGTTTTGTAAGATGCTAATGTAGCACAAACGGCAAAAGCAGCTGCTGCCAGCAACAAAAATTCTTTGGAATGTAATTGTGATTCAAGGTCATCTTCCCTGATGTCTGCAAGGGCACAGACCCAGCAGAGCTGCATGTGACACTGGGACTCAGAAATGGCACAGCTTTGGTGCTGTCTCAGTGTGCTCAGAAAAGGCAAGGCAGGTCACCAGTCCCCTCCACAATAACACAACCAACTGTAAAGCAAAAATCAACTGATCTGAGCCCATGTCCTACTGCCTGTGAGCAGCTCCATTTGTGGAGAGGCACAGAAAGCTCCTCTGGTGCAGTGTTTGTAGGAACAGATATTTTGCTTCCCACAGATAAATTGTCTCTCCCACAGGTTCCTGAACAGAACTGTTTGGCCATGGAAGCAGCAACTGCCTCAGCTTCCCAGCCTTTGTGCCCTCCCACACACAGCCAGGCAGGGCACAAACTGTTTTCCCTCTCTGTCTGCAGAAAAACAACTCCACTGATATCTGAATGCTGACTTCTGGAACACCTGCAGCACACACAAGTTCCCACACCACTCTTCAACCAAGGGCACAAAGTTCCCTTAAGCTCCTACAGGAATGAGAGTAATGAGGCACTGCCAAGGGAATACCTGACCACATCAGCAGAGCATCTTAGGATGTCTGCCAGGGTAAGAAACAGAGCACAGACAAAGCAGGAAGCTCTACACCTTTGATCCTATTGATCCTGCCTGTCATTATATTGGCCAGGCTATCAGTTCCATCTCCTCCCACACTTGGCTCATCCTCACCTTCTTTGTTTTCCAGGATGTTGGGGGCAAAGCCACCCTCATCCCCCACATTGGTGGCATCCTTGCCATACTTCTCCTTGATGACGTTCTTGAGGTTGTGGTAGACCTCTGCCCCGACCCGCATGGCGTCCTTGAAGCTGTCAGCGCCCACGGGCAGGATCATGAACTCCTGCATGGCCAGCTTGTTGCCTGCGTGGGAGCCCCCGTTGATGACGTTGAAAGCCTTGGAGGAAGCAGGAAAGGCCAGGTTGGAACTGGTACCAGCCCTTCCATCACTCTGCTCGTCCCTAGAGCCTGATCCAGGCCGAAGGCAGAGCCAGGCTGCCCCACCCAGGGACTTACAGGAACTGGCAGAATGACCTCGGGGTTTCCAGCAAGGTCGGCGATGTGCCGGTACAGGGGAACTCCCTTCTCAGCAGCACCAGCTTTGCACACAGCCAGCGACACACCCAGGATGGCATTAGCACCAAATTTGGCTGAAATGGGAAGAAATTGATTAGACAAGTGTCTTTATAAAAAGAGACTCAGCAATACCAGCCCATGGTTTCAATTATGACAGTGTACAGCACAAGGCCATACACTGGCTGTTGGTTCTGGTAAATAGAACTCAATTGACTCATCTTTATCTTTTTCCCCCTCAGTGCAACACAAAGCCCACTCACATTTGTTCTCAGTCCCATCCATTTCCAGCATCAGCTTGTCAATCTTTTCTTGTTCCACAACGTTCACATTCTGCAGAGGGAAGCAACCAAACTGTTGTTTGACACCAAGCACAGGCCCACAAACCCTCACCTACCCAGCACGGCACTGGACACTTCCCAAGGGCAGCTGCCAAGAGCTGACTGACCAATTCCTGTCACCACCACACAGCAGCAGCCCAGGGCTCACAGCTGAGCTCATGTGCCATCACTTCATCCACTATCACTGAGTTCTGCACCAGCCTTTGTAGGCCAGGCTTGGTGCCCACAAAGCACAAAGGAATCTCATTCAAGCAGACTGTTCTAGATGCTCTCAGATTCCCCTCCAATGACCCTGCTTGGATAAAACCTGGCCCCTCCTCATCACTCAGGCACTCTCTGAAGCATCAATCAGCTTGTATCCCAGCTGCAGCCCTGCAGCTCCCAGGGCTGGAGTGTTTCTGCACACCACAACAGCAGGCTGCTGGAGAAGGTTCCATTACGTGTTAGATGTGCACTCATTAAGTAAATTAAGTAAAACCATTGCTGTGGTCAGTTTGTTCACATGCACCCCAACACACAGGCTGACCCCCCAAGGTGCCACCCCACCAGAGGAAGGTTTGGACACTGCCTGGCTGTAGGAGATGTTAAGAGAAGACAGATTGCTCCTACCTTGCTAATCAGTGCAGGTGCAATCGTTTTATTGACGTGCTCAACAGCTTTTGAGACACCTGGAAGGAACAAGCAGATCAGACACTGGTCAACACACAGGTTATGCAGGGATTAGTAGGGGATCTCAGGAACATCCAGGAAACCACCTCATGCTGCCCCAGCCCCAGCTGTGAACACAGAGGCCCTGGCTGGACTGGAGGGCACATGAGGGATGCATTGGCTAGGACTGGTCCAGGAATGCCAGTTAGTGTGCCAGGCCATGCACGGGAGAGACTCATCCGAGTGCCAGGCTGCACTGGGAGCACATCCATTACCTGTGTGCACAGTGCCGTGGCCAGGAACTCGTTAACATATTTAACAGCTCTGGAGACACCTGGCAGAAGCCAAACAGACACCCCAGTCAAGGACAGGTGGAGGCTCAGCCAACCCAAGGGATGCAGCAGAGGACACAGCCAGGCAGCAGGAGCCTGGCACTGAGCACTGGGCCAGAGACAAAGGCTCAAAGAGCAGAGGAAGCTGTGCAAGGCTCTGTTTGGGCTCCAGCCCAGGTCTCTGTGACTCTGCCAGCACAAACCTCAAGGGCCTGAACATCAGCACTTAGGGAAGGCTTTAGGATGGGCTCTCCCTCCAGCTCACAGAATCCAGGAGTAAGGGGAGGGAAAAGGTTTCCCCAGCAGTTACACAGGCAGCATCAGGCACTTCACTATCTGACACAATTTTGTAACACTGCTATAACATCACCTTATTTACTGTGCAGTGTTTAAAGGCTTCCAAAAACCTAAGCTTCAGAATGATGAATGCTATTTGACTGCATCCTAAACAATATTAATTGCTTTTCCAAATGGTCTAAGTCTGCAGACTCCTATTACAAAAGGCCTAGCAGCTATCTGCAACTCTTCCCATTTGATAATTTTTTCTTCATAACTCGTGTTATTTCCCAGCTGACAAAGCCCTTCAGCTACAGCCTGTTAACCACAGTCTAATTAAATGCCATTAAGAACTGCCCATAGGATCAGACTTAACAGGCCTAAGCACACACACATTTAGCACAGTGAGGTAAATACACATTTATTCTTTGCAACAAAAGTGCCCTGGGTAAACAGCACAAGAGCCTCAGGTTTTTGGGACATTCAGTCATCCAGGCATTTGCTCTCTGTTAAGGCATTAACAGCCATGAATCTTCTAAGACAAGGCTCTCCAAGCTCAATTCAGCTCTCCACTTTAATTGTTCTTTCTTAATAGGCAAAAGATATTTCAGCTTCTTTTCACCTGACTGGCAGGTCAGCAGAGCTGCACATTCAATGGACAGAGCTGGCACAAAACCTCAGGTTCAGGATTCAACATGCTGGGAGATCTAAGGAGGCTGCAGTCTCAGAGCTGACAGATTTAAGGGCTCTGGGAAAATTTGATCTCTGAAAAGCCCTTGTGACTAACAGCAGGATGACTGAGGCTTTTGGAGCTGGCAGTTCAGATGCCCTGACCACGCTGGTAAAGCACTCTGCACTGTGCCACGCACCAACACACAGCACAAGGGGAGCAGGGTAACAAAGTACACCTGGACACCCTGTACCAGCGACAGTCACCTGGCTGGGTGTGCCCAGCTCCATGCAGGTGCCCTGCCCTGCAGCACGAGGCAGCTGGAGCAGCCACCCTGCAGGCCGTGCCCAGCAAACCAACCCTGCCCAGCTCAGCCCACGCCTGACAGGAGCTGCTGTCTGTCTGTCCCTGTCTGTCCTGCCCAGCTGCCAGGCCTTGTGCAGGACACACAGCGGGACAGGAGCCCAGCAGTGCCAGTGCCTGTCCCAGGGCACTCGGGGTGCCCAGCCCCAGCTGTACCTTTGCCCATGTAGCGTGTCTTGTCATTGTCACGGAGCTCCAGAGCCTCGTAGATTCCAGTGGAGGCACCGCTGGGAACAGCAGCTCTGAACAGACCTGTCCACAACAGGAAAAACACCTTGGCACACTCAAACACCAACCATCCCCAGCCAGACACCATCCCAGCCCTGCAAACCACACCTCTGCTCACATACAGTGATCCCACAAGGGCTTTCTGCTCATTTGTCAGCATCTCCCTCACACTCACTGACCAATAGCAAACTGATTCCTCCTCTTCCACTGGCATGTCAAGAGTTAAGGAAGGCTTCCATTTCCCTTCCAAAAACGATAGCTTCATTCACTGGATCTGCTTTTGAGCTCAGGCAAGGCAAGCTCTTAAATTCTTCTAGGATATGGCATAAAAGGGACAATTAGGAGACCTATTTTGTTAACAGGAGTTCTGAGCTCTTCTGGCAACAGCAGAGCCACCCAGACAGCCCATTCCTCCAGCCAAGGATGCTGAACTCGGAGCCAATCTGCACCCTGGAGCCTGCTCTGCCTGGGGTTCAAGGTGCCAACTTCAGCCTCCAGCCTCTCCCTTATCCCACTAAATCAAAGAGCTTAGTGGGGGCAGTCTCATTAAATGACTGCATTAATCTTTTGAGGCAGAAAGATCAGCTCTTTAGTCAGTGTATTACAGCCATTGTGTTTGCTCATTCCACCAAATCACATTGGTATGAGCTTGCACAATGCTTTTGTCAGATCCTATCAGATGTGGGATGAACAGCTAACAAACCAAGGGAAAGTCCTACAATAATTAAAAATATAAGATGTTACATGTGAAAGCCCAATTAGGCATGTTCTTCAGTCATGCCTGAGTACTTGGGCAGAGGAGAAGCCATTACCCAAAATTCAGCTGAGCAGCAGAAGACTGCATCATTACAGAAAGCCACTGCAGACAAATTGAGAATTAAACTTCAGTGTGCTCATACAGAGCGTGGGGAGCACTGACAAGCAGGGCCATCAGCAGCTGCTCAAGAGCAGTTTCCAGGTGCTGTCCCAGTTTATGCTGGGGCAGGGGAAGGAAGGCAGGTTTGGAACAGCTCTCCCACAGTTTGGGCTGCAAGAAGCAGCACCCTCCAAAAAACCCTGCACTGCCCAGGCCAGGAACTCAAGCTCAGCAAACTCATCCAACAGAATGAGGCAGAGGCTTTTTCTGCAAGGCCCACAGCAAGTTCCAACAAGTTTTATGTGTGGAGGGAGAATTCAGCACAGCTCCATTGCTAGAACAGAACTGGCTGTACACTTCTGCCTGCTCAGGCTCTATCAGCTCTAAGCCAGGGATGAACAGCTGCAGCTGAGGACTCACCTTTGTTGGTGTACAGGTCTACCTCAACAGTGGGGTTGCCACGGGAGTCAAAGATTTCACGGGCATGGATCTTGGTGATAGACATCTTTAGTACCTGAAAAAAGGAGCTTCCAGTTACTCACTGAATGGTTTGGATTGGAAGGGACCATGAAGCTGAATCCATCCCACACCCTGCCATGAGCAGGGACACTTCCCACCAGACCAGGTTGCTGGATGAGCCTCATCCAGCCTGGCTTGGAACATTCTCAGGGATAGGGCAGCCACAGCTTCTCTGGGCAAGCTCTTCCAGTGTCCCATGACTTTTATTGTTAAAAAAAAAATCACTTCCTCATGTGCAAGGGACAATCTCTTGATGATTCCAAATGACTTGACGTGCATCATCAGACCCTAGACAGCAGCAGGAGCAGATGATAAATCTAAAGGAACTTCACCTCATCATGTTAGAGCAGCGAAGAGCTCCCAAAACAGCAACTCTCTGCTATCAGTTAAGAGTTCTTTTTGATAAGAGACCCGAGTGCAACAGCTCTCAGCAGGCACAGAGTGCTCTTAGTATGCACAGCAGCTGCTCAGAGCCAAACGGAACCAGTGACCAAAGAGAAGCAGCCACAGCTCTCATCAAAAACTTGCATTAATAGTTACACCCTGTTGAGCATTTACAGGAATAGTTTTTCCTCTTAACTTTTCATCTTAAAAGGAATAAAAATATCCCATGTCCTTTGAATACTTCCTTTGTCCCTTCTCACATTTATCCACTTCAGAAAACTGCAGTAAGGGAATTCTTACATAAGCCCAGCTACATTTTAAAAATCAAGTCATACACATGCCTGTAAGCCACTGACTGGCACCAAACCCAGCCCATCTGGAACAGAAGAAAGCTCAGCCTCAGAAGCAGAACTATCTGGAAGCTGGTTTTTTGGCAAGCCAATGTGGGTGGCAACCCTGTTTACAGAAATGGTCGTGAATCCTTCCACAGTTAGTGCAAAGTTAGAAAAACATGACCTTAGCAATGCTGCTGGTTCAGAGTCTGTGAGTGAGGGGGTGGCTGCACACCCTGCCCTCCCCAGGGCAGAGGCACGGGCAGCCTTTGCTCCCCATGTCCCTTCCAGCTGTCCTGCCCCTGCACGCTGTCTAAGATTTCAGCCAGACCCCCACACTGACACACGATAGCACTAAAATATGAAACAAGACAGCTTCTTCAGGCTGACCTTCATGCTGCCACCACCTAGCTTCAATCAGGGAACACACAAGCTAGAAATAAATCCCTGCAAGGCTCTGCTTATCAGTCCCACCCACACCCACACTCAGCTCTCTGCAGATGCACTGAGCAATGGCTAACAGGAAGATTGTCCCCTTATCCAAAAAGGGCTTTCAGAGTTTATCAGGCTGGCACCTGCTAAACCTTACTTTCATTTTTAGACCCTTGGCTTTGCCACAGAACTTGAGGTGGCTCATTCTTTGAGAGCACAGCCAGTCCCCAGGACCCCCCAGAGCATGCTGGAGCTGCTTGCTGACCTTCAGGAACACACACTGCAAGAACTGCCACTGGAAATGCCAGGTCAGACATTACTCAAGCTTCCTTGACAAAGGACCACAAGTCCCTCCCTTCTCTGCAGAAAGAGGCATTTCACAGCATGGCATCACCCCAGAAATCCTTGCTGCTCCTTCTCCACTCCTGTGCTCAAGAAACAAGTCTCCCTTTGAGCTATAAAAGAAAACTGATGCTGTTTAGCTCACCACAACGGAATCAGTGAACTCACCTGGAACACAAGGGTCAGCCCCTGTGTGCCCAGGTTCAACCCCAGAAATGCTGACTGCAGGCAGAGAGGTCACAGCAGCACTGCCTGCCCAGACCTTTGTCCTCTCCAAACACGCAAACACCCCGGTGGCATTTAACGAGCACACTGCCTTAAACCTTTTTTTGCAGCATAATCTGCTGACAAGGTCACTGTCTCCCTTCAGGGGAAGGCACACACTCCAGCTTGCCTGCCCTGCTCTAAGGGTAAGTTACAACCCCTGCCAGCTCTGAGAACCTTCCTCACTAGCAGCTCAAGCCTAAGAAATCACCACTTATTCCTCACCTGACCCTGCACAGGGAATGCAGTACTCTTAACTGTAGATTACTCCAACTGAAAATTATTTCAATTAAATCAAAAGATTTTTTTTATAGACAACCTTACCACCAAACCCTGTCCTTGTGAGCTCTCTTGCAGCCACTCTTCTCTAAAATCAATATGGAGTTAAGGCTGAGCACTGCAAACTGAATGGGGATTTAAAAAGCAACACTAAAGTTTAGCCATAGAAATAACTGCCCTAGTGAGTGTCCTGTTACAGGCCTGCCACATTTATCAGTGGAAGCCTCTCCTGACACTTAAAGGTCCTCATGACCCCAACTCTCATACCATCAGTGCTCTGAAAAAAGCCGAGACCTTTCAGTGCACTCTATCAGATCCCAACGTATTAATTCCCCTGCCAAAGCACTCCCAGAAACCGGACAAATGGGCACAATCCATCCCTGCTCCTCTGCACTGCACGGGATACTAATGCACCTCTACAACATGATCCAACGGGTTCTAAAGGATGCCTGGCAGGGAGCAAATCACAGACACGTCCAACCACTTTCTCTCTCTGTGCTTGGTAAGATGGAGGCCTGAAACTGCGTTGGCTCATCTCCTGCGGGTTTGCATGACAAACTTCAGTACTTCCTGCCAGGCTCGGCGAGCCATGGCCCTACCCTGTGACTCAGCAGGCGAGTAACGGAGCAGGAGAGCTCAGGATCCTCTCTGGCAGCGCTGCACGAGGTGAGATGGTTACAACAGCAGCTCCTTATCCACACCTGCACATCCAGGTGCTTCCCCCCCACCAGCGCTGCCCGGGGACAACCAGCACTTAAATACCCCAATAGACCTCAGGCACAGACGCACTGCTAGCAAACGTTAAATATTTGAGATGGGAAGCTGAAGGACATCCACTAAAGAGGGGAAGGTCCAAATCACCACACGCAATCCGAGAGCGACTGTTAATGATTAAAAGGAAAAGGTTAAACTCTGCGTTTGAGGATGCCTTGACCCACCACATCCCCCCAATTCAGCCCCCACCTTGACCCACCATACCCCCCGTTTTTAACCCCCACCCCCGCACACTGCCGGGGCTCAGGCCCTCCCTCCCCGCCGGTGCTGCGGGAACACACAGTGGCCTGCACCCCCCGGGGACCACCGGGCCTCGGCCTGGCCCTCCGCCACGGGGATAGCCGGGGCTCCGCGGCCGCTACCCGGAGAAGGGAAGCGCGGCCTCCGGGCCCGCGGGGCGCTGATGGGGGCGCTGCAGCCGCCACACTCACCGCTGCGCCTGCAGTCCCGCTCCGCAGCCCCTCTGCTGTCGCCGCCCCGGCTCTGACTGAGACCCAACGGCTCCGCGCTCGCCCGCCTATAGCCGCCCTCGCGCACAGGGCCCGCCCCCCGGCCGCGCCCATTGGCCAGCGCCGTCCCCTGCCGCGCTCCGATTGGCTGACACCGCCTCGCGCCAGCGGCGGGCTCGCGTGCGTGAGCTACGTGCGGCAGGGCCGGGGCCTCGTGGAAAATCCCCGTGCGAGGGGGCGGGGCCGGCGCGGCGCATGCGGGCGGGGAGAGCGGGCGGGACCATGTGGAGCGGGGTGCGGGGGGAGCCGTGAGGGGCGGCCGGGCTGGGGATGGACACTGGGCATCAGCCACACTGGGCATCAGCCGGGTCCAAAACCCTGCCGTGGGCAGCCACATCTGCCGCTGCCCCAGCTGAAGGACAGGCATGGCGTGAGGGGACCGACACTGGGCATCCACATCTGCCGCTGCCCCAGCTTGCTCCAAACCCCGTCCATCCTGGCCCTGCACGCTTTCAGAGTTATCCTCCATCCATAGTGCCCTGTGCCAGAGCCTCAGCACCCTCACAAGGAATTTGTTCCTAATCTCCAATCTAAACCTGCCCTCTGTCAGGTTGAACCCATTCCCCCTGTGCTGTCACTGCTCGCCCTTGTAGGCAGTCCCTCCCCACCTCTCTTGAGTTCCCCTCAGGCACTGAAGGCCATGAGGAGGCTGCCCAGAGCTTCTCTCCGGGCATAACAATCCCAATTCCCTCAGCCTTTTTTCACAGTTGTGTCCAGTTCTGGGCTCTTCAGTGCAAGAAAGGCAAGGAGCTACTGGAGAGGGTCCGGTGGAGGTCACAAAGTTGGGGCTGGAGCATCTCCCTGGGGAGGAGAAATGGCAGGGCTGGGCCTGGGAGACTTAGAGGGTGTGGGAATAATGAGTAAACCTGGAAAGAGGAAGGCTGGAACGGATGTGTGTGTTTGTAATAGTTCCAGGGAAAGGCTAATTACAAACACAATAAATACTCACTCTGATTTTGAAGTGAATAACCATCACACTTCCTGGGGCAGGGGGACAAGGAGCACTGATGGTGACTGTGACACCCCACAGCAGTGTGCCAGCAGGAGCACAAACTTTGCCCAGTGTTCTGGGATAGTGGAAGGCATCCCTGCCTGTGTCAGGGCTGGGATAGGTTGAGCTTTCAGGTCCCAAACCATTCTGTGTTCCATCTGTGAGGATGTGGCAGTGCCCAGTTCACCCTGACTGCCCCAACAAAGCCGTTTTATTGCTCACAGATCAGTGAAGTTTTTATTGCTCACAGATCAGTGAAATTTGTGCTCCTCAGCTCTGCCCTGCCCTGCCAGCCTGTGCTTGCTGTACCTTCTGGGCACATTTTTCTTTCCTTCCTGAGAACATCCCCTAGGGACAAGCTTAAAGTCTAATAAAGAGCAAAGGAAGTCAGCTGGACTGAGCTTCCCCAGGCATTGCAAGTGCCCTCAGACCCGCTGTGACCCCGGCTGGGACAGCAGAGGGACGAGCCCTGTGCCAGCCAGGCTGGTTTGTGGCAGTGCCCTGTGTCCCCTGTGCCCGCTGTGTGTGGGGTTTGTGCCTTCCCTGCACATCCCTGTGGCGGCACAGCCACCAATCAGGGCAGAATGCTGCTGGGTCCTACCCAGCTGAGATAAGGCACCATTGGGCAGGAGATGCCCTTGGAATTAAACTGGTAGATTTTTTTGAAGTGCCAGCCCCCCCAAACTGCAAATTGTACCCCTTATACCCCTTGGCAGCACTGGCTTGTCCTGCAGCCTCACCCTTCCTGCTGTGAGGGCACATTCCCTGTAAAAACACATTCCAGATGCTGGAAATCCTAAAGCTGCATTTTTATGCTGAATTTTAACTGCTGGATTACAGATGCTTCACTATCTTTGCCTTTATTGCCGTGCAGGAAAATCACAGAGAGGTGTCGAGTCTCGTAATGAGCTAAAGAAAATGGAGCACAAGAAAGCCTGAGGCTGAGGGAAATTAAACATTGTGGTAGGCAGCAAAGTCTGATGCTGAAGTACAGCAGGGTGCTCTTTGGGGACAAAACGTCTTCTGAAAGGTCATAATTGACCTGGTGGGGGGGCAGAGGAGGGGTTTAAAGCAAACCCTGAGCTCTCCCTCAGAACTCCTCAGAGGGGTTAAGGACTTGTCCCCTGCCTCACCCTCCTTCCCCTGTGGGCGCAGAGGCAGCACAAAGCAGATTTCCTGCGCTGGAGCCTGCATTCCCCATGCCAGCAGGATCCCCGAGGAGGCACAGCTGGGGACACTGGGGCTGCAGGCATCCATGAGCACAAGCCTGGCCCTGTTCAGGTGCTGGTATAATTTTTTCCTGGATCAGCAGATTTAAACTCGCACTGTGCCATGCATGTTAAAATTAAACTCGGAGATGGTATTAAAAGTGCTGCTGCTCACTCGTGTATCCTGCCTGATTTTTCTTTTTTTTGTCTCGCTTTAAAGAGCATCCCCAAGGCTATGAGGTTTCTAGGAAGCAGGAGTTTCTTTGGGAATACAGGCTTGTTACCAGTTTATCAAATACTCAGTACACCCTTAAAATATTTCACGGTTTGCAAGGGGCCTGTCTGCATAATGGGGTGGACACTGGGGACAGAGTTTGGGGACACACAGAGCCAGTGTTCCCAGCAGAGGAGAAAAACCACGGCACAGTCCTGGCTCTCAGGCACCCAGCAGCCTGAAATGGAGAACAACCCTGAGGAGCAAAATCCCCCCACTGCAAGGCCTCGCATTCCTTGTGCTTTACGGTAAAATTGGAAGTGTGATAAATGTACATGTTTTGGAGCACAGAAGGCAGCCAGGGCAGCCTTTCCCAGTTCAGAGCAGCCGGGCAGGAGCCCTGGGAGCTCTGCAGAGTGTGAAATCACTGCTTCAGACAGCCGAGGGTGCCAAGGCAGAGCAGAACCTCCACAGATCAGGACTTGTTTGCGATGCATCCAAGTGCTAATAAGCACCAGCAGTGCAGGGCGCATTCCAGGGCGTGAGCTTTCAGAGCACCTTGAAAGCACTTCCTGCACGCTCTGGGCCTTCTCTTTCCCCCCAGAGCCTCCCAGAACACCTGAAGATGTGCCTGGGTGGCTGCGAGGGCACCTCCCTCCCCTGCTCCTTCCACTGCAGCCAGTGCCAGCCCGCCTGTGTTCTGAGCAGCTTCCTTGGGGAGGGCAGCTCTGCATCTCGGGGAGCTTTGGCCCTCACCTCAGCCCAGGTGGGATCTCCAGAGGGAAGCCACTGGATGCAGATGTGAGTGCTCAGATCCCTGCTCTTCATCGACCCTGCAGAGCCCGGTGTTTTTAAGGAACGTTCGTTGCAAAGGTAATGGCAGAGTCTGACTAATGTTCTTTCTGGGTATTTTTACATTGTGGAATGACTGCTCAAGATGTTTTCTTCCAGGCACTCAGAGCCTCCTCTGACTTTACATCCTTCTCCCCCACTTTTCATCCCATTTTCTGCCGTGCCTTTGTCTCCCAGCTTCACCCTGCAGTGAGGCACCTTTAGGCACATGAATAGTGAAATGGCTGGAGGTGACAGACCTCATGGCTTTCTTAATGCTCTTAACCCCCAGCATTTCCAGCTTGCTTAATGCTCTTAACTTCCATCTTCATTATGCTGTCTTCTCCAGGGCTGTGGGGAAGGGCTGTTAGTCCGTGCTGGTTAGTGTGGTCTGTGCACTGTGGCTCCATCATCAGCCTCCCTGAGTACTCCAGGGCTGTGTGAGACACTCAGGAGCAGGCAGGATGTTCTTTCCTACTGGAAATGCTAACCTACATTTACAAGTGCCACATCCACTCTCAGGGCACGGGCAATGGCCATTTGGAACGGAACCAATGCATGAATCAGTGTGCTGATACCAAAGAGAACATTTCCCAGGAGCTGATGATCTGATATGGTGATCTGCAGGGAGACTGAAAGAACCAGCTGGACATTAATTGCCAGGAGTAGAGGATCCAAAGGCCACAGCTGCTTATTTCAGCCATGCTGAAACCATGCTGAAACCATGCAGTAACCATCTCTGTGGAGGCCAGAGTGCAAGTCCTGCACTGCCTCTCTCAGGGTGTCTGAGGCTCCTTGCTCAGCAGGGCCTTCCCCCTCTCTTTGAAATATATTCCACTACAAAGGGGAAAGAAAGCTAGGAATTGATTTTTGATGTTTAAGATTGGGGGCTTTTTGAATGATAACTTGAAAAAAAAAATAAATAAAGTAGTCCAAAAACAACTAATTTGTTTCCTTAATGGGTGCAAAATTATGTTATGTAAAGCACAAGAGTTATCAAGCAGGATCCTCAGGTACAACACAGACAGTAGGATTTAAATTTCCTTCATGTTGTCTTCCTGCCTTAAAAATCAACCTCATTCTCATGGGAAACACTTTCAGCTCCCATCATCTCCTACTCCTCAGAGGGCAGTGGTGATGAGCTGCTGGGAGAGGGGGACTGTGGGCACTCTGCTCCTTCTGGAGGTCCCTGCTGTGACCTTGCCTGCAGACAAACCCACTGCAGGGCTGAGCAGGCAAACACTGGGCACTGATGAAGTTTAAGGTGGCGTCTCCTTGTAGTCACCTTTCTTCCATTCCACCGCTGCATTTCTTAATCCAAATCCACACCTGTGCTGCCTTCCCTGCCTTCCACACCTATCAGCAATGTCCTCTGATGTTTTCAGAAATTCTCTGCTGAATTTTTTCCTTAGGCCAGGCCTCTGACAAAGGATCTCTTCCAAAGCAGCTCTGCTCCTGCTGGGATCTCTCAGCTTTCCCCATCCTTTCCTCTCTTTTTCCATGGACATTTTTGCTCTTGGGAAAACAAGCACAACCCATCCCTCAGGTGCAGCCTCCTCATCAGGTGCTGAGTGAGCTGCAGCACTCTGATCCCTTATCTCTCAGCTCCTTGCCTTGGGGCTGAAGGTCCTGCCCTGTGTTCCTGCAGCAGGTTCTCCACAGCCTGGAGAGCTGGTTGCCGTGCCTTTGGAGAGTGCTGTCCCCTGCACTCGTGGGATGGCTGCATTGCTCACCCCTGAGCTGTGCAGGGGTTAATGCATTCGTGCTTGTGCAGCTTTTTGAAGATGAAAAGTGCCGTGGAAGGGCTCTGTTATTGTTACCCCGTATGGAGAGGTCTGTACCAGACCCAACCGTATTGTGTCTGGCCACTGGATGTCACAGCTGCTCAACACACAATGCAGAAAGGAAAAGTGCTTACCCAGCAGTGAGCAGCAGCACTTTCCAGAGCCCTTACTTGTTCTGTGCACTGGGTTTGTTTGTTTGCTCAGGGCCTTGGGGTCTGCTCCTTTGTTTGTGCACTGCTAATGTCCATTTTCAGAGGGATGGAGCAGCAGTTGTGCTTCCCCTGCCTGCCATAACCCTGGGAGATGAGGAGCAAACTGAACATTTTTAGGGGAGCAGTGCAGGTAGGTATAAAGCACTGATTACACCATGAGCAGGAATTGGCACATGCTGCCAGGCTGCCTTGTCACCCAGTCATTCCTTCTCTGTCCCAGCCAGGGCACAGCACAGAGCCCTGGCATGATGGAAACCTTTCCCCAAGGCTCTCTCTCACACAGCTCCTCCATCCCCACACTCAGACCACGTTCCTGAGCTCCTCACACACAATGCAGTGGCAAGTCTGGCCTCCCCCTTCCTAATCCTGCCTTCACGCTTTGCTTTCCTCCAAAGTCCCAAGCAGAGATCCAGAACATGAAATCCCCTTTCAGCAAAGTCTGTAGAGCAGCCCTAAAGAGACATTACAGGGGCTGTAATGACTTTTCCTGGAAATGAAAATGAAGAGGGATTATTTGACCATGTTCTCTCCTTTTTATAGCATCACATTGTCCTTTTCTCCACCTTGGGGAAATGGCAGTGAAAGGCTGCTCCTGCCCGTGGTGCAGCGAGGTGATAACCACCCCACAAGTGATGTGAACATTAAAAAGGGAAAACTATTTTAAGATAATCCAAGGGTTACAGCTATAACTAAGAGTAATTGGCTGAAACTGAGCAAAAGAAAATTTAGGTTGACAATGAAGTGCAGGTAGCTAATGCTGAGATCTGTTAGACCGTGAAATGGAATTCGCAGAGGAAACCTCTCTGCTTTCAAATGGGCAAATCCTGCCTTTAGGAGCACTGGTGTAGATCTCTGGTGTCTATCTCTGACTGCCTCAAAGCCCATTTCTTCCACAAAGCTTCAGCAGAATCATAAAGGTGTCTGAATTTATATCAGAAGAAGGGAAGAAGGTGTCCCTGCCCATGGCAGAGGGTTGGACTAGATATTCTTTAAGGTCCCTTCCAAACCCAACCATTCTGATTCTATGATTAAATTTAGTCAAATACATCAAAATATTGTATAAGATGAAGGAGGTCTAAAGGGATTGTGTGAACTGGAGAAATGAATTCCAGCGCTTTTCTGCCTCTGTGATCTCTGTATGTACTTGAAAACCAGGGGCAAAAAGGGAACAAAAAAAAAAAGAGCCTGGGCAAAATATCAAAGAAAAGAGGGCCAGTTTTGGAAATAAGATGTAGAAACATTACAGGAATTGTTGAATAAAAGAATCTCGTGTTTCAATCCGCACAGCTATTGTCAGCTTTCCTCATGGGTCTGGGCCTGCCAGCACTGGCTGATCTTTGCCTTTCATAAAGCCCGTGCAGGCTCTGGATGCCTTCACTCACCCAGCACAACCTCAGCAGAGAGAGCTCTGTTTGAAGAGGTTTCAGACTCACTCAGAAAAACCCGAATGGCCTGATTGAAGGCACTCTGTCCATCTCACTTCAAACAGCCTGTTCCTGGTCAAATGTTTGCTGGGCTGGCGAGTGATGCAGCTCTCACTGCAAGCCCTGATGGAATTCCTGCTGATTCAGAGGCAGAGGAGTTAACCCTTTCAAGTTCTGGGTCAAAGGAGCACTGAGGTTTGAGCCAGCCACTTCAATGCCACATCAAGGTTTTAATGTGGCCACCAATTCTCAGAATGTCAGACTTGAGCTGAGCTTTAGGCCGGCGAGGACAGAGAGAATAGCCTGGGAGAAGCAGGATTTAAAAGATGGCAAAGAGTCAGGGGAAACTGTAGAGATAAAAGTGAAGAGCATGGAAGCCAACGATGTGGGATAAAAGGCTTATTTCCTACTGCAGTGGAGGCAGGAGGGGGAAGGCCGAGGTCTGTGTGAAACTTCCCTGCTGCTGGGAAGAAATCATGCCAAGAATATCCATGGCTGACACAGACAACATCAGAATTTCTCACTGCTGAATCTCGGTGCAGAGATGAGTCCTGCTCCAGTCTCCACCTGTGAACCCCCAGCTCACCTCAGGCACGGTGCTGCCATGCTGCCCAGGCACTTTGTCCATTCTTCTCTCCAGAAAATTATTATGGAGAAAATTATTCTCCTGCAATTGCATCCAGGCAGCAAAAGAGCTGACCAAGACAAGCCTCAGGCCAGCCAGGTTTAATACCACATCCACTAAAAAAGCCCCAAGAACCAGTAACTAGTGGTTGATGTGGGCAGTACTTATACAGGAGGACTTCCATAACATTCAGCTCCTAGTTAGAATTTCTGTATCCAAATACATTTAAAGAATTTAATTGACATTATTGTTCTGTCCTAACTCCAAAAGAAATTCATGCTTTGTGCAATTAGTAAGTCCTTTCCACAGATTGCTGTGTCCTCACAGAATGGTTTGGGTTAGAAGGGACATTAATGACAAGAATTTGAGCTAACACAGATGTGGGGTTTGGGTGTGCTGAGCACCCACAGCCCCTGCTGATATCAATGAAATGTCACAAATGCTGCAAAAGCTCCATTAAAAATGAATTCCAGTGCAGCTCTCCAGTGCAGAGGTGATCCCCTGTGCCTGACTCTTCTTCACACCCTCCTGAGCTGCCGTGTGGAATCCTGAAGTGCAAAGAGGTATAAAACCCCAAAATTTCGCCCTCAGCTAATTTCAAAGCCTATTTACACAACTGGATACACAAGGATTAAGAAGTGCATTGCAGGGCAGGTTTGCTTGGTTTGGTCCTTACACAGTTCAGTGCAACCGTCAGAATAAATGACTTCTTCAGAGGAGAGAGGGAAAAAACACATTTGGTTAATCAGCTCAATATTACAGCAGTTCCCAAAGATTAAATATGCACTGCACAAACCAGCAACCCAGGAAAGGCCTTTTTACATTGACAATTCACTTGCAAAGAGTAAGATTTTGAGTCAAATACCTGTATCTTCTTCAGCACAGAAACCTGACTTCCCATGGCACCTGTAGCTCACCTGTGCCTCTTACTGGTGAATTGCTGTTATTATTCATAGAATCACAGAACGGGCAAGACTGCCTGTGCTGCAGAATCCTGGGGGCTGTCCTGCCAAAACTGCCACCCAAATTGCCCCAAACTGCCACCCAAACTGTCCTAAACTGCCACCCAAACTGCCCCAAACTGCCACACCAGGCCTTACCTTCTGTGCAGCTCAGACTGACCCTCACTCCAGACTCACCTCAGCTGCTGCCACCTTGCTGAGCTGCTGAAAATCACATTGTTCCTGAAAATAATTGCCAATTTTATCACAAGTGGCAGGGATGCTGGGCACGAAGTGCTGAGATTTCACTGATCTGGGTTTTCTTGCCTCGTGGTTGATGTTGCTGCCTGTCACCTGAAACCAACAGCCCAGCTATGCTGCTTTTGTTGGAATCTCTAGTTCTTTTCCATAGAAGGTAAAAATTCCACTCCTGGGGAGATTTCTGCTCCCCTTTTGTTTTGAAACCGCGGGTTTAGGAGCTGGGAAGAAAGGGCTGCCAGCAGTGTGTCACTCCTGAGGGAGGAGGAGGAGGAGGATTTTCAAAGGGAATGGCATTTGCCTGGTGACAGAATACAAAAAGGCAGGCAGAGAATCCATGGTCTGTTCCCTGTTCTGCCAAATGACTTTTACTGGACCATACACAAGTCTTTGCTTGGGACACATTTTTAAGGAAATCAAGTGTCTGAAGAGACACAGAAGTCGACAGGAGCATTTAGACACCTGTGATCTGGTAGTTTTTATTTGAATTCCTGCATGTTTTTTGAAAAGCCATTAGGGTTGCAGTCTCCTGCACCTTTCAACTCTAAGTAGTTTTTGAGAGCTCTGAATTTTTCAAAGGTTTCAAATCTCTCCCATTCAAAACTAGATTTCCAGTGATGAGGGAAGGTGTTGAAAGCAAAATGCTTTGAATGCTAAGGCTCAGGGCTGTGGAGTGCTTTTAGACCCAGTCTCTAATTTTCAGAGGAGCCAAGTGTCTGCAGTTTTGATTTCTAGCAGGATTGTGAACGCTCTGCACTTTTGAAATCCAGCGAATGCCTTGTGCCTTGGTCCTTGCTGTGCAAAGGGGAGCAGCCCTGAGGTCTGGGCTGCCTGTTTCTGCTTACAAAGCTCTGTTGTACCCATACTTGCAGCGAGGAGCTTTTCAACCCATTCATCAGCAATGAATGCACAGGAAAAGCTGTGCAGGGGTCAGACAGACCCGGGGCCATCAGCTCTGGCCATCGGGGCACCTGTCCCCTCTGTGGGGACAGCTCAGCCAAAGGCCAGCAGAGCTGACTGGCCAAACCCATTGTCCTGCTGGGGGTGAGGAGGAGGGCAGGAGGGCTGCTGGAAAGGCCAGGCCTGGAGAAAACCAGAGTTTGGGGTTTCTGAGGGGTTTTTAACCAATCTCCCCCTTGGCTGTGCTGCAGGTACAACACAGACATGCTGGTGGCAGTGCTCCTGCTCCCCCTGCTCCTGGTGCCCCTCAGCCACGGCCACGAGGTGTCCTGGACATACAAAGGTAAAAACAGGGCTGCTCTGGGGCTGCAGGCTCCCTTCCCTTCCCTTCCGTCCCTTAGTGAGAGATCACAGAGCAGCCAATTTATTCCACTTCAGCAATGCCTCCGTGTCTTGAAAGTGATTCTCCTCAATGTCACCTCCTTTTACTCCTTTGTGTGGTTAGGACACACTGTCAGGGTTGGCAGCACAACGAGGTTCAAACAATGGGGGAAATCTTTAGAATGTGTTAGAAGAAAAGCTGCCCTGTGGATGATCCTGCAAGGAAAAACTTTAAATACTGCCTGCTTCTTGTTTTATTGTCATATCCCAGGCAGTACAGAGCACTAAGTATTTATTTAGGTATTTATAATTTTTTTGGTGAAATTTTATCTAAATTTGATTTGTGTCAGGGGTTTGTTTGCAGAGCTCACTGAAGTAAGTGGTAATCCTTTTATGATCTTCAGTGGGCTAAGTTAAAACAAAGGATATTGCTGAAGAGTGTCAATATTGCAATTGCTCTCTCCCTAGTTAAAAATAGCTAATTGCTTTCAGTTCCTGATCCCAAGCTGAGCCTTCCTGCCTATTGCCCTGATCCTATTCACTCGCACTGGTTAAGAAGGCAATTCCTCACCTCTGGCAGCCGGGACCCATTTAAATCCCCATTTCCATGTGAACACCCTCATCCTTTGGTGGGGGTTCAGCCTCCAGCAATCGCCGAGCCTCTGCTGCAATGCAGGTTTCTCACTTTGCAGCACGGCTGTCCTGCAGACACAACCATGTGCATTTCCACTCTGGGGAAGGCACAGCAGCCCGTAATGGCTGCAGCTCCTGGCGTTCCCATGATTAGATTGGCATTGCCTGCCGGCACATGAGGAGCGCTGGGGCTGCTGGCTGACAGCACATCCCTGCCACCCTCCTTCCTCCCTGCAGGAGAGGGAGAGCTGGACGAGGAGCACTGGGCACAGCACTTCCCAGACTGTGCTGGCCAGCAGCAGTCCCCCATTGACATCCAGAGGAGGAAGGTGAGGTACAACCCCAAGCTGCAGCTGGAGCTCGGTGGCTACGATGAGCCCCTGCAGGGGCAGCTCAGGATGACCAACAATGGCCACTCTGGTAAGGCTGGGGCACTGCAGGAACAGAACTGTTGTTTCAGCTTGGAAATGCATCCCCAGACAATGCCCTTGTTCTGAACTCACCTTACTTTGCCTTCTCACCTCATTCTGCTCCCTTAGGTTTGCTGTTTTCCTCAGTCAGGCAGGAAAGCTCTCCAGAAATACATAAATAAATCAGGCAAATAAAAGGCAGTTAGGTATTTTCTCTGTTGGACATGAAAAGGGAATAAAATGCAGCTGGAGAATTGCAAATTGAGCCTTTCCTTTAATGTGCTGCAAGACAACAGGGGTGCAGCTGTGAGTGGCATTGGGGCACACTGACTCCTCTGCTTTCACAAAAATGCATCTTTTGGCCTGTGCATAAATCCTGTGACAGGAATGTCACCTTTGCATCCCAAGTTTGGTTGGATGTAGGTCACCCTGAGTACAAGACAGAGGGGGATCCCTCCCTCACCAGAGGACTGGTGTTTTGGGGCTCAGGCAAGGAAACTGAAGCACAGCACATGTTAAAAACCCGGCCTTTGGCTACCCAGTTTCAGGGCAATGCTTATCATTTAGGAGATCCCAGATCCCCCTGCTGCAATCTGTAATTCATTGCCTAAATAATTCATCAGCTGGTGCTGTTGGGATAACGCCTTTGGACTACAGATGAGCAATGAGAGAATTTCCTAATGGCTGCAGGGGAGAGAGGATGAGTGCTTTGGGGAGGCGATGGCAGCATAAAGCTTCAGCTCCTGAGTCCTGCACAGCAGCTCTTCCTTCCTGCCTGCGCCAAGGAGAGAGAAGCCCGGGTGAGGGCAGGCAGGGGAAGTGCCAGCAGGGGAAGACTGCTGTGATTGTGCCTCTGAAAACTGAAACTCCTTTTGTGTGGCCGCACCAACTCAGCGTTCAGCCCGGAGCTCTCTGTCAGCACTACTGCCCTGCCTGCCTAGACATTAATTCTTGCAGGTTTAGCTTTTTTGACCGCATGTGTGTATTTGTCCGTTCTTTTGTTAACTTCCCAACAATGCTTTTCTGATGCGGGGCAGTTTCCTAAAGCACAAAGACAAACGGCTGTGCTATTCACAGCTCCTGTGAGTCAGGCTGGGCTTTTCTACTGGCTTCAGTGAGATGGGACAGGGCAGCAGAATCTCTCAGGGAAAGCACTCAGCAGATCTGAAAGGGAAGGGGACAGCAGAGGGATTTACAGCAGGACTCTCCTTACAGGCTCTCAGAGCCAAAGCCCAAATGGCCAGGGCTGGGCAGGCAGGGTGGCTGGGCTGCTGTCCCTGCAGGCAGGCATGGCCAGAGGCCAAGCTGCAGAGCAGCAGTGCTGGGGAAGGCTCAGCTGCGCTCTCCCTGCCCAGCCCAGCTGATTCTCCACCGCCGGGCAGAGCAGGAACACGCACACTCGCCACTCACACTCAATGGAGCACTCACACTCCCCACTCACACTCCACGTGGGAGAAAAGCAAAAGCAAGCCAGGCTGCTCCCCACCTCGTGCTTGCAGCAAATATTTGCCTGGAATGTCTTAGAGGAGCCTCAAGCTTGTTACAAACTCACAGCACAATTCCCTGGCTGTGTTTTGCAGAAAGTAGAAACCCTGGTGAGGTGCTTGAAGTAAATAACCCTCGTTATGGAAGGCAGTCAGCAGGGAACTTATGAAAAAGGTAGATTATGTTATCCTTCCCACTCTAGAGCCTTTGGGATATTAAAAGGAAACATGCTTTCGTCTTGTCTGTCTAGAAACAGTTCGCAAACAAAAGAAACTCCTCAGAAACCCAAACTATGACTAATTAATAATATGTTGTGCTGCATTTTGCAAGGATAGTTGCTAGTTTTTGTAACATGCTGGGGGCTTTCATTTAGATGAGGCAATTCTCCACTTCCACTCCTAGATATATTAACATAATCTATGATTTCTGGCAGGGAATCAGCAGGAAGACAAAGGGTTTGTGACTTCTCCTTGGCAAGGAGAAGAAAAGAGGTTTGTCTCCACAAACCCTTCAGCAGTGACACAGCCTTTTCAAACCTGCAGGGCGTTCCCAGAGTGGCTGGGCCTCACTGGAATTGTGATAACAGATGGCTGTGTTGATTCCTATTCCCTTTTTCTGCCTTGGATAGGAATTGGTTAACAGACCTGTGCCAGATGTGCTGAGCTGGGTGAGCTGAGCACTGAAGCTTTCATTAGTGCCCACTGCCAATGCCAGAGCTCTCAGGGGGAGAAGGGGTCTGCAGGCACAGCTGGGGATGCCCAGTCCTGCTTGTGCCTGCACCAGCCTGAGTCCAAGAAAGGTTTTAAGCACACAAAGTTCTAAATTTCCCTGTTTTCCCTCCCACACCGGGGTGGTGACGGTGCTGGCTCCTTCCAGGAGGTGCCACCACAGGGATGGGCAAGGCTGCCCCCCCCTGCTGCCCCCAACCCTGTCCTCCTTCAGTTCAGATCGACTTGCCACCCACCATGAGCATCTCCCGAGGGCTGCCAGGTGTGTACACAGCTGTGCAGATGCACCTGCACTGGGGAGGGCTGGACCTGGAGAGCAGCGGCTCGGAGCACACCATCGACGGCATGCGCTACTTTGCTGAGGTTCGTGGGGTCAGGGACCTGGGGCTCACTGGGAAAGGGGGCTGCACCCCACAGGGCTGCAGGGAGGGAGGGGGAAAGCAGGGAAATGAAAAAGGGGGGCTGCACCCCATAGAGCCTGCAGGGAGGGAAGGGGAAAGCAGGGAAATGGGAAAGGGGGCTGCACCCCATAGAGCCTGCAGGGAGGGAAGGGGAAAGCAGGGAAATGGGAAAGGGGGCTGTACCCCATAGAGCCTGCAGGGAGGAAAGGGGTAAAGCAGAAAGCAGGGCAGTGCCAGGGCTCAGTCTGACAGTGCTGGCACAGAAAACTCCAAGAAAAGCCATGGTGAGAGCACTTGGGTCCTTCAGAGGTGTTCCCCCACAGTCACCACAAACCTGTTAAACCTTTTGGCCTGCTCTGAGGCACAAACAGCACAAACTGGGGTGGTGTCTGTCCCGCCAGTGTGTCCCTCTAACCACGCAGGAGCCACTCATCACTCCTTGCTGAATGACCCCCTCTCTCTCCTGGCAGCTGCACATTGTCCACTACAACTCTGCTAACTACTCCAGCTTTGAGGAAGCCAAGGACAAGCCCCAGGGGCTGGCTGTGCTGGCCTTCCTGTACACGGTAGGTACAGGCTTGTTGTAATCTTCGCTCTCTGCTGGGGCTCTTCTTCTATCTTCTCAGGGGCTCCTCTTGGGCTCTCGACCCACCCCTATTTATCTCAGTTACCTTCACGAGCTACAGCTGCTGCCCAACTAAGGACCCTGCAGCTGCAGCTTGTTTGGAGCAACTCAGAACCACACAGGTCTTACAATACAACATATATTCAGGCCCCCACATTTCCCCCCTTTTCTTTTAACAATTACACAATAACAATATACATACAGTTCCAGCTCTCAGGCTGTCACAGCTCTCGGCTGTCTTATCTTCTATCATAGTCCCAGCTCTCTGGCTGATACTCCAAAGTCCCAGCTCACTGGCTGATATTCCATAGTCCCAGCTCTCAGGCTGCCCGGGGGATTCCATACCTCATCACGTCGGGGTCACCAGTTGTTGTAATCTTTGCTGCAGTCCCAGCTCTCAGGCTCTTCTCCTTTCTCTGCAGCACAGTCCTGTCTCTCTTCTCAGGGGCTCCTCTTGGGCTCTTGACCCACCCCTATTTATCTCAGTTACCTTCACAAGCCACAGCTGCTGCCCAACTAAGGACCCTGCAGCTGCAGCTCATTTAGAGTAACTTAGAACCACATAGGTCTTACAATACAACATATATTCAGGCCCCCACATTTCCCCCCTTTTCTTTTAACAATTACACAATAACAATATACATACAGTTCCAGCTCTCTGGCTGCCATACACGTAAAGTCCCAGCTCTCAGGCTGATACTCCAAAGTCCCAGCTCTCAGGCTGCCACAGCTCTCGGCTGTCTGGGGGATTCCATACCTTCTCTCTCTCGATGTTTGGCTGCATGTTCGTCTTCACACGGGGTCACCAGTTGTTGTAATCTTCGCTCTCTGCTGGGGCTCTTCTTCTATCTTCTCAGGGGCTCCTCTTGGGCTCTCGACCCACCCCTATTTATCTCAGTTACCTTCACAAGCCACAGCTGCTGCCCAACTAAGGACCCTGCAGCTGCAGCTCGTTTAGAGTAACTTAGAACCACATAGGTCTTACAATACAACATATATTCAGGCCCCCACACAGGCTGGGGCAGGGGCACTGGCTGGGTAAAACCTCCCTGAGACACGAGGTTTGTACAGCTGGCCCAGGACATGGGGTCTGGCACCTCCTTAGGGGCTGTGCTGCTTCCCCTGGGCCATCTGGGCTTCACACAGCACCAGCCAGTACCCCTTGGGAGCCCCAGAAAACTACCCCATAAGTATTCTTTTTATATATATATATATATATATATATATGTATATGTATATGTATATGTATGTATACATACATATATATATATGTATATGTATGTATTATATGTATAAGAATATCAGGTGGGATTTCCCTGCTGTGCTTCCAAGCCCTGCTTTGCCAGTGGGAACACTTGGATTTTAAAGTAGTAAAAAAGAATCCTGTTCACTGTTCTGCCCCAGCTGTACAAACCTGAGCATTGTCCAGCCCATCAGGGGACCTGTGCTGGTGTTTGTTCTCTTTGTCTCCCCACAAGTGCTCAGCAGTGAGAAGGACAGGCAGGTCACACCATTGATCAAGTGTCTGTGCTATGTTTAGGATGGGCACTTTGAGAACACTTACTACAGCGAATTCATCTCCAAACTGGCACGGATCAGGTTTGCAGGTAAGACCTGGCAGTGCCTTCCTCTGTCCCTGATAGCTCCCAGCCTGTGCACACTCTGGGACCTGCCCTTTTCCTGCTGCTGTGCTGGCAGAGCACCCTCAGCCGTGCACAATTTCACCCAGAGCTGTGGGGAGGCTGCTCAGGGCTGCAATAAATGCACTCCTGGAGGTGTGGGCAGCACCAAATAGCAGCTTCCTGCAGCCTGCAGAGCCCCTGGTGCCTCCTGGAGCACCCCAGGCACTGGCAGAGCACTGAGAGCACTGCCCAGCACCCCCAGGACCCAGACAAGTCTGTCTGACAGACCACAGCCCCAGGAAGGGCCTCTCGTGCCTCTCCATCTCCTCCCAGCTCCAGCACAGTTCTGATGGGCCAGAGGGGTTTGCCAGCCCCAGCTCCAAGAGCACTTCCCCATTAACTGCTGATACCATCTCTGCTTCCTTTGGAGGTCACTCCACAACTCTCAGCTCCCTGGACATCCAAGCCATGCTGCCAGAAAACCTCTCCCACTTCTACAGGTACCAGGGCTCCCTGACCACCCCGCCGTGCTCCGAGAGCGTCATCTGGACCATCTTCCACTCGCCCATTGTCCTGTCCCACACTCAGGTCAGTGCTGCCTCTCCCCAGCTCCTCCTGCCTCTGGGTGTTCCCTTTCTGCCCTCCAGGGAACACAGAGCTCTTGGGACACCTCTCCCACAGAGATTTGGGGTGGATTCCTGCAGTTCCAGGTGCCTGTCGTTCTGCATGGCAGCAGGGCCAGGCTGTGCAGCTGTCACCAAGCTCTGGTGACTGATCACAAAACTCTGCTCAGCAAAGCTCAGCCACCCTGGAGCACTATAAAAAAGGAAGAGACCCATGAGATTAACAAGGCAAAAACTACTGCAAGAGAGTCCCCCTGGAAAAAAAACCAAGCCAAAAAAAAACCACAGAAAAAGAGCCATTCATAACATTAAAATAATTACAGAATAATTGGCAGACTTTAGAAGGTATTTCAGGGTTTTTCTGTGTCTAGACTCACACTGAAAGCAATGCTTTAAAGTTAATAAATAATAAAGAAGCATCAGAAACATTTTCTTCCAGGAGAAGAAAAAGATAAAACTGAGACCACAGTAGTGGGAGATCACAGTGTGCTCTCTTTGAAAAAGAAATACTCTTTTTGGCAGGGGAAGGCTGGAGGGCACTTGTGAGAAAAGCACTGAATAGCAGCAGAATCTCCATCCCTGCTATCCTCAGGCAGGAGCTCAGAACTCTCCCAGCCCTTATCATGAATTGGCTGATGAGGGCCCTCAGTCCTGTCCCTTCCCCAGCTGCTGCTCAGCAAGAGACCCTGAGGATTCCTGTGTGATCCCCAGTGCAATCCCCAGCTGCAGGGTGTGCCCTGCAGGTCTGGGCACAGCTGCTGTCCCTCTGCCCTCTGTAATGTCCCTGTGCCCTCTGCCATGTCCCTGTGCCATTCTGCACTGCAGGTCTGGGCACAGCTGCTCTCCCTCTGCCCTCTGCCATGTCCCTGTGCCCTCTGCCATGTCCCTGTGCCATTCTGCACTGCAGGTCTGGGCACAGCTGCTGTCCCTCTGCCCTCTGTAATGTCCCTGTGTCCTGTGTAATGTCCCTGTGCCCTTTGTGATGTTCCTGTCCCATTCTGCACTGCAGCTCCAGGCAGAGCTGCTGTCCCTGTGCCCTGTGTGATGTCCCCATGCCCTGAGTGATGTCCCTGTGTGATGGCCCCATGCCCTGTGTCTGTCCCCATGCCATTGTTCCCTGTGTGATGTCCCCATGCCCTGAGTGATGTCCCCGTCATCATGCCCTGTGTCTGTCCCTGAGTGATGTCCTCATGCCCTGATGTCCCCGTGCCCTGAGTGATGTCCTGTGCAGGTGCAGCTGCTGGAGAACACGCTGCTGGACTGGCACAACCACACGCTGCGCAACGATTACCGGCACGCGCAGCCGCTGCGGGGCCGCGTGGTGGAGGCGTCGTTCCGAGCCCAGCGGGGCCAGGGTAGGGCCGGGGGACACTGGGGGCGGGTGTGACACTGCCAGGCCCTGTGCTTGGACAGGCTGGAGTCCCCTGGCTGGGAGGGCAGCGTCCCTGCTCGGGTGGAGCTGTCCCTGTGCCTCCCCTGGTTCAAGGTGTGTGCCAGCCCTGCCCTGTGAGTGTCACACCTCCAGGGCAGCTGGTGCCACCTGGCACCACGTCGGGAGCCTCAGCTCGGCTGTGTCTGGTGCATAGAGCTGCAGGAACAGCTCTGGCTGGGCAGCCACACCGAGGAGAGGAGCTGCAGTTTGAAGCACAGCTTTTGCTCCAGTTGGAAAATGCAGCTTGTGCAGGTGCCAGCCCTCTGTAAGTTCAGCTCTCTGATTGCTCCAGCACAGTGTGATCCAGAGGAATTCACCCTCAGGCTGGACCAAATCCAGATGCAGCTCCAGGACATGAAGAGAGAGTTGCTGAATGGACTGAGCCACGCAGGTAAGACACACAGGCTGAGTCCCCTCACCTGGTGAGGATGGAGAGCCCTGCTGAGCTTGGTGGCCCAAACCATTGACAGCTTTGGCACACCCAGGTAGAATTCTGTGCCATATCTGGGCCTGCTGATGGAAATCCTTCGCCATCATCAAGGCCAGCCCTAAGCCAGCTACTCCCACAGCAGCTGCAGCTCTCTCCTGCCACATGGGAACACATTTTTACAAACAGTAAAAATGCTCAGCTCAGTTCCCCCAGGATAAATGACCCTCACCTCTATTTTATACAACATGAGAAAAGAGAGGAAAGAGGGAAAACCATTTTTTTGCCCAAATGTTTGTGTGGGGGAGCTCAGCTCAGCTTTTCATCATTCCAAAGCCCTTCCCTGCTGGCACAACACACAGCATACCTGGGAGCTCAGACTGCACAGCCCTACCAGCTCTGTGGGTGCCATCCTCCAGAATTTGGGCTGCTTTACAGGAAATGTAACTGCTGGCTTTTGGGTTATTTCAGATACCAAATCCAGCACCTTTCCAGCTTTCTACTTCCCCGTGGAAAACGTCGAGAGCTTTGTGGAGGTGCAGCCCCTCCGTGCCGTGTCCCTGCAAGCCTTCACGCTGTGCTTCTGGAGCAGAGCCCAGCCCCAGGGCAGCCAGACCGTCCTGTCCTACTCCACTGGGGAGAGCGAGCACGAGCTGGAGGTGACGGTGGGCTCAGAGCTGGGGCTCTGGCTGGGAGGGCACTTCCTCAGCTTCCCCCTGCAGCGCGGGGCGCAGGGCTGGCTGCACCACTGCGTCACCTGGGCAGCCCCGGAGGGAACGGCCACGCTCTGGCTCAACGGAGCTGCTGGCAAAGCCAGGAGCATCCAGAAGGGCTACGTGAGCCGGGCTGGGGGCTCGCTGCTGCTCGGCAAGGCCAGGGACCCTCTGCTGGGCACGTTCTCCAACGGCCTGGCAGGCTGGCTGAGCGGGGTGAACCTGTGGAGCAGAGTGCTCAGCGCCGCCGAGGTGCGGGCGCTGGCGCTGTGCAGAGCGGGGCAGCCCGCGGGGGATGTCATCGCCTGGGGACAGACCCCCATGGCCCTGCTCGGGGGCGTCCTTCTGCAGCCTGACACCAGCTGCCAGTGAGCACAGCCCGGCCTCAGGGCACCCCGACAGCCCCAGCTGCGGGCTGGGAAAATCAGAAAAACTGAGCTGGTCTGCTTGTTTCTCCTCCTGCTTTGTAGGCTCGCTATGCACTCCTGGTGCTCCAGGGTGTTTTTCCAAGAGACCAAAACCTCCATCTGTGAGATAAAAGCAATGAACTGCAGAATCTGGCACAGTCCAGCGCCCTGGCTTGTTACATCTCTCTAGGGGGTTGATTTAGATCTCCGTACACAGATTTTTTTTTCATGCCAAAGAGCTGCTCTCTGCTCAAATGAGCTGCTTTCTCAAATAAAATTTCTCTCCCATCCATTTCCCTTGTCTCTCCTCCTGTTTGTCAGCACCAACTCAGCACCCTTCCCTTGCAGTTGTGTCCCACAGGAGCAGATGTGGAGCTGTGGCCGGGCAGCTCCCAGGACAGGTCCTGTGCACTCCCTGTGCCCTAGCCTGTGGCACAACTTTGCCTTCTTTTCTGTAGGGGATGCAGAGACAGAGCATGGAAACAGCTCCTTTTCCAACACTCGTATCACAAACTTGAGCACCAGGTATATTGCAGCTATAAACTGATTTGCTAAGGTTAAAGTAAATCATGTGAGGGATTCTCCATCTACTACACAAGATCCATGCCAAGCTGCTCAACATTTCTGCTTTTGTCAGAACAGAGGGCAGCACACTGACATACCAAATGGAATTTAATTTCCCTTGCTGGACCCTCAAACACACAAGTGACAGTTCCCCAGAGGAGTTTAGGGCTCTCCTTGCACACAATTGTCCCCACCCAGCCCAAGGGCTGCCGTGTGTCCCCTGGATGTGCCACCAGGACAAACACCGGGACACTCATCAGCTCCTTGGTCACAGACTGAGCTGGCTGAGGACATTTCCTTTTCCTTGGAACAAGAGGAGGATTTGGCAGCATTAGCTTTGGATTTGATGTTAAATGTCTTTTCCAGCCTTAACAGTTCTGATTGTCAGATCAGCATCAAAGGAGGAATCCCTGGATTTGTTTTCCTGCTGAACAGATCCTGTCAGGCCAAACACAGCTGGCTCACATCTCAGTGCTGGAGAGCGATTTCTTCTCTTCCTGCCTTCCTACCTTCAGGGGGTAGGAATCTTTAGGCTCTTGGCTTTCCTGCACCTCCACTTTGTTCCTCTTGGCCATGATCCTGTTGATTTCCATGAAGGTTTTATTCTTGGTCTCGGGAACGATGAAGAAGATGTAGAGCAGGGTGGCCACGCAGATGGCACAGAAGATGAGGAAGCTGTAGGGCCCCAGCCCAGCCTGGGGCAGGGACAGGAGAGAGCAGGGCTCAGGGCACATTCCAGCTGGGAATGCCTGCTCTGGCCCTGCTCTGCCTGTGGAAATGCTGTCAAAATTCTGTCTTTAGAATCCCAGCATTCCAGCTGGGAATGCCTGCTCTGGCCCTGCTCTGCTTGTGGAAATGGTATCAAAATTCTGTCTTTAGAATCCCAGCATTCCAGCTGGGAATGCCTGCTCTGGCCCTGCCCTGCCCTGCCTGTGGAAATGCTGCCACGGTGAGGTGCTCGTGGTTTAGCCTGAACAACCCAAAGCTGGGGAGGTTTTAGATTCTGTATTCTCCAACCAGCACCAGGGGTTCATTGGAAACTCACTGGGAAAGGAGGCTGAGGGTCTGCTGTGTAACTCACACAAAACTCAGCAGCTGCCTCTGCCCAGGGTGAAGTCAGGGCCTGCAGCAGTTTGTGGTCACTGCTGTGGGGGCAGTTTACCTGGACATCCACATTTCAGAACCTAAAACTGTCCCTTCAAGGCACATCCTGCAGGGGAAAATGGGGAATTTGCCATCTTTGCCAAGCTCCTGAGCTCAGGATGAGACCTGGCAATCAAACTGCTTTCTTCTAAAGCCTGTGCAACAGGCAGGTGTGATGAGACAGTGCTGAGCAGCATCAGAGTCCTGCCTGTAACACATCCCACACAGGGGATTTGGAACCAACAAATGCATCCACACTCCCCAGAGCCTCTCTGCAGGAGCACAGGGGTGAGGAGGCCCGAGCCCTGTGCTGGGTTCTTACCTCCATGTAGAGGAAGAGCAGCCCCACGGCGAAGTTGCTCAGCCAGTGCACAGAGCCGCCCACCATGAACGCCGCGGGCCGCGACGACTGCAGGAACATCTCGGTGATCATCACAGCAGGAATGGGACCTGCAGGGCAGCTGCAGCTGAGCACCCCTCAGGGAGGGCCCTCACCTGAGCTCCTCACTACACTGCTCATCTCAGTGGCTTCAGCCCTCAGCAAATCAAATAAGGATTCAATTTAAAGGAAAAAACGGGGCAATGAAATGGCTTGCGCAGGGCATGGCCACGCAGAGGGGAAATTGAGCCGCCCTGGATGAGCCCCACAAAGGTTTTGGTTGGACAGTGAAGGCAGCACCTGGCTTTACCCGGCTCCTGGGGGAGGCTGTGGGCACTTACTGGGTCCGATGGCGTGTCCAATGATGTAGGCAATGACACAGACTATGCTGAGGTAGGACATCCAGGACACAGAGCTCTGCGAGGATGGAAGCACAGCTGAGGGGTGGCTGAGCATGCCCTGCACACTCAGGGAGCTGCTCACAGCGAGGTCTGAGGGCGTCCCAGGGCAGGGTCACCCTTCAGTGCCAGGATCAGGCACAGAAATCGTGGGAGGGACCAGCTGAGCCGTCCATACACACCTGCAGGTTGAGGGCCAGGGTTAGGATTGCACAGGAGGCAGAGCACAGCACGAAGCCAGCCAGGAGGAGGATCCTCCTCCCCAGGGACTCCACAATGAAAACCTGGAGGAGACAGGAGAGGGGCAGACACCAGGGGCTCAGCAATTGCTGCAGATGCTTTTGTCCAAGGGACATCACAGGGCATCTGTCGTGGAAAACACCTCCCAGAGTGTACAAATAACACTCCAGTGGAAGGTTTGTGGGATGAGATGATCTCTAAGGTCCTTTCCAACCCAAACCATTGGATTGGAAGGATTCCATGAGCACAACCTAATTTAAACAGGGGCAGGGGAGAGCTCAGAGAGCCGCAGCACAAACTTACAGCCAGCAGAGTCATGACCACGTTGATGGCACCTATTGACACGGTGACATACTGGATGCTGCTGCTGTGCACCCCTGCTGACTCGAAGATCCTGTCTGCATAGTAGAACACCTGCAGCAGAACCACAGCTGTGTTACTGCACGGCCTGAGGCAGGGCATGGGGACTGCTTTAAGTGCTGGCACTGGTGCACAGAAGCCCCAGGATGGAATCTGTCCATCTCTGGCTGGGATGTGGGCACTTTGCTCCAGAAACACTCCAGTGATCATTAACAGGGCACTGAGCCTGCACCTTGTCCTGGATTTGGAACTGGCCAGGCCTGACCCAGCCCTGTGTGACCCTGGGCATGTCCTGGGTGAAGGGGCACTCCCGGGGGTCTGCCCTGTGCCAGCACTGCCCCCAGGACTGCCCTGTGCCAGCACTGCCCTGTGCCAGCACTGCCCCCAGAACCCCTCTGAGGTTCCAGCCCTGTTTGTGCCCCCAGCCCCTCTCTGAGGCTCCAGCCCCCATTTGTGCCTCCCCACTCACCCCGTTGACCCCCGAGAGCTGCTGCCCTGCCATCATGACGATGATGGAGATGAGCTGCCACCTGAGGCCCCTGAAGGTGAACAGGCTGAGCACAGAGAACTGCCCCTCCTCCTTCTCGGAGCGATCCTCCTGGTACATCTCCTGAATTTCCTCATCCACGTCCTGCCAGCCCCTCAGCCTCTGCAGAGCTGGTGGGGAGAGCACAGGGACAGCCCCAGGGCTGCAGAGCTGTGCTGCTTCAGAGCAGGACACAGCAGGGTGGGCACCTGGGCAGTGTGCTGGGCATCCCCACACCCAGGAAAGGAGCAGTGTCCTGAGAATTCCACCCCCAGCAGTGGAGAATTTCCCACCCTCGTGGTGCTGCCGCCCATCCTACAGTCAGATCCATCTCCTCCCAGCTCCCTTTTCCCACCCTTGTGCTGCCAGCCTGTCCCACAGCCAGACCCTGTCGCAGACATCTCTTTATGAAAATCCTTTCTTAGGATTTTTTTCTTCCTGAAAACCTGAGAGGCCTCAGGAACAACATGCAAACAATGATTATCTGCTGCTGTGGAATGCAACTGGTGGATCCGTGATTGGTCTCTTGTGGATGTTTGGATTTGGTGATCAGTCACAGCAGAGCTGGCTCTCTCTCTATCTGAGCCAGCTGCCTTTGTTATCATTCTATTCTATTCTATTCTATTCTATTCTATTCCATTCCATTCCATTCTTAGTTAGCCTTCTGAGATGAACCTTTTCCTTCTATTCTTTTTACTATAGGTATAATGTAATATATATATCATAAAATAATAAATCAAGCCTTCTGAAACATGGAGTCAGATCTATGTCTCTTCCCTCATCCTGTAAACCCCTGTGAACATGGTCACAGGACCCATCCCCTCCCAGTCCCTTTTCCCACCTTCGTGCCACTGCCAGCCCATCCCACAGCCAGATCCATCCCCATCCCACAGCCAGCCCCATCCCCTCCCAGCTCCCTTTTCCCACCCTTGTGGTGCTGCTAGCCCATCCCACAGCCAGATCCATCCCCTCCCAGCTCCCTTTTCCATCCCACAGGCAGATCCATCCCCATCCCACAGCCAGCCCCATCCCTTCCCAGCCCCCTTTCCCACCCCGCAGCCAGCCCCATGCCCTGGCAGCCCCATGCCCTGGCAGCCCCCTGCCCTGGCAGCCCCATGCCCTGGCAGCCCCCTGCCCTGCCCTGGCAGCAGGGCACAGCGTGGGGCTGTACCTGTCCGTGCCTGCTCCTCGGAGCCCCGTTGGATGAGCAGGTACCTGGGGCTCTCGGGGAAGAAGGGCAGTGCCAGGAGCTGGAGCAGGGACGGGATCCCGGTGAGCCCCAGCAGCACAGGCCACCCTGCAGCAAGGTCACAGCAGTCAGAGAGGGAAATCCTCACCCTGGGCAGCCTGGAGAGGCCCTGGGCCACAGCTTTACCTCTGGCATTGCCAAGGATGCCGTGCAGCCCCAGGATCTGGGCTGCAAGGATGCCAATGGTGATGAAGAGCTGCGGCACCACCCCCACAGCTCCTCGCAGGTTCTTGGGGGACATTTCTCCAAGGAACATGGGAACCACGTTGGAAGCCAGGCCTAGAAGTCAAGAGTTGTACAAAAGGATTGGTTTTTACATTGGCCAGTTACTGAATCAAGTGCATGAACACATTGGAAACTCAACTGGGGGTTCCTTTTTCTAGCAGACTACTTCCAGAAATAGCTTGCACACTGAAGCTGACTCTTTTGCTCTCTTCTTGTTTCTTTCCTATTTTCTTGGCTTCTTTGCCACTACCTAGACAAACTGGGAGGAGTGTCAGACATGCAGCTCAGCCTTCAGCCAGCTGCTGATTGCCCATGGGCCACAAAAGAGATCCCTGATGAACCACAGGGTGCAAACTTCACAGCCAAACCCTTCTGCTTTGAGTGCCCGGGTTATCAGCTCTGGGCAGCAAAGCACTTGTGGAGTGTGCCAGGGTGAGCAGGAGCCTGCCCTGCCTGCAGAGCCAGCAGATATTTGGGGGTTTCTTGGTTTGAGTGTTCAGTGTTCATCCCCCTGAAGGCAGCTTCCCCCAGCAGGCTCTGCCAGGAGCAGCACAAGGCACACAAAGGAAAGCTGTGCTGCTCCAGGTTTGGAAACCAACTCCAAATACAAGGGAGGAACCTTTTGCTTCCTCTAAAGCAAGAAGAGAAATCAGCACCCAGACATGCTGGTGTGAAAGTGGAAGGAAATGGCTCTGTGTTGGATTTAGAACTTCCCTGCTGGGTCAGGCCCTGCTGAGGGCTTGGCTGGCCTGTGATGCCTTGCAGGTGGCCTGCTGGAATGGGTGTTTATGCTCTAATAAGGGCACCAGGGACTCGGGTTATTTTTAGGAACATTCTAGGGCTGCCCACAGTGACCCCAGCCAGCCCCTGTGCTGCCAATCCTGCAGCTCCCAAACTCCTGGGATCAAATGACCACAGGCAACTCTCATCTGACCTTTCCAGAGCCCCTGGGCTCCAGGAGCCAAAGGTGATCAGGCTGGTATTTGAAAGCTGAAGGGCCTAAATGTCGCATCCTTTCTTAGGATTTTTTCTTCTTGAGAAGCTGAGAAGCTCCAGGAACAACATGTAAAACTGCTGCTGTGGAATGCAACAGGTAAATCTGTGATTGGTCTCGTGTAAATGCTTAAATTTAGTGACCAGTCACAGCAGAGCTGGCTCTCTCTCTCTGTCTGAGCCAGCTGCTTTTGTTATTATTCCATTCTATTCTATTCTATTCTATTCTATTCTATTCCATTCTTAGCTTAGCCAGCCTTCTGAGATGAACTTTTCCCTTCTATTCTTTTTACTGTAGTTATAATGTAATATATATATATATCATAAAATAATAAATCTAACCTTCTAAAACACAGAGTCAACATTCTCGTCTCTCCCCTCACCCTGTGGCCACTGTCACACCTAAAGGCACAGAAACCAGAGCCACCACAGTGCCAGGGGGTGCCAGCCCTGGGTCCTCCCCAGCCCCAGTTCAGGCCAGGCCAGCCTGAGAAGGACAAGCCAGGGCAGCCAGGCTGGATTTGTGGGTTATAAATAACTGCAGAGAGAGATCACATTTAACAGGACCCTTAGCATTTATCCCAAGCTCCGTGCTGAGGGCAGCTGCCAGGTTTAAGGGAGTCAAAAGCCAAGGTAAAACCATTGGATTAAAAAAAAAAAAAGGAAAACAAGAAACTGGCTCAGGAAAGCAAATTGATCTGTGCATGCAGCAATTACAATTGGCCAGCTAAGGCAGGAAATTTGTTTTCACAAGCCAGCCCAGCTCATTAACAAACCATGGAGTGTGCCAGCCTCACCAGCCCAAAGCCAATTAACTGAGCCTAAATGCTCTTAGGACCCTTACAGGCCTGGCTGTGCTCAGGGCACCCAGCATGGTTCTGTCCTGTTCCTGCAGCTCCAGCACTGCCAATCCAGCAGGAACACACAGATATCCTTGATTCCCTCCCTCTGCAGGAAACCCAGGGGCTCTGAGCCCTTTGCTCTCCCTTTTAACATTTCTTTTCTGCTGCAGAAAGAACAGCCAGTTCCAGGGCTGGATTATTGGATCTGGCAATGCTTTTGATGGATTATTCTGGTTCTGTTAAAAAGGAAAGAAGCAGACTATCTGCTTCACGTTGTCTGGGAAAACAGATTATCCTCAGCAGGTTTGGAGCTGCAGTGCCAGCAGATGTTTATTGCTGCATTTACAGACACACATCTCCTCCCTGCAGCTCAAATTCCACTCCCATTATCTCCCCAAGATCTTCAGTCCTTCTGCACCAGGCTAAAGTGCAGCCTTGTCATGCAGATCCCAAAGTGAGATACCTGTGGGAGCATCTGCTGGGGGAATAAAACACCTTTACACAGCCAAGGAAATATTTACTGCTCCCCTTTTACCACTCACTTACCAGCAAATATTCCCACGAGAACACGGGAAAGGATGATCACTTCAAAGCTTTTTGCCAGCTCTGAGGTCCCCATGAGGATGGCAGCAGCGATGGAGAAGAGGTTATTTATCAGCAAAGTGCCCTTTCTGCAAGGGAGCAGCAGGAGAGAGGATCCAGCTGGGCATTGCTGAGTTGCACAGAGATCCCCTCTGTCCAAAACTCAAATTAATCATCGTGCCAAACACTGCTCAAGGAGGAAATGGCAATGGCCACCTTTTTCCTGCAGGCAATGAAGGCCTCCAGAACAAAGTGAAATTTCTCAGGAAGCCTGAGCAGCAGAAGCTGGGCCTGATCTGACCCCAGGACTTTCCTTGCCCACTGACTCCATGCCAAACCCATACCAGAACCCCATAAATCCCTTCCCAGTGGGGAACCAACCCTTGTGGCTGAGCCCAGCTCATACCAGAACCCCATAAATCCCTTTCCAATGGGGAACCAACCCTTGTGGCTGAGCCCAGCTCACACCAGGACCCCATAAATCCCTTCCCTATGGGGACACAACCTTGTGGCTGAGCCCAGCTGCTCTCCATCAGCCCCAAGGTGTGAGAGAGAGGGAATTTCAGGCAGCTGAAGGGCTGGGCAAGGTGGGGTTCCCACAATATTCTCTCCAAAAGGAGGGCAGGGCCTCTCACCCACCTGCCGCAGTTGTTGACCATGGGCCACACCAGGAGTGACCCAAAGAGGCCACCCAGGGGGAACATGGACACTGTGAGTGACCAGAGCAGGGTCTGGAAGCCCCTGTCCATGGGCACCCCTGTCCTCTCCAGGTAGGTGCTGTTGTAGAAGTCCTGCATGTACTGGAAGGAAGCACAGAGCAGATTTGGCACAGAGGGACAATCCCTGTGCTGGGAGGGTTAGATAACAGCAGCTCAGGGCCATAAAGCTCTGCCATAAAACCCTGCCATAAAACAACTGTCCTGAGGAAAAATGGGATGGCTGAGCTGGGAATGAGTGCAAGGGAGGGATGGAGGAGGAGGATGGAGAAGCCTGGGGAGGAGGAGGATGGAGAAACCTGGGGTAAAAATGATAGCCCCCCACAAACCCCCACAAATAATTTTTCATAATTATTTTTCAAATAATTCAATTAATTGAATTTGCATAACCCCGGCCCTGCCCGGGGCCCTCAGCCACTCACCGGGGCAGGAGAGTTGATCACAGACACGTTGTAGCCGTACTGGAAGGAAGAGCCAAAGGCAGAAATCAGAGCCACCAGGGCCAGGGGCAGCGTCATCTTCTGCAGAGGGGGAGAAGAACCATCAGCACCCCCCTGGAAGTGGCTCTGAGGCATTAATAACAATCAGTAAAAACAATGGAATACACAAAGCCTTGCTTTCTGTGTTTTCCCTTCATTTTGCTGCATTTAAAGCCCAATGGGTTGTTTCCATTACAGCTCATTTTGTTCTGCTTGATATGCCCATAGCCATTAGAGTAATTCACTCTGCTTTGCTGCTATTGATGAGTCATTTGGATGATTAATTTTTTTCCACGTTACCATTCTTAAAACACCACCCTGCAGGGAAAAAGGTTGTGTGCAATTATCCTTTTCCAATGTGCAAATTGGGCACTGCGATAACACAGGATATTGGCACAGGAAAGCCTTAAAAAGAAGTGATTTTTGCATTAAGTGGCCAAATCCCTTTCCTGTTGGTTTTTTTTTCCTCTGCATTTTGGGACAGAGCTATTTATGGATCCAACTGATTGCCACTGAAGCCAATTAGAATTTATCCAGGCAACCCCCAGGGCTTGCTGAGGGCACAGGAGCTGCACTTTGCCCTGGGACAGAGGAGGGGATTGCCATCTGAGCAGGATCGGCGCCCCGACGTGGGCACACAAACCTCCAGAACAATTCCCTTTTCCCAGCAGTTCAGCTGCAGCTCAGCCCCGGGCTGTGTTGACAGAGTTGGGTTGTTGGGGTTTTCTTTGGCTGGGTTTTACAGCTCACTAATGCATCTCGCTGCTGCTACGTCAATAAAGCCATTTTTCATTTTAATCTCGTTTGCTGCCACCCTCTCCAGCCCTAATGGCCTTGATGGCTGCCAGGATTTCTGTCCCAGCTCTCAGCTCAGGTCCCACACGAGTTCTCTGTCCCTTCCCTAATTGAACATTTGTCCAAATTGCTGCTGGAGCTCCTTTCTGTCCCTCAGCATCCCTGGCAGCCCAGCGCCAGGGACCTGCAGGGTTTAAGGTGTTACAGGAGATCAAAATTCAGGTCTGGCAGGAGGCTCAGGCTTCCAGTTCCATTTTCTGGGAGGAGGCTGCTGACATTCCCTCATGGGTGAAGAAAAGCAGCTCCTTGCTCTCATTAACCAGATCCCAGGAGCTCACAAGAGCCACTGGTGTAAATCATTGACATCCAGCACTTGCAACAAAACCTCTGGCACTCCCCAGCAGTGCTTTGGGCAAGACTCCTCTTTGGGAAAGGCAGCCCCGTCCAGGAGCACCTGCAGCAAAAACTGACTGGAAAATAGGGAAGAAAACTCAAACACAGAAGGGGAAAGTGACTCAGAAGGAAAAGTCCCACAGAAGGAAAAGTCCCACAGCAGTTATGGGGTGGGAGAGCTGCAGACAATCACTCAGTGCAGCACTGCAGACAGACACAAACCGGGCTCAAAACAGAAACACCTCAGCCCAAAATCAGGGTCTTTCCTCTCGTCACAGGTCCCCCCAGGTGTCCCCGTGTCCCTGGGGACAGGCAGGCACCATACTCACCCCCCTGGCACCCTGGGTGCCCTCGGAGCTGTCCTGCTTCCCTCCTTTCATGCTGCTGGGTGTGTGGATCACAGATGCTGAGCACGGCTTCTCCCAGCAGCCACAGGTGCATGGACTGCCCTGCACAGAGAAACCCCTCCTGAGACTCCCAAACAAACCCTGCCAGGGGTCCGGCACTGATTGATCATCCCCTTCCCCTGCCTGACTCGCCACAGCTGCAATTTCATTCTCTCCCAGCTCTGGTACCAGTGACAGATGTTCTTCCACCAGATGCGGTCTCAGACAGAGGTGCTGCCCAGTGAGAGGGGCACAGGCTCACCCCTCCATGGGGAAGGTTCAGATTTTCCCCCAGTCTGGTACAATGAGCCAATTTCCCCCATATCTGGACATACAGACAGGCAGAGCCCATGGAGCTGCAGCTGGCACCAGGGAGCTGCAGCTGAACCCCACCACCTCCCTGCAGACAAACTGCACACAAAATGCTGCTCCCTGTCCTACCTTGCGGCCCAGCTGGCTCAGGCAGCGCTGCAGCCCCCAGGGCTCATCCTCCCAGAGCTGTTCCTTGGCTGTCCCCTCCACAGCAGCTCCTTCCCCGCTCCAGGCAGGGCGCAGCACGTGCTGCTGCCTCTCCTCTGTTATGGGATGGCTTTGGAGCCTGGTTAATCATCCACTACAATCCAGGGTTTATCACAGACACGCTCACGGGCATCCCCAGCAGCAGGACGAACCAGAACGGCCCCTGCCGCGCTGCTGCTCCGCCTGTTTTCGTTGGGCAGCTCAGAAAAAGGCGCCTCTTGAGCAACTCCTGCCGCGCTCCACGTGCCCCGCACAGCCCCGGGCTGGCGGCAGCGCCTCCTGCTCCACGTGGCAGCGGCGTGGCCGAGCCGGGACCGAGCAGAGCCCGCTGCTTCCACCGAGCAGCGATTCAGCGCCCAGCCCCGCTGATTGTCTCTTCTCTTGCCCTTCTTCTCAGAGCCTGAAGTTGCTGTTCCCAGGTGTCCTGGTGGGGATTGCTGGCATTCATAAAATCAGAGGGTTTTGAGAAAGTGGTTCAAAAGGCAGGCTTCTGACAGCAGATTTGTGAACATTGCTAATGCAGCGAAAAGTTTTCTGAGCAGTAGAGCAGACGTGAGAAACAGCACAAGGGACTTTTGTAATGTGTCTTCGTAGATTGCAACAAGGTTATTTAATGTATATCCTTACAAGGTTAGCATGAATGCGTCTCTGTGCTTTGTCTCTCATGAACGAGCTATTGTGTTAACTATCATTACGTGTGTTTTGTATGATTAGATAGAATTTTTGTCAATATGTTTTGCTGTATGTGTGATTGGCTGAAACATAAGCTGAGATGGCTTTATGCTATGCTGTAATGCAACACCCCCTTGGCATTTCCTTTAGATCAGAGAGCTGTTAACATCCTGTCTCCATTGTCCTAACAGTGTACTGAGACTGATGTGCTGAATAAACAGCTCACGACACTGGTTCAGATTTGCTGTCTCATTCGTGTCTATAGCTTGCCACGGCAGGGATCAGCTCCTGCTGCCCTCACCTTCACAGATCCTCAGCCAAGAGGGAAAATTCTGCCCCAGAGTTGTTGAACTGCAAAAAGAGCAAATTCCCACTCCTTCAAAGGCAGTGTCACCCTCTGGGAGCTCTGACAGCTGCTCTGACACCCAGTAAATGCAGGGAAGGAGAATTCTCTATCATGGTCTTTAAACTCTGCTCCTGAACTTGAAGAAATAATCTTGAAAACACGCAGGAATCAAAGAGATCACATGTGTTTGTCATCAGAACCCCTTCATCACAGCAAATATTTGCTTGTGGCAGCAGAAGAGTTGGAATATTTTCCGAACACAGCAGGAGCGTGGCAGCAACATCTCTGTGGTTGTCATTGGCACGGGGATGATCCTGGAGGAGCTCGGTGCAGGGAGACAGGGCAGTAAATCAAACTCTTGGATTTTCAAAGCACTGCAGGGCTGTGACACCTCCAGCAGCTGGGATCCTGTTGGACTTGGCAAAGGGCAGGGCCAGGAACGAGCAAAGAGCTGATTTTACAGCATTTACAAGCACATTTTCCATCTCAGCTGCAGCACATCCCAAGGTTTTACATCTGCTCCCCATCCCTGTGTGCCTGGAGATGTTCAATGCTCCCCATGACTCCCCTGCCCTCACCCAGCCCCTGGTGTGCAGGGATTTATTTACCTTCACCTAATGATTTATTTACCCTCACCTCGTGATTTATTTATCCACACCATGTGTGCTCAAGGCTGGGTCCTATGAAACCTTGATATCTTCAGGGAGAAAAAAATGATTAAGAGGCAAACTCAGTTTGCAGGACAGTAAAAGTGCTGGAGAAGGCTCTGCAGGGAACAGCAGGAGAGCTGGGCTCTGGAACCAGAACCAGAACCACAGCAGATCCTGTTTGTGCTGCACAAATGCAACGCTGGGCACTGTCCTGGTAAAGAAACTGACCTTTATTTTGTAAAACTCAGAGAAAATACTTGAAAAACACAAGCAAAGAGCTGTGAATGAGGTAAAACATCATCTCCAAATGGCACACACAGCCCCAGCCCCTGCCCAGTGTGATCCAAGGCACAGAGCAAGCCCAGGAGCTGAGCTGTGAGCCAGGCATTGCCCTGCTGTGGGCAGGGCTGTCCCTGCTGGAGCCTGAGCACATCCCCAATCCCTGGGGAGCCACAGGGCTCTGCTTCCATCAGGAGAGCCCCAAAATCCCGATGGTGACAGCCCCAAACACCAGGGAGAGGGATCAGCATCCCACAAATCCCAATGGTGACAGTCCCCAAACAAACACCAGGGAGGAGAGACCAGCATCCCACAAACCCCCAATGGTGGATCAACATCCCCAAAAACCCAATGGTGACAGCCCCTGAACCCCAGGGAGGAGGGATCAGCATCCCCAAAATCCCAATGTTGAGTCAGCATCCCACAAACCCCAAAGGTGACAGCCCCAAACACCAGGGAGAGGGATCAGCATCCCCAAAATCCCAATGTTGAGTCAGCATCCCACAAACCCCAATGGTGACAGCCCCAAACACCAGGGAGAGGGATCAGCATCCCCAAAATTCCAATGGTGGATCAGCATCCCCAAAACCCCAATGGTGACAGCCCCAAACACCAGGGAGAGGGATCAGCATCCCCAAAATTCCAATGGTGGATCAGCATCCCCAAAACCACAATGGTGAGTCAGCATCCCACAATGGTGACAGCCCCAAACACCAGGGAGAGGGATCAGCATTCCCAAAATTCCAATGGTGGATCAGCATCCCCAAAACCAGAATGGTGACAGCCCCCAAACAAACACCAGGGAGGAGGTTCAGCATCCAGAGGCGCCATCCAGCAGCACCACAGAATAATCCCTGTCCTGTCCCAGTCCAAGAGCAGAACAGAGCCAGGCTGGGGCTCCCAGCGCTCTCACCACACTGAGGGCCATGCCCAGCTCAGTCCTTCAGCAGCTCCTGGTTTGGCTTTGTTCACCTCAGAACTCACCACACCAGCCTGGGCAGGCAGAAAAGCGAGACCCCAAGCGAGGGTTCAGCTTCCCGGTGGGAAGGAGGGGAGACAGACGGGAGGGCAGCGCGCTCCAGAGCGTCCTGACACAGCCGAGCAGCTCCGGGACCCGGGCAGGGCTCAGCATCTCCAGCGCCGCTTTCCCCGGGCTGCAGCTCCCTCTGGGGGGCTGTCACAGCACCCTGCAGGGACAGGGACAGGACAGTGACAGTCACTGCAGGGACAGGGACAGGACAGTGACGGTCACTGCAGGGCTGTGCCAGCACCCCAAACCTGCAGGGACAGGGACAGGACAGTGACGGTCACTGCAGGGACAGGGACAGGACAGTGATGGTCACTGCAGGGCACTGCCACCACCCCAAACCTGCAGGGACAGTGGCAGTCACACCCCTGAGCTGGAAATGTGACCTGGCCCATTCCTCCCAAAGCATTTCTCACAGCTCTGTAATGGGAAAAGGCGAACTGAGGACATGGAATCTGTTTGGATTCTTTCTGGTGTTGTTTTTTCTGATATTTTGTTTTCCCCTAAGCCAAGCTGGTGACAATTCTTTCTCTCTTCAGGGCTGGCTCCAACAAATGGAACACAGCACGATACTGAATCTCATAAAATTTAAACATTTCTATCCCACCTTTCTGCAAGAAGTTTAACACATCTCCTCTTTGCAAGCCTTGTGGGACTCACAGGAGGTTGAGCCATCAAGGTTGCTATTTGGCTTTCAGAAGTTTATAAAAGCCTTTTGAAAGGAGAAAAAACAACTCTTGGAGTCATCCGTGGCACAGATGAGATGCTTCCATCTGCCTTTCAGGGACCCCAGGGAGGCTGAGGAGCAGAGCCATGCAGCAGCCCCATGGAATGGGCTCAGGGGTGTTTGCACAGGGTTTAAACATACTGATGTAATTATATAAATATAGGGATATAATCATATAAATATACTGATATAATTATGGTGTGAATGCCAAGGCTTCAGGGGAGAACAGGAATCATCTCTGCCCGCAGAGGTGTCCCCTGGTGGGGAGAACTGGGGGCACCAAACACCCAAAACCCAATCTGTGCAGCACTGATGGGATGAGTGTGCACGTGGCATTTCCCATTATAAACAGCCACCAATTCCTCAGCTCTGCCTGGTGCCCCATTCCTGTGGGCCAGACAGCCCTGCAGCTCAGGTACTCCTTCCATCCTCCTTCCACAGGCTCACTGGAATTACCAAGGAAGGAGGAAAGGCTCACACTGGAATTACCATGAGATGAAGAAACGCTCACTGGAATTACCGTGAGAGAAGAAAATGCTCACACTGGAATTACCATGAGATGAAGAAATGCTCACAGGAATTACCATGGGAAGAGGAAAGGCTCACTGGAATTACCATGGCAGGAGGAATCAGCAGCAGCAGGGCCAGCTCAGGTGCTGGGCAGCAGCGGCTTTGGCACATCCAGGTCCTTGTCCCTGTCCTTGTCGCCATCCCCGCGGGTCTGGGGGCGCTGCCAGGGGCCGGGGGGGCCCTGCCCATGCCAGGGCAGCTCTGCAGAGGGGCTGCAGCACAGCAGGGCCAGCAGGCGCGCCCGCACCGCCCGGGTGCACAGCACGAACAGGATGCAGTTGGCTCCTCCTTGGAACGTGTTCCCGATGCCCTGCGAGGGCAGGAGCACAGCAATGACCAGGGATGCCCCCGGGCACCCCAGAGAACAGCTCACACCTGCCACAGGGTGCCACAGCAGCTGCAGGGGCACAGGCACCCCCTCTGAGGACAAGGAACTCAGAGAAATGAGGGTTTTCCCCAAAAAACACCCAAAAGCAGAGCAGGAGCTGTTGAGCGCTGGCGCTGGTGTAGAGCAGGCGCAGGCTGAGCCCTGCTGGAGGACAGACAGCCAACATCTCCCTGTCCGTCCCTGCCGGTGCAGCTTTCCTCTGCAGCCGCTAGATGCTGCTGCAGCAGCTCCTGCTGCATTGCTGCCTCTGCTGCAGCCCGGGCATCGCCTGGGGGCAGCAGCTGCTCCTGCAACACTCGGTGCCACCGAGAGAAGCCACACTGGGAGCTCCCACCCTGCCCAGCCCAGGTGTGCACCACATCTGCCCAGCCCGGTGCCCAGGTGTGCACCACATCTGCCCAGGGGTGCATCCCCAGCAAACACTCACATGCAGCACGACCAGCACGGGGTTCTGCACGGCGGGGGAGTCGCACAGGGTCAGCACGAAGCGCACCGTGCTCCAGATGCGGAGGAAGATGAAGATGAGCGGGATGAGGATGAGCTTCTTGTCCGCCAGGCTGGCGCGGGGCCGCAGGGCCGGGGCTGCGGGCAGGATGGGGCGGTACTCGGAGAGGGCAGCGTGCTGCGGGACAGGGACAGGGACAGGGACAGCACAGGGGTGAGCAGGAGCCTGAAACGGGGCACAGCCCCAGGGCCCTGCCCAGAGCCACGGAACCCTCAGAGGGGAGCAGGGCTGCCGTGAAGAGCGCACACTGCCTTTGGGGACAGTGACATTGCTGCGGAAGGCGAGCAGCGACAGCTCCCTGTGCTGCTCTGATCCCGAGGTGACAACGGGGCCAGCTGCCCCAGCCCTGCCCCAGCCCTGCCCCAGCCCTGGGGAGGGACAGGAGGGACAGCAGCGTGTCCAGCACTGGGGAGGGACAGCAGTGTCCCCAGCCCTGTCCCCAGCCTGCCCAGCAGTCCTGGCAGGGGCAGGAGCCCGCTCAGGTTTCCAGCAGGTCACGCTGCTGTCTGTGCCCAGCCTGGGACACCGTGTCCTGCCTGCTGCACCCCAGGTGATGCTGGCAGGCACCAGCAAACCCTCCCCAGCTTCCCTTCCCTTCCCTGGACACTGAAAATCACCTCGTTCTCCCAAACCATCTGCAGGATCCTGCCCTAACCAGGGCTGGGCTCATCCCCACCACCACCACAAGCAGACACAGAATTTCCAGAAGGACACCCACCCACACGTGGGGCTTTTCCCCTAACCCAGCTGAGAGAAAGGGAATCTCTGGGTGCAGCTCCCTCTGCCGCTCTCATCTGGATCTGTGTGTAATGCAAATGCTGCCTTAGATGCCCAGATTCTGTGTTCTCAAGGAACAGAACAACTGAACTCTGAATTCCAAACCCTGCCAGGACAGGGAGCCTCCTGCGTGGAGCCCAGAGCCATCCAGTGCCTGGGCTCCCAACTGCAGCTTTGGGCTGCAGTACAAAATAACATCCACAAACACAAACTATCGCTGAAAGCACTGAGGCTTGAGAATTCCAACCTTGGTACAAGCGGAACTGCAGAAAACTGATTAAAGCTGAGTTTGTCCTTCACATTCTGTTTCAATTCTTACTGTAGCATTTCCCTCATGAGCATCCCACACCCCCTGCTCGTTTTCAAAGGGCTTTTGCATTCTTAGCTTGTGCTAAGGCACTGTGTGATGGTGCTGCTGGATCAGGGACATTTCAGGGCTGTGAACCCCTCCTGCCTGAACAGGGAGCAAGAAATGCAGAGTGTGGGGGGACAGAACCACCTAGCAGATACGCACAGCTCTGTTAACGTGCTTCCTGAGGAGAAATACTCACAGCTCTGTTGATGTGCTTCCTGATGAGGAGGTAGAGCACGGGCAGGGTGACATAGGCCAGGATCTCCCAGAGCTTTCCTGCCAGCAGCATCCACAGCAGCCGGTCCTCGGCGTCCAGGTTGACCCAGCACCAGCCCACGGAGACGTTGGAGGCGTCGTAGCCAATCTTCCTGAGGGCCACAGCAGCCACGGTGATGGTCAGGGGGACACCCCAGCTGGGGGGACACACAGAGAGGGGGCTGAGCCTGGGGCGTCCCCAGAGGAGCCCCCAGACCCCAGGAAATGGTGGCAGGGGACACAGACATGTTTTATGGAAAATCCTTTCCTTAGGAGAAGCTGAGAGGCCTCAGGGACAAAATGCAAACAATGGTTATCTGCTGCTGTGGAATGCAACAGGTGCATCTGTGATTGGTCTCATGTTGGATGTTTGTAATTAATGGCCAATCACAGTCAGCTGGCTCAGACAGAGTCCAAGATAGCAGCCTTTGTTAACATTCCTCCTTTTTCTATTCTTAGCCAGCCTTCTGATGAAACCTTTTCTTCTATTCTTTTAGTATAGTTTTAATGTAATACATATCATAAAATAATAAATCAAGCCTTCTGAAACATGGAGTCAGATCCTCGTCTCTTCCCTCATCCAAAACCCCTGTGAACACCATCACAGGGCCAGGGCACTGTAAAATGTGATTTTCCTGCAGCCAGCTGATCCCGAGCTTTCAGAGCACAAGCAGCCAAGTCCCACCTTCCCATTCCAAAGTGAAATTCTGCACTCAAAGAAATCCACAACTTCATTCTGTCAGCGGTGTGTTTTCTTGCTTTGCTTTTAAGTGGAGATGCAGTCAGTATTTTGGAAGCAAAAATATGGTTTCTGAAGGACAAAGACGCAGGGAAAAGTACTGGGAGCAACAGTAAAAAGCTAAGAAAGCAAAGAGGAGCCACATCCTCAAAACTTGGAGCTGTGACTTTGGCTTCTCACTTCATAGCAGAGGCAAATACAGGGAAGCATTTAGAAGAAAAATAACTGTGGTGACACACTGGAATGAAGTCACTCAGCAGCTTGGGCTGCCCACAAGAAGCTGTGAGGAAGGGCAGAGGAATCCCAGCAGCCCAAACAGAAATTCCACCACAGGAGTGCCCTGCACCCAGCTGAGTGTGTCACCTGAATCCATCTGAGTGTGTCCCCTGCACCCAGCTGAGTGTGTCCCCTGCCACCCCAGCTTCCAGCACTGCCCTCCTCTCTCCCAGGTGCACAGAAAACAAACCCAGGACTGCCTTCCTCTCACACAGCCCTCCTCTGACAGCCTGGAGCAGCTGCAGGGAGCATAGGGAGATCCTGCCCCCAAAAATCAGATTCCAGACCAGGTGGGCAAAGAGCAGCTGCCTTGACCAGATTATCTGAAACTCCAACTGCAGCACCAGAGATAATCCCATGGTATTAGATTTCAAAAATACCCCATTTCCTACTCTGAAATAATGTCTGGATTCACCTACTGACAAAACAAACAAATATAAATATAAGGCTGTAAAAACCTTCAGAGTCAATGTGCAGCCCGTGTGGAACATTTTGTCTCAGGCTCAGCTCAGAACAGGCAGTGCTATTCCAAGCCAGGGCTGTTATTTAAGGACAGGGGTGCTGCAGGAAGCCCTCCCCACTCTGTTATCAGAGCAGACTTCTAAAAACATCCCAAACGTCACCACCACCACCAGGAAAGTTTCCACACAGCTCAGGAGCCCTTTTGGTGAAACTGGGGATTTCTCAGAAAACAACTGCAAATGCAAAGACATTCCACTCTCAGCACTGCTGCACTAAGGTAGAGAATTAAAGAGAAATGGCACTTCCTAAAAGAAACCATGGAAAGGCACAAAGGCAGCAAGAAAAAGGAAGTGAATGGAGAAACTAATTTTACACGGTTTTACAAATAATGATCTCATCAGTGAGCTGAAACTGCAAAAGAATGATGATAAAACCAGGTGAAATGATGGAGCGTGGATGTAAGGCAGGACAGGGTAAGCACAGACACAGAGGAAACAACTCACCACTGAGAAAGGGACTTAAAAACCTTCAGGAGATAACTGGGGAAAGGAAGAACAAAACTGCTGCATTAACAGGAGTTCATTTCACTGGAATATTCTGGGATCAGATGGACATTTACCACTGACACCAGGCAGAAGGATTACCAACAGAGGGAAATCAGAGCGGAGCTAGGAAGGAATCAGGCATTTCTGTGAAGCCCAGCTCCATGTCAGCAGCTGGAAAGGAGAACTGAGAGTGGAGGTTCAGTTGTTCTCAGGAGCTCCACAGATGCAGGGGGGCTGCCAAATGTCAGAGCTTCCACTGAGCTGGGAGGGCAGGAACTGAACCAGGACAGATCATCAGCACGGTGTGGGTGAGCACTGCAATAAAAGGGATCCCAGATAACAGAGAGCAGAAATATCCCCTAAATCCCAAAGAGCAATTCTGTAGCTGGGCTCTCCACAGCACACCTGGATGCAAACAGAGTGGGAGAGAAGGGAAGGTGACTCCCAATTCCTGTACAAAGCTGGAAATCCAACCTGCAAGGCAGACACAGCAACATTTATTCCTCCAACACAGCTCCTGCTGATCTATGAATAAAAATATCCTCCAACCCAGCAGATCTTTGCACAGCCACACCAAAGCAAGGCAAGGTGAGGCCCCTTCAGCTCCAGCAGCGTTCAGCTGGACTTGCCCTGGTTCTCTGGGGTCAGATTGCCCAATAAGCACATTTTGATTTGTGCTGCACTGCTTTTCCCCCTGAGGGCTCTGACAGGCAGGTGAGCTGCTGTCACCTGCCTGCACAGGTTAGCCAAGGAGCCATCCTGCCTGCAGGCAGCTCCTTCTGGGGACAGGGATTTGCGAGGAGAGAAAAATCCTGGACATCCCAGGCAGTGCAGGAGGAACATCTATTCGTGTTATATATTAAAATTTTTATATATATATATATATATATATATATATATATAAAACATATTTTAATATATAACATGAATAGATATGCATTGTTATAAATGTGTATTTATCTATATAACATATATTTTAATATATAACCTGAATAGATATGCATTATAGATAGGATACATTTATAGGTAGTTATAAATGTGTATGTATATAAAACATATTTTAATATATATACACACACATTTATAACCATGCATATCTCTTCATGTTATATATGTATATCTCATATATTTTAATATATAAGCATACATACGTTATAGATTTTTAAAAGTAATATATTTGTGGTTATAATGATCTGCACAGCCTGATCATGAAATTAAAACCCTTCAAAACATGGTCAGCAATTGGCACCAAAAGGCAAGCAGGAAACAACCCCAAGGTGGGCTCTGCCTGCTCCATTCCTCACCCCGAGTTTGGATGAATTTCTCTCTCAACAAAGGTGATGTTTTCCAGCAGGTGATTCCCGACTCTGGGGAATTCAGAGCAGTGAGGCAGCCTGGCCATTGGCACTGCCAGAACTGACATTCTGCAGCTACCTAAGGGTTCCCAAAGCTGGCTGCAGGCTTGTTCTCAAAGCTCAACAGGTTTAGAAGCAAAGCAGAGGTGCAGCTCTGCAGGCTGGCATTGGTGGATGCGCTCCCACAGGAATTCCTGCGGCACAAACCTGCCTGACGGGTCTGAGCCGCTGTGACACCCTGATTCCCTCAGGAAAATTCCAGGTTCTGACTTCCAACGTGTATTTAGCCAGCTCCATCCCCAAGGATTATATTCAGAATTTAATTTCTCAGGTAACTACAAAGGTGCAGGGAAGGAAGGCAGGGTGATGTGTCACAAGGGGATGGGCACAGAACATGTCCTCACTTGTTGTCTCTGGCTTCTCAGACACATCATAAAGCAGAAACACCTTTAAACACTGGCTCTGCACAGAACAGGCATTTACAAAACAGAACCTGATCACAGGTGCTCAACAGCCTTTAAATAGAGCAGATGGTGCTGATCAATAGCAGGGACTGAAGGTGGCATTTCATTTTCATTGCAAAGAACTGAAAATAAACGGAACAAATCCCCTCAGAGCATCTCTCCCTCTGTGCCAGGCGTAGAGCAATCTCTCTCCCTCCAGGATTTTTAGTTTTCAGGGAGTGCACAGACTGCAGCCAGCTCTGTTTCAGTGCCTCTGTTTGTCTCCACACTCGGTAGCTGACAAGGCTGAGGAGCACTAAACCAGATGGAGAAACTGAAGCACAGACAAAAGCCACACAGGCAATTAGCAGACAGGAAAATTACCACTAGGCCAGATTTGCCTGAGCTCTTTGATGTGCCTGGTGGAGCCAGGATGCCCAGGAAGGAGCCAGACTTGGGTTTTACATCCATTTAGCAACACGTGGCTCTTTAGGAGCACCCTGCCCTCACCACAGCTCAGAGTGCAACTCTGCTTTGCTGCAGATGGGATAACATCATTATTAATTCTCATTATTACCCATTATTAATTCTCCTGCAGGGCACCTTCCCCAGCTCCTGCAGCAGCCCGGGGTGCCCAGGGCCCTGTGCAGCCCCCCAAGTCCTCACCAGCAGCAATCTCAGGGCTGAAATTCCCTTCCCTGGCTCACCCTCAGCCTCAAAGCCTCTCTGCCCATCCTCAGCTGGGCTCAGCTCTACTGTTTGAAACTAAAAGGTGTCAAATATTTGACTAAGAAACCAAAGAAAATTCTCTACTTGTCCTGAGGGCTTTTTTTTTATTTATTCCCTTTTAAAACAGATCTCTGCTCTTATAATTTATTGCAGGAGCTTGGCAGCACGGAGGACTAAGGGATCACTGTTTTGCTCAGCGTGGACACAGCACATGATTCCACAAGCTCCAATTGCATAATGAAAACTTTTACTAAACATGATGTGGAGAACCAGTGCCCTAAATAGCAGAAACTGAGACATAAAGCTACGCTGTGGACTGGTTTGTCTCGCTTTCAATCAAACATGCCAAAACAACCTTCAGAGCGCTTCCCCGGCAGTTTCACCACATGTGAGGAACATTCTCCTGTGAGTGTGGGATTACAGCAACCTGCCTGGGCAGAGGGGAGGATCCACACACCAGGCTGACCTGTGCAAACAGATCCCAGACACAGAAGCTTGGGCAGCAGCAGGCAGGTATCACAGACACAGGGTTTGTTATGTTATTTCTACAACATCAGAGCAGACTGCAGGGAAAGCCAAGCCAGGATTTCCAGTCATTAGAACTTGCCAGAGAATTTTCTAAGCGACCTTGAACAAAAAAAAAACACTCCAGCTTTTCCACGTCTCCAACTGCTCACTTGGGAAGGGAAAGGGGAAACAAGCAGGGTCGGTTAGTTAAAAGGCACCAAAAGGAATTTCAAGAGGAATCTGAGGGGAAGAGGAGGAGAAGGAAAGGACAGAGACTCAGGGGACAGACACCCAGCACAGCACACAGCACCCACCTGACGGCGTGGAAGCCCCAGAGCAAGCCCTGGCCCGCGGGGGAGCCCCTGACGATGCTCAGGTACAGGTAGAGCGCGATGGCCATGGTCCAGAAGAAGGAGCTGGTGTTGGCGAAGGTGGACAGGGCTCCCTGCAGGACGCAGTCCCACGAGGTGCCCTGGAAGTCCCTGAGCACGCCGTAGAAGTAGGAGAGGGCGGAGAGCAGGTCGGCCAGGCTCAGGTGCAGCAGCAGCTGCCGCGGGCGCGTCCGCAGCTCGGGCCAGAGCGCCTGGGAGCAGAGCAGGAGCGCAGAGCCCGCGCAGGACAGCGCGCACGACAGCAGCACCGGGACCCGCTCCGCCAGCGGCACCCGCGTGGGCGGCAGCGGGGACGGCATGGCGGGGACAGAGCGGGGACAGAGGGATGGAGCGAGGGGACAGAGAGGGGAGCAAGGGGACAGAGGGATGGAGCGAGGGGACAGCGAAGGGAGCAAGGGGACAGAGGGATGGAGCGAGGGGACAGAGAGGGGAGCAAGGGGACAGAGGGATGGAGCGAGGGGACAGAGCGAGGACAGAGCGGACAGCGGGGGGACAGAGGAGAGGAGCGAGGGCACCGCGAAGGGAGCAAGGGGACAGCGGGATGGAGCGAAGGGACAGCGAAGGGACAGCGGCGGTTCAGCGCGATGCAGCCCCGCGGGTCGGGCGCGCTCTGCCGGAGGGTCCGGTCCGGTCCGGCCGCGGCGCTGTGTCCGCGGTGACCGGAGCCGGCACCGGCCGGGAAGGCAGCGCTGTGTCCGCGGTGACCGGAGCGCTCTCCCGGAGCCGGCACCGGCCGGGAGGGCGGCGCGGCAGCCGCAGGAGAGCCCCGGGAGCGGCGGGACCCGGCCCGCCCCCGCCGTCATGTGAGAGCGGCCCGGCCCCCTCGGTGCCGAGGGAATCCCCGCCGGGAGCGGGACAAGGACCGACCGAGAACGGGACATGGATCGGTACGGGGATAGGGACAAGGATCGGGACTGGGAGCCGCTCCCGCCGGGGCGCACGGAGCGCCCCCACCGCAGCCCCGCAGCACAGAAAACTCTTTTTTCCAGTTTTTTCCTTTTTTCTTTCAATCAAAACTCCCGCCCCGGCGGCCAGGAGCACAAGGAGCAAAGCCCTGGGCTGCTTTGTTCTCTGCTCTCCCCTTCCTTTGCCACGGACACCTCCTGCCCAAGGACAGCGCTCAGCTCTCCCTGCTGAGCCAGAGCCACCGGGATTTATTCACTGATTTACACACAAACTGCTGCCTTTGGAAACAAGATCTTATTCCAACATACCTTAATTACCACTGGGTTAAACTTCAGTCAAGCAGCCTTTACTCTTTTAGGAATTTATTTCGGAGCGTGATGCCCCCTGCATGTTCCTTATAGAAAAAGGAAGCTGCAGCAGTTTGCATTTGCCCTGCACACAATCTGACAACAGCTCTTTTAACTTTATCACTATTGCAGGCTTTCTTTAGCTACCATCTGACCCCTCAAAAAAACCCCACAAAGCTTTGTCAGGGCTGCATTCCCAGTTGTTGCTCTCACACATTCTTGGCTTCCTCCTCGTTTCCCTTTTCCCCACTTTTATAGCGCAAGCCCAACCTACCACAGACATCCAGACAAACCACATCAGCAAACACCCTGCCTGGTGAGTGCTGCTTTTATTTTGGGTGATGGATGAGGCTCCACAACACAGCTTAATCAAGTCTTGCCAGATAGAGAACCAAGATAAATCCAGAACTTGCATTTCCACTGACTTGTGGCTGTGATTCAGATATTCTAAAATATTCTTTAAAAAGCGCCTTGTCAGGTCATCATAAACTGTTGAACTAAAACCCAGAGAAATTGATCTTTGCCTTAACAATCAGAAATAGGGCAGACAGAGGATTTTCTGCCAGGTCTCTCCCTGTTCTCTAAAAGAGGAGTATGGGGAGTTTGCACACAGAAGTCACCACTCTGCAGCAGGCCATACTCAGAGTTTGTGCTTCAAAACTGAGTGACAAAAGGCAAAGAATTCTCACTAAAGGTCCCCATCACCTCCACATGCAGCATCTCTGGCACTCCTGCACCTGATGCTGCCCCCTCATTCCTCCCTGCAGGGCAGGGGAGCAGCTGAGCAAATCCTCCTCTCGGTTCCTCCTCCAGCCCCGAGGAATCTGCAGCTGCCCACGGAACAGGAATATCTGGGGAGGGCCCAAAGACACAGCTCAGCTCAAAGGCAGCATTGTCTACAGCTCAGGAATAAATCTAAGGAAGGGGTTTGTCACACAGCAATGCACACAATGAAAATTCTCCTTTCAGAATTTCACCTTCATTTGCTTTTTACAGCACAGGGAGATGAAACAACATGGTATTTGGTGAAAAGACACAGAGAAATCTTTTTTAATGACTGGAATTCACCCCATCAACTACTAAAGGAGCTTTCTGACACACAGGCTGCACTCTGCATCTTCTAAAGCACTGGGTGAGCTGTAACTGCATAAATTTACCTCCTCTGTGAGGCAGAATGTACTGATATAACCTTTTAATTTATTTTTTTAACAAGAAGTTTTTACTTTGCCTTTGCAGCTGGGTAGGAAGTTGGGCTGAGGCAGAGTTCTCCATTAACTGGGAACATGGTCATATGCATTGGGGCTTTTAAATGAAAATTTAAAAATGCTGAGAGCCCACAGCACCTCTGCATATCAGCACAGCACTCCCAGTGTCCCCAGGCAGCCCAGCCCAGCAGAGGTCACTGCTGGCACAGGGATTGCTGTCCCATCCCCAGCCCACGTGCCACAGACATCCTTTCACTAAAAATCCTCTCTTGGGATTTTTTCCTTCTGAGGAGAAGGAAACCAAAATGTAAATAATAGTTATCGGCTGCTGTAGAATGCATCAAGTGTGTCTGTGATTGGGCCATCAAAAAATGTCTCAGGCTGCAGAGGTGGCACAGGAATTCCAGCCAGCAGCCCTCAGAAGAAAAGCCACCAGCAATGAGAATATATTTTTTTTTGCAGGCAGAATGTAATTAGTGACACTGCTGGAACCCATCCAGCAGCAATCAATGGATTAAAGGATGCTCAGAGTGTTGTGACAGTCATTAATTTCAAATTTAAATTAGGGGGATTAATATGGGATATTCCTTCACGCTGCGGCTGTGTGGAGAAAAATTAAGATCTTAATATTGTGCATTCCACAATGAAACAGAGCATGCCACCAACAAACAGCAAAAGTTCCATTTAGGACCTGGCCATGCATGGAGGGAGGGGTGGCACCTTGGGGAGGGGGCACTGGAAAGGGAATTCACACAGAACGCAGAGGCTGCCCCTGCACTGATCTTTGTGCCATTTTCAATGATATTTCTCTGATATTCTCATTATCTATAACAGCCAAGGTATGGACTGCACTTCTATTTAGTAGTTAGAAAATAGGCCAAATGTTAGGAATTTTGGGGTGCAGCTTTTAGTGCCAACCCAACCCCGTGTGCAAGGGACGGGGCTGCCCACAGGTGTGGTTTCAGCACAGGTGAGACAGAAAAGCTGAGAACGAGAGCCAATGGGTGGAGAATGGTCATGATAAACCACTCCAGGTGTTTCATGCAAGGGATTTGGAACAGAAAAAGGGCAGGGCAGCAAAAGGAGAGCTCTGCACAGGGAAAGGTGCAGAAAAGCAGCAAAAGGAGAGCTCTGATACAGGGAAAGGTGCAGCAGAGCCCTCCAGAGGCACTGGGGAAGGACAAACAAAGACCAAAACTTGCAGTTCATCTTCTCCTGCTCCTCCTCTCCCTGGTGGGGCACTGGCATCCCGTGGCACCGCTGCAGCTCCTGCCCAAGCCCAACAATGTGCAGCACTTCTAGGGCAGTATACTTGCTGATTGCTTCCTCGACTATTGCTCACAACAACCAGCTAAGACACTGCCAAAGAAACACTCACAGCTGGCACCAGGGAGCTGGGGCAGGGGTGAATCCTCCTCTCTTCTCACTCACACAGGGCCAGGGGCTGGGGACAAGCACACAGTCAGGGGAGCAGCTGCAGCAGCACTGAGGAAAAGCTTTAAAGGGAGAAGAAACTCATAAATCAACAGTTGTCCTGTCCCTCACCCCCCAGCCTTGGTTAGGGCCTCTAAAAATTGCCAATATTAACAAGATAAGCACAGCCGGCTCGTCTGTAATCTGTATTTGTCTCAATGAGCACCCAGGTCTCCCACACCACCATTCAGGCAAGACAGAGGAACAATAAAGTATTTCCAAATGCTGAATAATAGTTCAAGATATACAAACCTGTTTGGAGTGTTGGAGTGCTCCGTGCACTGCACAGGGGGCACAGAAAGAGAATTCACTGGGGCACCGAGGAGAGAGGCACCAATGCTCACCTGTCCAGGGCACTCTGTGTCACACACTGCACAAGCTCGGGGTGATCCAGCATTCCTCAGCTCCTGGAAGCACAGGACCATGTGAGAAGACAGCCTGCAGGACAGAGGAGCTGCTTCCCCTCTCCCCACAGGCTCAGGCGCAGCGAGGGATTGCCCAAGGGCTCTTGTGCAACACCTGAGAGCAAAGGTGCTGCTCAGCAGCAGCCCCAGCACACCTCACCTGGGCTCCTCGGGCTGCGCAGCCTCCATCCCCCTCCCAGAGCACCCAGTTCCAAACTCCAAAGGCTCCAGAGTCTGCTCTGTGTGCAGATAGCAAGGGAGAGGGAGCTGAGGCTCAGGGCTCTGCTTTGCTCTCACTGAAATTAAATTTCCTCTGCACCAGGGTATCAAACCTTGCCATGCTCAGGGCTGAGCACCCAGGCTGCAGGACAGGTGTCAAACCCCATATCCTGGCTCTCCCCAGCTCAGGTAGGATCTGGGAGCAGGTGTTTCTACAGAGATTAAACACAGAGCTGGTGTGTCGCAGACATCTCTTTGTGAAAATCTCTGTCCCAGTGGCCACGAGAGCACCTTTGTGCCACCCAGAATGTGTTTCACATGCCCAGAACATGTTTCACACCTTGGTGCATGATCCCTTCCCTTTACAGCACTCCCTCCCAGGCTCTCAGCCAGCTCAGATAAAACACACTGAGCCCAAAGGTTCCAGCAGGAGCCAAAATGTTCTGCCAGAGCTGCCCTGTGCTCCCCTGCCAGACACCAGTGCTGCCCACACTGCCCTGGTATTTGAGGAGCTCCCAGCCCCACCAGCAGCTGAGCAGAGCTGTGAATTGCCAGAGCTCTTAATTGAGGTGCAGACAGCATCACCCTGCAGCCCTGGGTGTGAGCAGAGCCCAGCCCAGCCCAGGCCAGGCTGGATGCAGGGATGCTCCTGCAAGCAAAGCTGCCCCTGCTCCTGCCAGCCCTGCTCTGCAGAGCCAGGACAGCCTGAGGACAGCAGGCTGGGGCATTCTGCTGATTCAGGAGCTCAAACAGCCTGGGCAGAGTCCAGGCTGCTGCAGCCAGGGAGAGCCAGGGTGAGTCATTAACCCAGCACTGCGCAGTTGGGCTGCGCTCAGCAGCCAGGTTGGGCTGGGTTTAGGAGCCAGATTAGGCTCAGGAGCCAGGTTAGGCTCTCAGCATCCCACTCCTGCTCCAGCCTGTCAGCCCAAACAAGTTTATCCAAGTCAGGATGTTCCTGCCCTGGCCCCCAAATCCTCTGCTGGGACACAGGATGCTGCCAGGCTGATCCACAGCAGAGATTTTACTGCCACAGACCCTTTGTTACCTTGCTAGACTCAGCCTCCCCATTCATCAGGGCTTTCAGGGATCTCTGCAGAGCCCCTGGACACGCCTCTCTCCTTTCTTCCGTGACCAGAACCACCCAATTTTATCTTTATCACCCTCAGGTGCTCCCACGCCTTCCCCCCAGCCCAACCCTAACAGAAAGGACCTGGGAGATGCATTTATCACTCCTGGGAAGTGCATTTATCACCCCTGGGAGGTGCATTTACAGCTCCCCAGGAGCGCACTGCAATACTGCAGACAAGGAGAGACTCCTGCACCTCAGCTGCTTCCCCTGTGGAGATACAGCAGCAGCATCCTTACATCACCAGGGGAACACCTGCAGGAACTTTTATAACTCTAATTCTTCCAATTTTTAACTCTAATTCCCCAATTTTTTAACTCTAATTCCTCAATTTTTAACTCTAATTCCTCTTACCAAAGCCTCCTCTGGTCCACTGGGTGCAGGATTCTTTATTCAGGGGGAAGGCTGCTCCAGGCAGGCTGGGCATAGGTTGAATGCCTGGTCACTTCTCCCACCATGTATTCAAATGAAAACAAGAAGAAATATATAAACCTGAGAACTGAATTAGATCCCCACTCCTGTATAAGCCCCTTCAGCTGAGTCTCTCTTTGGAAGCAAAACAATGGCTCATGTGTTGTGAACTTCTCCCCATTTGCATTAAGAAATGATCTGTACCAGTTCCTAGAAGATTACTGGTGGTTTACCCTCAAAACACAAGGAAACACGGACTTGCCTACAAAACCGCTTTTGGGAACTCCAAAATACCCTGGCATATACACAGCTAATAAATTACCCAACTGACTGTGCAGGTGAGAGGCTGGCTGCTTACAAATGAATGCATTTTATATCAGATACAAAGCATGGATGGGCCTGCTGTCAGAATAAAGGCAAAGCAGAGCTCTCCTCCCCCAGGTGAGCACTGGAGCTGTGTTATTTATCATTTCCAGCACAAAGGGGAACTGGAGACACCACACTGAGCCAGGAAGCAGCTCTGGGGACAGGATGGACAGGACAGCTTGTGCCAAGTGTGAGAGAAGGAAGCATCCAGCTTTATGTTCCCCTTGTAAACACCTGGCATGACAATGCACCACGGAGAAGCCAATTCCACAGCAATTCGGGGACCTGGCTCACCCAGCATCCCCAAAACTAGACCAGAATCTCCAAAACCAGATCAGAATCCCCAAAACTGGACCAGAATCCCCAAAACCAGACCAGCATCCTCAAATCCAGCATGCAACTGCTCCTAGGATCCCCAAAACCGGAGCAACATCCCCAAATCCGGACCAGCATCCCCAAATCCGGACCAACATCCCCAAAACCAGACCAACATCCCCCAAACAGGACCAGCATCCCCAAATCCAGACCAGCATCCCCAAATCCAGACCAGCATCCCCAAATCCAGACCAGCATCCCCAAATCCAGCGTGCAATTCTGCACTAGGGGCTGGAAGGGAAAAGGCGGCAGAGGAGGAAGGGGAGAGAAAGGAGAAGGAAACATTCCTTACCCCGACACGACAGACTAGCAGGGGGCTGGGAGCTTACCGGGGCTCGGGGCGCGCACCGGGGCTCGGCTCGGCTCCTCCACCCGGCTCGGGGCTGCCGCTCACACGGAGCCAGAGGCGGGCTCAGGCCCGGACAAGCCCGGACAAGCCCCGGGAAAGGCTCTTCCTGAATCTGCCCGGCCGGAGGCAGCGCCAGCCCCGCGGGGATTGCGGGGACAGCGGGGATTGCGGGGACAAAGGGGACACGGGCACGGACACGGGCACGGACACGGAGCGGCTCCGGCCACAGCACGGGATTTCTGTCCCAGCTCCGGGGCCAGGGGAGCTCAGACACCCTGAAGTGCCACACACGGTGCCAAGGATGAATCCAGTGTTTCACTGAGGAGGACCACGTGAGGAGGAGGAAGGTAGGATTCCTGGCAAAGGGATGTCACCCCCAAGTTTGCAATCTGCTCAGAGGCTCCAGGAGCTGGCATCCATCCATCCATCCATCCATCCATCCATCCATCCATCCATCCATCCATCCTGCAAAAGCACAGCACCCTGCATGCAGGACCCAGGGCTGGAGCAGCCACCCCAAACTCACCCCACAGCCTCTGGAGGATTTCCTCTGCCCGTCCATGAAGCCCCTCTCCCAAAAGGCTCCCCCTCTCCCCCAGCAGTGGTTGTTAGAAGTGCAGGCTGGGCAATGAGGGAGGTGAAGGCACCTGAATGATCCACCCCACTGGAGCCTGAGCCTGGCATTGCCAGCCCTGCAGCTGCTCCTGCTGCTCTGGTGACACCAGAGAGGGGACAGGGGCTGGGGACTGGGGACATTTACAGCTGAACTGGAGCAGCAGCACAGGACAAGCCCTCAGCTGTCAGGAACCTGCTGACTGGAGACCCCAGTTCAGCTGCAGCCCTGCCCAGCTGCCCTGAGATCCCTGTGGCACCCCTGCTGCAGCCATGCACGGCTGCACACACACCTTGTAGAGGCAAATCACACATTATGAGATGGCACGGAGGCTCTGCAGCTGCACAGGTGTGCAGAGCAGGGTGACAGGATCAGGGAGCCCCAGGATCTCTGCACAAGCTTTCCCAGAGCACTGCAGATGGAACAGCCTGGACATTTCCCCTTGTGCAGAGACAGCAAACAGAAGGGTCAGCACAAGGACCCAAAGCAGCCCAAGCACAGAGCCAGGGATGATGTTCCAGGCATGAGTGTGCTCCCAGTGAAGCATCAGCTGTTCACACTCCTGTGAGTGCCTTCCTCTGGTCCTGCTCAGACATGAACCATTGCAAGAGGAGGGATTTGTTCCTGGCAGGTGCAGGTCCATCTCAACACCTGGCACATCTGGCTGCTGCCCTGTTAGAAAGGATTGGAGCACTGAGGGACTGACACTGAATTCCACTGGGCTGCAAAGCCCAAAGCAGAGCGACTTAAACAGATTTTCTGCTTTTTTTTCTGCAATGGAAAAACCTGTTCCTGTAGTCTCAGGGGGGGAATGGTGCTGAGGGCATGGCAGCCACATCAGTCCTGCAGCAAACAGACACCCCTTGCACAGCTGCTGATGTCCTGCTGGGCTATGTCCCTCCTCTGCAGGGCCACACTGTCACACTCACCCATAGGGTCACACTCACACTCAGGGTCACACTCACACTCAGGGTGACACTGTCACACTCACCCATAGGGTCACACTGTCACGCTCAGCCACAGGAGCAGGGCCTGCCTGGCACAGGGATTCTGCCAATTAGCTGATGGGGAAAATGGAGAGCAGCAAGCTGGAGACCCAGTTTCAGCTAAAAAGAGGCAAAAGGAGCAAAGAGAGACTTTTGGGCTAAGGTCACAAGAGCAAAGAGTCACAAGGAGCTGAAGTCATTGTGTTTGCTCCCTCGGGCTGAGCCAGGGCCAGCTGCAGTTCACCAAGTTCATCCATCTGCACTCTCTGAGCATTTTCACCAGCCTGGACTCATCTCCCTCAGAAAAGCAGGGTCTCCATATCCTCCTGCTCAATGGGGATAAAGGCAGGATCCTTCCCAATTCACTGATCCCACTAACCACTCCAAAGGCACAGACCAGGGCTCAGCGTTTGCTCTGCCAGGAATCCAGCAGGGACTGATCCAAGAATAAAACTAACCTGAGGTGAAGGGCAGAGCTTGCAGGTGGCAATTCTCTGCTGCTCACAGGTTTGACTGTCCAGCAGCAAGAGAGGCCAATCTTTACCTGGGCAGGTGCTGTGGGCTTGGTTTGGTTGTTCCAGTGACACCAAGGCTGGAGGAGGTCAGGGCTGCAGGCTGGTGAGCTGCTGCCTCCCTCTGCTGGGAGCCAGGCACAGGGGACCAGGACCTTGTCCTGGCAGTGACATCTCCTGCATCCCTCCCCAGCCCTGCAGGCACCCAGGGGGTGACAGGGGACAGGTGGCACAGTCCCTCAGTGACACCTGGGGGATCTCTGGCTCAGAGCTGGCAGCAAAGGGTCTCTGGTGGATCAGTTTAAGAGAACTGAGCTTTTTGCTGCCACCTCCAACAGGGAATCAGTTGGATCCAAGGGAAGAGCTCCAGCCCCCAGGAGATGATACAAGAACCAGCCCTTATCTCAGCCTTGCCCTGCAGGACAGGCAGGGTGCCCTGCCCGTGCTGCAGCACCGAGCCAAGGATGCCCTGCACTGCATCAGCACAGGCTTCTCCTTCTCCTCAGCCTCCTTCCCCCATCCCTGCTGCTCCAGGGGCGCTGCATTGTCCCCTGTGTCCCCAAGGCTGGAGCAGAGCTGCAGTGGTGGCTGCTCAGTCAGGCTCCTGCACCTCCTGGAGCCGCTCCTGGGCCTGCAGCTCCTGGATGGCTGCCCTGGGCCCTGGGGACACGGCCCTGTCCCTGCTGCACCTGAAGGACATGCAGGGAAGGACACTGCACCCACCACGGGCACAGGCGATGGCCTTGGCCAACTCAATCACTAAATGGCTGCAGGGAGGGAGCCCGGGCCAGCCTTGGCTGCCACAGCCCTGCAGCAGCAGCAGCAGCAGCATCGCTGGGCGTGCATGGTCCCCTCCCTCCCCTGCAATGTCCTTTTGGCTGAGGAGGTTCACTCAGGGCTGTGCTGCAGTGCATCGCAGAGCGGCTGTTGTGCCAGCGAGCCACGGAGTGCTCCTGCTCTGCCCTGTCCCCAGAGTGTCCCTGCTCTGCCCTGTCCCGGGCACCGAGCTGATGATGCCCGGTAACGGGACACTGATGCTCGGTAACCGGACACCGGGTCCGGGCAGCACCGAGCCCCCGAGGAGGAGCAGCTCCGGTTTGCCCCAGCCTGCTCGGAGCTCCAGGGGCAGCCTGGGCTCTGCTCCCTGTGCCACCCTCCCTGTGCCACCTCCCTATGCCAGTCTGACACTGACACCCTTCCCTGTGCCACCCTGACACTGCCACCCTCCCTGTGCCACTCTGGCACTGCCACCCTTCCCAAAATGCTAAAACTCACTCTAAAATTCACTATGGCAGCCAGGAAAGGATCCCTGCTTTCCCAGACCAGAGACAAGCATTGGAGGGAGGAATCAGCTGAAATACGGCCTTTCATCAGGCACAGCACAGGGAGGTGTCAGAGGCACTGAGTCTGCACTCAGGATGCTCAGAGCCTGCCTGGGGGTGTGCCAGCCTCCCTGTGCACCCTCCCTGTGCCACCCTGGCACGGCCCCTCTGCCCTGAGCATCCCCAGGACATCTCCTGGTGCCCAGCCCCACGTGTGGCTCCTCACACACCTCCTGTGCCCACCTTCTCCTGCCCTGCACCTTTCCCTGAGGGCCCTGCTGGCCTCGAGCAGCTCGGGGGTGCTCCTGGGTGCCAAGCAGCTCTGCAGACCCTGCAGGGCACACAGGGATGTCACCTGCTCTGTGTGGCACTGCATTGGCACAGGGAGTGCTGCCAGGAGCGGTGTGCTCACTTCGCTGCTGAGGGAAGGCACTCGGGTGTCCCCTGGGCCGTGGGGGAACATTGCAGGGCCTGGGGGCTCCACACACAGCTCCTGAGCTCAGCCACAGCTCCCTGCCCTGCCCAGTCACCTTCAGGGGCTCTCCCATCATTTCCCATCTTCAATCAAATGGTGCCAGGCAAAGGGCTCATGAGTGATGCTCGGTCACAATCCACCAAAAACCTCACCAACAGCTCAAGGTCAGCAGACAGTCCAGGGCCATTTCCACTCTTTTCTTGAATAAGCTCTTGTCTGTGACTTTTCTAGGGCAGGGACCTTATTTTGTTTCCACAGGAACTCAACACAATTTCTGCTGCTACCCAAGTGAAAGGCATCTTCATCAAGCACATCCCTCCCTGAATTTTGCTCTGTCAGACAAGAGCAGAGGACTTGCAATTCACCCCAAGGAAGCTCTGAAAACGTGCTGAGTTTGCTCTGTGTTTACAAATGTGCAAAGTCCTTTGCTGCAGAATATTGAGGCAAATGAAAACTCTTTGAGGTTTGCCAAGCTGTAGCTGTCCCTCCTTTAGCAGCAGGGACTGTCCCTGCTCCAAGGCTCAGTTGTCTGGGCAGCAGGAGAGGCACAAGGGCAGCTGGGTGGATGCAGCCCCACTGCAGCTCAGCTCCTCAGCATAATTACAAATTCTGGAGGCTGAGCTGGAAAAATTACATCCTGAGGACATTTACACTCAGGCACAGAGGTGGGAGAGGGAAACATTAGGATTCCCAGCACATGGGAATTCCTGTGCTCACGTGTCAGACGGGGATGGGCAGACAGCAATTTCCAGCAGCTGGGGAGGGTTTTTAACACACTGGTGCATCACAGCACTGAACCAGGGAGCTGCCAGCCCCTGCACTCCTGATCACCCCAGTTCTGCAGGGAAAAGCCAGCTGGAAGAACCTGCAGAGGTTTTGCAATAGCCAGCCCCTCTGCTTGCCCCAGCCTAGGGTTCCAGGTCTGCAGGAAAGTGAGATTTCCATTAAAAAGGAAGGAAAAGAGCATCTTCCCAATCCCTCACAGGAGCAGGCATTGCCAGAGACCCTGCCCCGGGGTCCAGCAGCAATTCTGGACCCCCACTTTGCAGAGCAGCCCCTTCCTCACAGCTCTCCTGTGTTTCTCAGCAGAGCTCCTGGAAGAGAGAAACTTGGAGCACGTGGGTTTGCTGCAGTGCTGCTCAATACCCACAGAGTCTGTCGTAAATTAAGGGAGGGAATAAGGAGCAAAATGAGCCTGGAAAGGAGCTGCATCCCTGCAGCCCAGCTCAGAGCCTGCTGCTGCCCTGCCTGAGCAGCACCACAGGGCTCACACATACCCAGATATTTCATGGCTCTCTGCCCTTTGCACTGGGGCACAGGAGCTGTGATCCTCTCCAAGAATACACGCTGCCACTTGACCCAGCCCTCCAGAAACATTTCTGTGCCAGCCCCTGCAAACAGGGCTCAAAAGTTAAGTAGCAACAAGCAAAGCACAATTTAAATGCAATCCTTAAACATGTGAGGAGCAGAGCTGTCTGAGGCTCGGGCAGCAGTGCTGCTGTAACCAGGGGGTTTCAGATGGCATCTGTCTGTGCAAGCCCATCAGCACCAGGAATAAACTCCTCACATTTTATAAAAATACTTCTCAGGACACTTTACTCTCATTAAAGGAAAAGGCTCCAGCAGGAGCAAATACTCCTGGCAGCCCAAAATGCTAAAATTCATTATGGCAGCCAGGAAAGGATCCCTGTGTTCCAGACCAGTCTGGCACTGGAGGAAGGAATCAGCTGAAATGTGGCCTTTCATCAGGCAGAGCACAGGGAGGTGTCAGAGGCACTGAACCTGCACTCAGGATGCTCAGAACCTGCCTGGGGTTCTGTTCACATTGCCTGGATCTATCTGGGAGATGTCAGAGGCACTCAGGATGCTCAGAATCTGGATGAGGTTCTGTTCACACTGCCTGGGATCTCTCTGGGCTGCTGCAGGCACAGCACAGGAGGGGCTGTGAATTCCTGTTAGGATTTAATTGTAGTGCTGAGGGCGCCTTCCCAGGTGTGCAAAGCAAGAACTGCTGGAGCAGCAGAGGCTGTAAGAGGAGAAATGGCAGGAAGTGAACCCTCCCTCCCTTTGCACTCTGGTGCTGTTTTGTCTTTTGGGACCCTCCCTGCCATGCTCAGCACTGAAGGGGTCTGTGCCATGGATTCCCTCCAGCAGCAGGGCACCAGTTACACATCACCCTATAACAGGCCAGAGACATTTCAACACAGCTGAAACCCTCAGTTCTCTGGTTTGTCTCAGTCTCACCCTCTACAATCATTCTTATTTTTCCTCTGCTGGAAATCACCAGGTTTGTGGGGAGACATGAGAGGCTGTGTGCCCATTCTGGAGAGCAGAGCCCAGGGAATCTGCAGCTTGCCCCACTTGTACCACCAGTGGGGAGTCCGCTCTGTTCGGTTCTACAGCAGTTGTGTGGTTTTTCCCTAAGGCAGAGACTGATATTTATTTATGCTGAGAACATTTATTTACGCTGAGAACCTTTCCACACACCCAGATGTAGGAGCATCCTAATGTTCATTGCCCCTCAGTGATTTACACCAAGCCTGCTCCTAGGTCAGTTACTTTTCCTTTGCTCCTGTTCTAACATTTAGAGAGTTCTCCATGAACGCCACAAACTAATGCACAAGCACTGTACAAATGAGATTGAGCCTCATTGCTCATTAAGATGATGATGTAAGGAGCAGAAGTAGCAGGGTGTGAGTGTGCTGCATGAAGTCTGCATTAAATCACACTAAATTCTGGGGTTTGGCCTTGCGGCTGACTCCCCCTGTGCCTCCATGACTGGGGCCAGAGACATCTCTAAAGGAGGATCTGAAAGTTTTGGGGAATGTAAAGGAGCAGCTGAGGGTGCCCAGGGCTTGTCTCTGCCATCAGCTGGCTCTGTGACCTTGAGAGATCACACTCCAGTGCCAGCTCTCTGTGCTGGGGACAGCACTCACCTTTCCTACAGATCCCAGGGACTTCTCTCAGTCCTTGTGCAAGCACAGGATAAAAGCCCACCCCAATTACAGATCTAATCAGTGTAAACATGCATTACTACTCTCAAACAGAGTGGCAGGCACCAGTAATTGCCTCAGTCCCAGCAGGGACCAGAACACCCTTGCTGGTGTCAGGAGACATCACTGGGACAGGCAAGTCAAATATTTGGTGATTTCAGATGCTGCAAATGCCATCAGCATCAGCTGCAGGCAGGCTCTGGCTCGGGATGTGCTGTGAGCACTGGCTGCTGAGCAGCCTCCCCCAGACACGGAAAATCAAACCCAGACCTGCAGGGAGTTCAGCACAGCTGACTTCACTGCTATTGCAACAGAATTGATAATTGCTCAAACTGCATTTTTTCCCCCTTGCCCCGTACAGTTCCCAAGACTCTGAAATTGCTAAGAAGCTACGTTTCAATTAATAGATATTTTTACACTAGGAAAATGCAAGTTGCTAGCAGATATTTATGTCAAAGTGAATTTTTTTTTTACTTTATAGTTAAAATTAACCAACCAGTCCTTGTGCCATTAATAAATCAGACTGCACATGCCTCCAGAAAATGCAAGTTTAAACTTCTGCAGTAGGAGGCTGTGCTGACACATCCCCATGCAAATTCAGCTTGGGACGGCTGTGGGGAGGTGATGAGCAGCAGTTCTGGGATTCACCAGCACGCTTGTACCCGGCTCAGCAGGTACAAGGACACGCGAATTTGGGAGGAGGCTGCAGGAGCTCAGCTCCAGCCCGGACATCTCCGGACACATTTTAAAGCGGCGGCTCGGAAATGCGGGGGCAGAGGGAAGGAACCATCCGGGGCTGCAAAGCGCCGGGTGCGGGAGGAGGCTCGGGAGGGGAAGGGAATCCCTGGCCGAGGATGCTGCGCTGCGGATGGCCCGGAGGAGCAGCGAGCGGGCACCTCCGCACCTTAAAGCGGCAGCGCCGCATTCCCCCGGGGACACGGGGACAGCGGGAGCACGGGGGGCAATGGGACACGGGGGACAGCGGGGACATGGGGGACACGGGGGACAGTGGGACACGGGGGGCAGAGGGGACACGGGGGGCAGAGGGGACATGGGGTGCAGTGCCATTCAGGGGGCAGTGCCACTCGGGAGACAGAGGGGACACGGGGTGCAGAGGGGACACGGGGACAGTGCCACTCGGGGTGCAGTGCCACTGGGGGGACAGTGCCACTCGGGGGACACAGGGGCAGTGCCACTCGGGGGACACAGGGGCAGTGCCACCCGGGGGACAATGCCACTCGGGGGCAGCGCCACTCGGGGGCAGCGCCACTCGGGGGCAGTGCCCGGGCGCTGCAGCAGCGGCAGCGCGGTCCCGCTGCGCTCCCGCAAAGCTCCGCAGCCGGCGCGGGGCTCGGACTGCAGCACAACTGCACCAGCAGCAGCCAGGAAAATGCACCTGCCTGCCAGCCGGCAGGCACAAACGCAGCTCCCCGCTAGCCCTTCTGCCGGCTTCGCTTCTGATGGGTGCCCTTTTTTTTTCATTAGTATTTTTTAATTTGGTTTTGTCGGCTTGTTTAAAAAAGCAGAATTTAAAAAAAAAAAAGCCTCCACCGATTCAGCTTCCCTCATTCAGCTTCCCTCACACCGGTCCCAAGGAGAATTTAAAATAATTTAAAATGCAGAAAGGAAACGAACTGAATGAAGTTTAATTAGCAAGCACGCAGCAGAAGTTGCACTTTTTAAGCTTTTATCAACCATAAAAGACAGCCCCGCAGGAGGAAGGACCGCAGCCTCTTTAAGATACCTCCCCTCCTAAGAGAGCATGCAAAGGGAAGAGCTTCCATTAAAGCGGGCTCGGGAAGCCCCTGTCCCTCCCGAGGAGTCCGTTCTTACCCCAGATCCGCCGGAGCTCTGCGTGCCGGGGATGCAGCGCTGTGCGGAGCAGCCAAAGTTGCGGCGCTGCTGCGGGAGGAGGCGGCGGAGCGGAGTCAGCGCTGGCTCTGGAGCGGTGCCGGCACAGCCCGGAGCTGCTCACGCCGCCCAGGAGGGAAAACGGGGGAGGGGGAGTTAAAAAGTCTTAAATCCCTGACACTGCAAGAAGCCTGATCCTATAGGATCGGGGCTGGAACGCGGCTCCTGTGCAGCCGGGTTTCCCTGCGAGGAGGGGACTCAGCCCTTCCATCACTGCCGCTCTTCTCACCTGGCCACGCTGCTGTTCCAAGAGCAAACACGAAAAGCGACCCAGACATCTGCAGAAGCCTCTGAAGTGCACCCTGGGCTGGTCTCGATGTGGGGAGCAGGCTGGAGGAGCCAGCAGTGTTCTCTGGTGTGAGATGCAGGGAACGCGTTCTTTAACTGTGCCAGGGAGGACCGGGGGTGACACAATGAGCAGGGAAATCTCGTCCTCCACGGCATTGCTAAGAGGTCTCAGCCACATCAGGAATTCAGACAGAAGCTGCAAGTATAAATAATAAATTTGAAAAAAATAAAACAAACACCCCAAACAAAAAGCTCACGCATCCCCCAAGCATTTGACATTTCTTTCCCTGATACACAGAACAGTGCAACACCTCATTCAAAGAGCTGTCACTAACTTCAGCTAAACTACCTTGTTTTAAACCAGCTCAGGCCTAGAAAAGCTTTCTGCCCTGTGTAATTTAATTTCTGCCCCTTATTAGTTTGACAAAATGCACAACGTTCATCCCCAGCTATTCCATTGATTCGGGCCCTGCAAGGCTGCAGCCAGCGATGCTGTGCAGACCCTGCATTCCGTGGGGAATTCAGCACAGACACAACAGGCACCAGCCCATTCTCTGATCCATGGAAGTGCCCAGAGCAGACACTTGACTTTGCATCCTGCAATTACCAAGCACAGGGATTCCTGGTTCTCCTGTTCTGGTCTTCTGTGGGACTGAGGCAGGGGAAACCACTTTAAGCTCAAGGTTATTGAAGGACATTTCCAGGGGCACAGAGCATTTTAAATATTTGTGTGAGAGCTCTGCAACGTGCTGGCTCTGGAACCAAGAGTTGCAAAGGGATAATTTTGAAACACGTTGGTTTTTCACCTGCACACTCCAATTGTTGTAATCTTTGCTGCAGCGTTGTTCTTCCCTCTCTGCTGGGGCTCGTCTCCTTTCTCTGCAGCACAGTCCTTTCTCTCTTCTCAGGGGCTCCTCTTGGGCTCTTGACCCACCCCTATTTATCTCAGTTACCTTCACGAGCTACAGCTGCTGCCCAACTAAGGACCCTGCAGCTGCAGCTCGTTTGGAGTAACTTGGAACCACACAGATCTTACAATACAACATATATTCAGGCCCCCACATTTCCCCCCTTTTCTTTTAACAATTATACGATTACAATACACATACAGTTCCAGCTCTCAGCTGTCTTATCTTCTAAAGCCCCAGCTCTCAGGCTGCCACAGCTCTCGGCTGTCCGGGGGATTCCATACCTTCCTTTGATGTTTGGCTGCGTGTTCTTCCTCACACGGGGCCACCAGTTGTTGTAATCTTTGCTGCAGCATTGTTCTTCCCTCTCTGCTGGGGCTTTTCTCCTTTCTCTGCAGCACAGTCCTTTCTCTCTTCTCAGGGGCTCCTCCTGGGCTCTTGACCCACCCCTATTTATCTCAGTTGCCTTCACGAGCTACAGCTGCTGCCCAACTAAGGACCCTGCAGCTGCAGCTCGTTTGGAGTAACTCAGAACCACACAGATCTTACAATACAACATATATTCAGGCCCCCACATTTCCCCCTTTTCTTTTAACAATTATACAATTACAATACACATACAGTTCCAGCTCTCAGGCTGCCACAGCTCTCAGCTGTCCTATCTTCCAAAGTCCCAGCTCTCAGGCTGCCACAGCTCTCGGCTGTCCGGGGGATTCCATACCTTCTTTCAATGTTTGGTTGCAGTGTTCTTCCTCACCTTCTTTTGATGTTTGGTTGTGTGTTCTTCATCACGTCGGGGTCACCAGTTGTTGTAATCTTTGCTGCAGCGTTGTTCTCGCCTCTCTGCTGGGGCTCATCTCCATTCTCTGCAGCACAGTCCTTTCTCTCTTCTCAGGGGCTCCTCTTGGGCTCTTGACCCACCCCTATTTATCTCACCTTACCTTCACGAGCCACAGCTGCTGCCCAACTAAGGACCCTGCAGCTGCAGCTCGTTTGGAGTAACTTGGAACCACACTGGTGTTACAATACAACATATATTCAGGCCCCCACATCCAATGCATCACAGCAGAACACCGAGTGTACCTCAGGGTCAATCTCAATTCATTATTGCCTTTTGCTACCCTCCTTGAAAGCTTTCAGATCAAGTTTTCAGATCTGCTGATTATCTGCATCTGAGAGAGTCCTGGCACTGCCCTGGAGCCTTTTTCTCCCCTTTCACTGTCATTGCTTTTCCATTTGGAGATTAATCTTTTGAGTGGGCCACCTGCACCCCTCAGCAGCACAACCCAATGCTCAGGATGCCCGTTCTTTGCCTCTTTGAGAAGAGATGGAGAAATCTCCCTTTCTCTTTGGAGAGATGGAGGTTCAGGCCTGCCCCCAGCACTGCGCTCATCCCCCTCTGCAGAGCTCTGGATGGGTTTTTACTCCTCTATACCTGTTGCTTAAGGTAACATTCTTGATAATCCAGATTTTACAGCACCCCAGAGAGAGACAAACCTGGCACTCAGCACTGTGTTCCCTGTGCCCTGCTACCAGCACTGCACTGCTGCAGCTCCTGCATGGCAGAGGGAGCATTCCCAGCAGGAATTCCCACCTGGGTGTGTGAGAGACTCCCCTGAACGGCGCAAACATTTCACTGCAATTTCCCCCCTCCCTGCCAGGGCTCAGCAAACACTGATTTAGTGAAGCATCCCAAGGCCACGGCGCCCACAAACCCCAGAGTTCCTGTGCAGCAGGAGGGTGAGGAGGGCACAGAGCACAGCCTGGCACCCTGGGCTGTGTGCAGGTGCCAGGGATGCAGCGCTCACCACGCACCATCCCGAACTCTGCACCAATTCCCTGCTGCACCACAGTCCATTTATAGAAACATGCTCATGCATTTTGGTGCATTTCACTTTGCTCTAGGAGAACACGGGGAAGGGCTTTGGCTTCAGGCTTTATCAGAGAGTCCAATCTTGACAGGACAGAGAGATGAGAGCATCTTCTCAACTTTGTCTTCGTGTTCAGCTGTCAGATGTCAGGGAAAACCTCTGACTGTCCCCGGCTGCATTTGTGCTCTGAGTGCAGCAGCCTGCACTGATCAACCCTGCTGTGCAACCCTGCTGTGCTGCAGCAGTGGTCAGGAAACTGATAAAACTGATCAAACTGATCAAACTGATAAAATTGATCAAACTGATAACCAGCACAGCACTGCCTGCTGGCAGCCCAAAGTCTCACTGTGCCATCCTTCACCAGTCAATATTGATCTAGGACCTCACGTTTCCCCATTTTCCAAGGAAGAAGCCACACGTTTAGCCCATAGCCTCCATTTCCACCCTCCTTTAGCCCAAGACTGAGGAAGAGCCAGCAGGCAGCTCGTCCCAGTGCAGAACACCTGGGGAAGATGCCAGCACTCAATCTTTAATCTGCTGACCAAGCCGATGAGAGCATCAGCTCCTCAGGGCAGGAGGCAGAATGCAGGCACGGCTTAGTGGATTGATCACTTCTGTTTGACTCAGGCAGAGCAGGGTGGAGATGAGCTCTCCCCATCCCCATCCCCTTTCCCCCTGCCCTGTATGTGTGGGGTTTCCAGCTGCACTGGGAGCTGCAGCGTCCCAGAGGGCACCCCCAGCCCAGCTGTGCACCCAGTGGCATTCCCTGGGCAAGGATTTTGTCGTTTAAAAGCCACAGTTGGGAGAGGAAAGCCAAGAAACAATAGAAACACAAGCTGCTAAGAGGCAGCATTACTCTAATGCTCTCTCACCTTGGAGTGTCTCAGCTGTACTTGGGTGCTAAGCTCTTTAAGAGCTGAGCTGGCCAGCAGAAGCCAGAGCAGGGGTCTGGGAAGGGCTGCTCCTGTGTGGAGTTGGGATGCACAGAGTGGCATTGCTTAACACCAAGCAGGCCAAAGCATTGAAATCCAAACTTCCTACACTGGACTGGAGGTTTCTGCCTGTCAGGCTGACCACAAACCAGAACCTGCTCAGCAGGTGAGTCCCTCACCTGCCCCAGAACCATGACAAAGCCCCTCTTTCTTACCCTGCCCCACACCAGCTCAGGAGATGCTGCCACCATTTCTGCAGCCTGCTTCTGGAGGAGCCACAAGGCAGTAATTTTATTTCCTGAGAACCCCAGCTGCTGTCCAGCTGTTCTTTATTGCTTCACAGCAGAGGTTTGCAGCCTTACCCAAAGCCCTGTGCACTGGATAGCCCAGGACTGGAGAGCATCATGCCCAGCACAGCCCTGCCCAGCTCCAGCAGCTCTGCAGCACACAGGGCTCCCAGCCCACTGAACACCACAGAAACAAGGAGTTAAATCATCCCAGAAATTACTCTGTCCTTCACAGCCACATCTCCAGTTCTTTGGCACTAAACCCCTTTGCAGAGCTGAGCAACTTGGCAGGTAACAGGCAAGTTTCCTCTAAGGTTCCCTCACCAAAATCTCGCCCTGCTGGAGCTCCCTTTGCCTGCTCAGAGCATGCAAACCCTCCCCAGCCCAGTGCCACCTGCAGCACCAAAGGGAAATGAAGCCCCACTGCAGCAAACTCACTTCTGTGCATCCTTTTCCCCACTCCTAAACAGATTTCCCCTGCAATGACAAATCAGCCTCTGGTCACTCAAGTTTGTTATTATTATAGATAGAGCTGGAAATTGGGAGTAGCAGTCATTTAATATCCTCTGTTGAGAGACCATGTTTTCAGCTAGTTATGTGATGCCAAACTTTAAATATTGAGGCTGAAACTGTAGGGGTGGTTTGCTTTATGCAGTCTTTTTTCTTTTTTAACTAAAAAAAAAAAATAGTGCAGCTATTTCTGAGCTGAAGGTCAGATTATAAAATAGGTTTTTTGACCATGTTAAAAATATCTCAGCTGTTTCATTAAGGAGCTGTAACATCTCATAATTTGGGGCAAGTAAGATTTTGTGAGGATGATGGCTTGGATCAGAGTGTGCTTTTGTCAAAGCCTTTTCAGGCTTCCTCGGCTGCGTGTGCCTTTAAGGGAAAAAGGTCCAGTGTGACAGACGAGACATGTGATGGCAATAAAGGAATAAAAGGCAGCTAGCAAGGAAAGGGACATTAAGGAGACAGATGTTCTACAAGCAAATAAAAAGCTCAATAGAAAAAGAGCTGTTCTGGGTGGTGTTTAAAGATGGTGTTCCAGAGGAGGAAGCATTAAGCTGGAGAGAGCAGTTTATCAATCCAGAGCCCTCTAAACCCGGGGCACAGGCTGTGCTTTGGCATTGCGGTGGAAATCTGCTCCACAGCAAGGGGTTCTTTGTTTAGGAGTGGGGAACAGGATGTACAGGAGTGAGTTTGCTGCAGTGGGGCTCTGCTGCCCTTTGGTGCTGCGGCTGCAGAGCAGAGCCAGGTGTGGAGAGGTGGCCCTGAGCTGGGGTTTGCACTGCTCTGAACGGGCAAAGCGAGTGTTCCCGGTGCTGGGCGCGGCCCGTGTGTCCTCGGGGGGTTCTGTATCCCCCGGGGGGGTTCTGTATCCCCCGGGGGGTTTTGTGTCCCCGTGTCCCCAGAGCCAACTCAGCCCTGCGAGTTTTTCCTCCCGCCCGAGCGTCGGCGCAGGGCGCGAGCGGCCGCCAACCACAGAGTCTGCGCGGGGCGGGCGCGGCAGGCGGGGCGCTGTGTGTCGGGCCCGCCGCCGCCGGCGCCGTACGGTGAGCGGAGCCGGGCTGGGGGCGCAGCTGGGACCGGAGCGGACCGGGAGGGGTCAGCTCGGGCCGGGGAGGGGTCAGCCTGGGCCGGGGAGGGGTCAGCCGGTCATACCCTGCGGCAGCGCGCACCGGCCGCCCCGCTCCGGCACCGCGTGGGCGGCGGCAATGGAGGGATGCGGGACGGACAGGAGATGCAGGATGGATGCGGGACTGGGGATGCCGGAGGGATGCGGGACGGAGGGAAGGAGGAGGGATGGACGGAGGGATGCGGGGGTGAACGGGAGATGCTCCCGGCCCCCGGCGAGGGGCAGGCACGGCCAGAGGAGCTCGGGGCGCGGGGACCGCGGTGCAGCCCCGGGCCCGCCGCTCCCGGCCCCGCTGCCCCGCAGCCCGCGGCTCCGCAGCCCGGCCCGGCCTTCCCGGGCACCGGCCCGGCCTTCCCGGGGCCGGGGAGCTGCAGCGTCCGGTGCGGGGGCGGCGGGCGGGCCCTGCTCCGTATCCGGGAGCTGCGACAGCCGCTGTCACACGGGGCTCAGCGCTGCCACAGGTGGGCTCATGGATGTCACATGTGGGCTCGGCTTTATCACGGGTGGGCTTGTGGCTGTCACAGGTGGGCTCAGCTTTGTCACAGGTGGGCTCATGGATGTCACCCGTAAGCTCAGCCCTGTCACGGGCCCATCCCTGTCACAGGTGGGCTCATGGATGTCACAGGTGGGCTCAGCTTTGTCACAGGTGGGCTCATGGATGTCACCCGTGAGCTCAGCCCTGTCACAGGTGGGCTCAGCCCTGCCACCCCTGATCTCATCCCCGCGTTCCATGCGCTGCCCACACACCAGGCTGGGTTCCTCACAGTCCCCTGTCCTGCTTTTCCAGGGTTTTGGAAGCGGCTGCTGTCACGATGCTGGGGCCAGAGCACACGGAGTGAGCCTGAGTCAGAGCCAGAAGGGCCAAACACGAATTCCTGCACCTCTCATCCTGCTTTTAATGTGAGTCTCCTCATTAAGCCTTGGCTTCTGCAGCAGCTGATGGTGAGCTCATTGCTGCCCTGCTGTTTGCAGTACAGAACACCAGTGGGGTCTCAGAGAATCCCAGAGCCCTTTCCTTCATGTGCAGAGGCTTGTGAGACCCCCAGGCCATGCTGCATTTTCCATGGAATCACAGAATATCCTCAGCTGCAAGGGACCCCCAAGGACCATCAAAGTCCAGCTCTTCTGGCCATGCACCTGGTGATTATTTTTCAGTGGGGATACAACAGTAGCAAAAATACCTTTTGCATTTTTTCCCTGGAGACCTGGAGTGAGCTCCTGTGAACGGGAGCTGCAGTGGCTGTGCAGGGGAGTGCCCAGCCTGGCTGCTGGGCCAAGCTCCTGTGTGTTTTATGTGGATCAGGCCCAGGAGGCTTCTCCTGAAGCCTGACTGAGTAACTTTGTTCTGCCTGGCTCGGGGATTTTTGGAGTATTATTTTTTAATGGGAGCAGTGGTGCTTAGTTGATATGAAAGCAGTAAACACTGCTGGGTTTACTTTATTCTGTGTAGTGTAGCTCAATATTTTGCAATTGGGAGGGTTGTGAAACTGCCTTTGGTTTGGGAACACACGTGACTGTGGCTGAATCTGCCGGGAAGTTCCCTGGCTGATTCCCTTTTTTCTATGGGTCTGGGGCAGCATGGCCCACCCAGACCCATCCCATTCCTCACTGTGCAGGGCTGCCAGGGTGTCAGTGCCTCTGGTTCCTGGAACAAAGGTTGCTCAGGAAGTGTAAATACCCATTTATTGCACTGAGGAACTTTGGCATCTGGGTTATAACCCCGCAGCAGGGGAGGGGGAAGCAGAGAATCATTTATTCTGCAGGCAGAGCCTCAGCAGTGCCCCTTGGCAGCTGCCAGTGCTGCAGGCTGGGTTCCTTCAGTGGGTCCAGGGAGCTCAGAGAGCAGGAGAGGAGGGAGGGAGGGGACACAGCCACGGCAGAGGGCTGGGCAGGGAGGAGTTAAACTTCCAGGCTGCATTTCAGCTCCGTGTAGCTGCCTGGGAGCAGGAATTGCCACCCGTGCCTGTGTTTTACCTGCTCACAAACAGCCAAAGGCTTCAGCACAGCCAGCAGGGCAGGACTGTGAACAGGGATGTGCTGGGACATTGCTGGCTCAGGCACTTGTGGTTTTTCTCTGTTCTAATTGGGTCTTTCCTCCCGTTTTCCAGGAAGGGAACAACCTGCCTTACCTGTGCTGCACACCTGAGCACTGAGCAGAGACACACAGAGACACAGGAGGAGCAGGATCTGCACTGGGAGAGGCTGGGCAGGAGGAAAATCTCCAGCTGCTTTTGGGGTCTCTAGAGCTCCTGTGTTACAGGTGAGTCTGCTGGAGAGAAACACGAGATTTCTGCAGAGCAGTTCAAGCTGCAGACAGGGAGAGATATCCAGATGTTTCTTTGTGGTTATTTAGTTATCACCATTTATTGACCAGAGCTCAAAGTTTTTAAAGAAGTAAATAACATTGTGTGCTGTGAAGGCTCTGCTCCTAAACCACACACAGCTTATAAATGACATTAAGGGAAGGAGATAGCCAGTGAGAGAGCTGCTGAAATAATACATGCTGTAATGAGAGCAGCACAGTGGTTTAGTCACACATACAGGAGTGACTAAACCTCTCTTCAGTGACATTACATCTCTTAAGATGCAAAGTCATTGCTGTGTTTCTCAGTTTAAGTGCTAAATGTGTCCTTTCTCATAAAAACAACTTTATTTTGAATAAATGAGTGTGAACACAGGGACTTTTTGTCCTGGCTGCAGTGGTTTGAATGGGCACTGAGTGGAGAGGGCCAGAACAGGACCTGCTCTTCCATAGTGAAGGTTGCAGGAGGCAGAGCACAAAGCCCAGGTTGTCACCTGGCCACAGACACAGCACCATGGGGTAGCACCTGGACTGGCTCACATCAGTCTGAGGACTGAGCTTCTTCCCCAGAGCTGTTTTATCACCCCAGTCTGCCAGCAGCCATCAGACCCAGTTCAGTGGTGGGGCACAGGAGCCACAAGTGGAAGAAGAGGAGCCTGGGGGTGCCAGTGGTGGTGTTTGTCCCTGAGCTGCTGTGACAATATTGACATGAAGCCATGCCAAGGCAGCCCAGCAGTGTTTGAGCACAGTCCCCAGCAGGATTCAGGGTGCAGGCACGTGTGCTCAGGGTGCAGCACGTGTGCTCCTTTGTGGCCAGCCTGATTTGGATGGAAATGGGTTTGTTTCCCTGTGCAGGGGCACTGACACCCCCCCAGCTGTGGGAGCAGTGCATGTGCTGCCCAAGGACCTGCAGCACACACTGCCTTCACTTCTGGTGTGCAGAGGGAGGCTGCAGGTTTGTCAGGAGCCCAAATTACTGCCTTGATTCAGATCATGGAGGGGAGGAGAGGCTGTTGGGTGGAGGATGCAGGCAGAGACCCCTGGCTCTCTGGGGAAAGCAGGTACCTTGTGTTGTGTTTTGCAGCACTACAACATGGATTGATTTGTGTTTTTATTCCTGGCCTCCAGTGTTGCTGGCTCTGCCTCTTCTCCCCACGATGCTGGGAAGGGTCCTGTGCACGGTGCTGTTGGTGGGAGCCCTGCCACCCCCAGCTGGAGCCTCCCGGGGCCACATCTCCGTGATCCTGCTGGGAGCCACGGGGGATTTGGCCAAGAAGTATTTGTGGCAGGGTCTGTTCCAGCTCTACAGGGACCAAGTGAGCAGCGGCCACAGCTTCACGTTCCACGGGGGGGCCCTGGCAGCTCTGGAGCCAGGGCAGAGGCTGATGTTTGACGTGCTGAAGAAGCTGTCCTGTCCCCCCGACGAGCCTCCCAACCGCTGCGCCGTGCTCAAGGACCAGTTCCTGAAGCTCAGCCAGTACCACCAGCTGAAAACTGCCGAGAATTACACAGCTCTGAACAGGGAGATCGAGACCCTGCTCAGCCAGGAGGGGCTGGAGGAGGCTGGCAGGATCTTCTACTTCTCCGTGCCGCCCTTTGCCTACACGGAGATCGCGGGGCACATCAACGGCAGCTGCCGGCCGCGCACCGGGGCCTGGCTGCGCGTGGTGCTGGAAAAGCCCTTTGGCCACGACCTGCCCTCGGCACAGCAGCTGGCTGCACAGCTGGCAGGCTTCTTCAGGGAGGAGGAGATGTACCGAGTGGACCATTACCTGGGCAAGCAGGTGAGCAGCCCCTGCCAGCCCCAGGGGCTCCTCATGGTCGGTTCTGCGTCTGGGGAGAGCGTTGTTCCCCTCCCAAATCCATGCTGAGCCTCCACTTGCTCCTGCAATCCTGTTTCTCTGTCCTGGGGGAGCAGGGGAAGTGTGCAGAGCAAAGCAGGGTTCCTCCTGTTGGGGTGGTGAGGGTCCCTTCTGCAGAGCAGGGCTGGGCTCTGTGCCTGGAGCAGAGATGCAGAGCTCCTCTGGCCTCCTCGCCAAGGTCAGGGTTTGGTTTCGCTGAGTGAGCAGCACCTGTCCTCTCCCAGCTCCACATCTCATTCCACACAGGCCTCTCTGCTTAGCCATGGCTTCTGGAAGCGCTCCTCCATTTGATATGATAAAGAGCTGATGGGATGTCAGTTCTGGGGGATGCTTAGGGAAGGTTTCTCCCTGCCCTGCAGGGCTGTCTGCTGCAGGTACAGCTCAGGATGTGGAGCTGCACTGTCCCAGAGGGAGGCTGTTCAAGGACATGCCATCCTTGCTTCTCAGGGATGTGATGCCACACTTTAAAGCAGCCTGTTCCAGCCATGGAAAGGTGGCCAGGTTTTACTCAGAAGTTGCATGTCCAGCTGTGGAGAGCATCTCCACTGAGAGGGGGCATTTCTTCTGTTTTATTTTGGGGGCTTATTTTATTTTATTTTAAATGTTTATTTTTATTTTATTTTATTTTTTAAATTTTATTAAAAGAGCAGATGGCTTTAGTGGTGTAAGCATCTGAAGTGATGTATTTCAGCACTTTGGAACCTTACATTAGTCCCAGGATGATCTGACTCAGCCCTTTGTCCTCTGACAGATATAAACTGAGTGCTCTGCAGTTTGTAGTTCAGCCTTTTCACATGAAACCTCAAAATGCCTCAGAAGGACCTTTAATGTCTGCTCTGGACATCCACTGGTGACCCTGCTGTGCATCACTGCAGCCTCTCCTGCTGCTTTTCTCTTCTCTGACCTGCTCTGCTGCCTGTCTGCTGCATGGGGCAGGGAGGCAGAGGCGCTCTGGGAACCTGCTGAGTTCTTGTTGGATCTTTGGATTTTGCCCTCACAGGCTGTGGCCCATATCCTGCCCTTTCGGGATCAGAACCGACAGTTTCTGGACCCCATTTGGAACCGGCACCATGTGGAAAGAGTGGAGGTTGTCTTGAAGGAGACTGTGGATGCTAAAGGTTGGTGAGGCAGTGTGCAGGGTGTGCAGGGTGAGTGAGTGAGAGCTGGCAGGCTCCTCATTAATGGGGAGGGGGCCCTTGAGGTGGTGCTGGTACAGAAATACAAAAGGAGCAGGTGAATGGTGTGGGGAAACAGAGAGGGACTGTCCCACCCTTCCTGTGCTGGAGACTGACTCACTTCCAGGTAGAGTTGCTGCCTCTAAGGAAAAATTCCATTTGTAATTCATCTGGAAGCAGGGGCAGAACCCCCCAGCTTTTTCTGCTGCAGAGCTCTGGGGGCATTGCTGACCTTTCTGTCCCAGTTCTTGGTAAACAGTCCTAGACTGGGAATTGGTGCAGTCTAAGGCCACTCCAGCTGTCCTGCTGTCCTGGCAGCCCCCAGGCTCACCCCCAGTGTGCCTTTGTGCTGCTCTTTGGGAGGTGCTCGTGCATCTCCTGCCTGGGTGTTCCAGTCCCTGGGCCAGTCTGGGTTTGTGTGCCTGTGTCCGTGCCCTCCTCTCTGTGGCAGGAGGAGCACTGCAGAGGGACAGTCCCAGACAGAGGCAGCTCCTGCTGAAGGGCACGGCTGCACTGCTGCAATGCTGCAGCATCCCCTCTGCAGTGCTCAGCATAAAGCTCCCGGGCTGGGCTCTGCCTGCAGCACTCCTGGCCAGGCAGGTGCCCAGGCTGCTGCACCAGCAGGGCTGCTTCCCCACTCCCTTCAGCTCTGCCTCCCTCCCTCAGCCTCGCCTCCACAGGCTCAGCTAATGCAGTTCTGTCAAACCTGGGCTGGTGATCTTTGGTTTGGCAGCCCAGAGCCTGTTTGTGGGAGAGGGGTGCACTGCAGAGAGATTTAGGGAGAGCAGCATTGTCTTTGCACAGCCCCAGCTGCTCGCTGTGCCCCCCTCTCTGAACACCTTTGTCATTTGTCATTTGATGTCATTTGATGTCAGTTGATGTCATTTGTCACTTGATGTCTGGTTTCCCCTGTGCAGCTTCAGCTGGCAGCCTGACTCCCAGCAAGTCTGCAGCACTGATCCCATTGCTGAATGTGCCTTTGGATTGGGGAGGGAGGTGAATGATCAGTCATGGGGGAAGCCTGTGGTGGTGATGCAGCCTGCTGCTGGTGACACACAGCCTTGAGTCACTGCTGCAGTGCTCTGTCCTTTTCCCACTGTCCCCACCTGCATGACAGGCCAGGCAGGGAAAGGCAAGCGTGGCTCTGTGCACGAAATTTTGTCTCCCAAGGGTATGGCTCAGCCAGAGCCTTCTGAGGACAGGAAAACCATCTCGTCCTGCTACAAGCAGTGACCACTTCCACTAGGACAGGTTGCCCAAAGCTCTGTCCAACCAGACCCTGCACACATCCCGTGACAGGACACCCATTCCCTGAGCTTGATTGCCTCAGGTTAATTGCTGGGTGGGGAGAGAGGAGCTTGGAGCTTGCTCTCCCCAGCCCCACAGTGAGATGCAGAGGAGAACCAGGTCCCCTGAGCAGCATTTTGCCTTCCCCACATGCCCAGGGCGCACCAGCTTCTACGAGCAGTACGGGGTGATCCGGGACGTGCTGCAGAACCACCTCACCGAGGCCCTCCTGTTCCTCATCATGGAGCTCCCTGCCAACGTCAGCAGCGCCCAGGAGGTGGTGCAGCACAAGCTGCAGACCTTCCAGGCCCTGTGGGGGCTGCAGAGGAGCAGTGCTGTGCTGGGACAGTACCAGGCCTACGACAGCCAGGTGCAGGAGGAGCTGCCCGAGGCTCGGGGCCACGTCAGCACCACACCGACCTTTGCAGGTGAGGCTTTGGGCCAGGGGAGCAGCGAGAGCTGTGAGCCCTGCAGTGCCAGCCCCATGGCTCTGGGGCTCACTGCTCACTCAGGGATATGCCCAGGCATCCACTGGCATGGGAACTGGAGCTGGACAAGATAATGCTCTTGTTGTGTCAGTTCACCAGGGATCCAGGGAATGGGAAGTGTAAGGATTAAGGCCCATTATTATAAAATCTCTGCACTGTGTTTAGAAGTGGCCTCTAAACTCCTTTGCCTTCCCATAAACTTGAGTTGAGGGGTAAAGCTTTGCTCTCTGTGGTGAGTGAACCCCAAGGCCATCTCCAGCCATGCTGTGAACATGAAGAGAATTGTCTAAATGATGCTCATGCTCACAAACTGGTTTCCTGCGAGATGAAAGGAGGCTGAACAAGTGGGATAGATGGGAGGGAGTGAGAATCATGAATGGCCTGGGTGGGGAGGGACCATAAAGATCATGGAGTTCTGGGCAGGCAGTGAAGCCGTGGAAGGGCTGATGGGGAGCTAGAGACACAGTGGTACCAAGGGAGCTGAGGAGGGCAGTGGTGGGCAGTGATGGAGATCCCAGGGGTGCCTGTTGAGGTGTGGAGGGCTGTCATTGCAGGGGTGCTGATCCACAGCCACAGCCTGCGCTGGGAAGGGGTCCCGTTTCTGCTCACCTCGGGGAAGGCTCTGGATGAGCGGGTGGGCTACGCCCGCGTGCTCTTCAGGAACAGGGCCTACTGCCCCCAGAGTGGCACGCTGAGGGACGCAGGGCACAGCCAGTGCAAACCCAAGCAGATCATCTTCTACTTCGGGCACGGCGCTCTCAACACCCCCGCGGTGCTGGTGAGCAGGAACCTCTTCCAGCCTGCCATGCCCAAGGACAGCTGGAAGGAAGCAGGAGCTCGCTCAGACCTGCACATCTTTGGGCAGCCACTGTCTGATTTCTACATGTACAGCCCTGTGAAGGAGAGGGATGCCTATTCCGTCCTCATCTCCCACATCTACCACGGCAGGAAGGATTTCTTCATCACCACGGAGAGCCTGCTGGCCTCCTGGGCCTTCTGGACGCCTCTGCTGGACAGCACGTCCCGGCTGCCCCCGCGCCTCTACCCCGGCGGTGTGGAGAACCAGCAGCTGCTGGACTTTGAGATGGTGGCCGGGGGAGTGGAGTTCAGCCTGGCAGAGCCGGCAGAGCTGCTGCACCCCGGCGGGCAGATGCCAAGTGAGTTCAGGGCCATCCAGTCCCAGTTCCGGCAGAGTCCCCTGGTGTCGGCCTGGGCCGAGGAGCTGATTGCCCGCCTGGCCTCCGACATGGAGGCGGCAGCCGTGCAGAGCGTGGCTCGCTCGGGGCAGTTCCACCTGGCCCTGTCGGGCGGCTCCAGCCCCGTGGGGCTGTTCCAGCGCCTGGCCAGGCACCACCACGGCTTCCCCTGGCAGCACAGCCACGTGTGGCTGGCGGACGAGCGCTGCGTGCCCCTGACGGACAGCGAGTCCAACTTCCAGGGCCTGCAGCGGCACCTGCTGCAGCACGTCAGGGTGCCCTACCTCAACATCCACCCCATGCCCGTGCACCTCAACCACCGCCTCTGCGTGGAGGAGGACGGCGGCGCCGAGCTCTACGCCCAGGACATTGCGGCCCTGGTGGCCAACGCCAGCTTCGACCTGGTGCTGCTGGGCGTGGGCACGGACGGACACACGGCCTCGCTGTTCCCCCGCTCCGAGCACGGCCTGGAAGGGGCCCCCACGGTGGTGCTGACCGAGAGCCCCGTGAAGCCCCACCAGAGGATGAGCCTCAGCCTGCCCCTCATCAACAGGGCCAGGCAGGTGTTCGTGCTGGTGCTGGGCAGGGGCAAGCACGACATCACCACGCTGCTCAGCAGGGTGGGCCGCGAGCCCCACAAGTGGCCCATCTCGGGGGTCAGCCCCAGCTCCGGCCAGCTCGTCTGGTACGTGGATTATGAGGCTCTGATGGGGTGATGCTGCAGTGGCCCTCCTCCTTTGTCTGCGTGGCCTTTACAGCCTGGATTGTCACACACGATGTCCTTGTTCCTGCGGTGCCAGCAGCAGCTCCATCCCTGACACCTCCGGCCTTCAGGGGGATCCATGGCCTGCTGCACCTCTGGTGTTTGGGCCTGGGTGAGCTGGGCTGTGTTTGGAGCTCAGGAGGAGCCATGAGCCCAGTGTGACCTTTCTGGCTCTGCTCTGGGTTCTCTGGCCTGCAGCACCTCTGGTGTTTGAGCCTGTGTTCTGTGTTTGGAGCTCAGGAGGAGCCACAAGCCCAGTGTGGCCTTTCTGGCTCTGCTCTGGCTTCTCACTGAGACTTTGGACAAACGACTTCACCTTGAAGTGCCTCAGTTTCCCTGTTTGTGCTTACTGGCATGTAACTACCTCACAGGCACTTCGGGGGACTTGTTAAATCAACTGCCTGCCAAATTCTGTCTAATTTAATGTAATTCTCAGGCTAAAAGACAACAGTACCACACTGATCCCTGCCCTGCTCAGCCTGGCTGGGCCAGGCCCTGGTCTCAGGGCAGTGATGGTGGTGTGCACGTAAATGTGTGACCCTGGATGTGTTGGGGCTCTGGAAATAATGGGGCAGGCTGAGAGTATGGCACAGCTCTGCTCTCCAGGTGAATGTAAACCTGAGAGTGCAATAATTACTGAGGGAAAGCTTGGTGCTCTGAGGAATTGCTGGGTTTAGCTACCAGAGAAATCTTTTATTTTTAAACAAAAATGCCTGTGTTAATTTCATTCCAGTACTTTTGTATTTGGTGTGAGGGAACAAGTTTTAATGAAAAAGTGACCTATGAGAGAGTAGCTATATTGTTATGAATAACAGAGTTTATTCCTGTCTTACAGGTGACTGTGGCATTAGAGTTTTCTATTTTTGCACACTTGCTTGGTAATATGTGGCGGGCACCTCTTGAAATGAACACTGAAAAGTTCATTTGCACTTTGAAATAAGCACATGGGCTTTTCCCCAGGGAGCTACTGTTCTTTGCAGGTGAAAATAGGGTTTATTTGTGAAGTCTCTATCTAGTGGGTCACCCCAAAATTTATCTGAGATTTTATTAAAATCCATTAAAGTTTCCATGTTTTCCTTGGTGAATGGAGCTATTTGGGGGATTTTGCCAAAGTGTATTTTTTTCCACACAGACAATTTCTGTTAAACTCTTTAATTCTTAGCATTTGCTAAATGAAAACCAAATATTTTTGAATACACAACATTTATGACTGGAGAGAGAGAGACTGGATGGGAAGAAGGGTTAAATGAGCAGCAAATCTGATGAGGAGGAATGGTAGCAATCCACTGGGCTGTAGGCCAAGGAAGCAGAGCTATTTTTATTTTGTGAAAGTTATTAATAGAAGGTGTGCACCTTCTTGAGAGCTTGTATTAACCTTTCTTTGCAAAGGCAGCTCCATGGAGTAACTTCTTACAGTCTGTTTCTCCCATAAGTGATTATTGATACTAATTTTTATTCATTTTTTTAATGTCAAGTGCATTCCGACAATTCAATGGTATGATTATATGTTTTACTGAAAGCTAACACTGGAAATAACTCATTTTTCACTTCAGCTTTTATAAATCAAATTGTACAATCTTTTTTTTTCCTATGAGTAAAGTTTTGTGATTCTTTTCATATTGTTTAATGAATAAAGAATTATATTTATAAAAAATAAATTGTTTTTAACAAGAAGTGTCTTTTTAATTTCTTCCAGAGATGGGAATCACTTCCTGCTGAGTGAAGTTTTAGGGTTTTAGTTTCGCAAAGTGGACAATGTCACTGCAGTATTAAATGTTCACTCTGACTCTTGCTTTTTTTTTTTTTTTTCCCTTTTTTTTTGGTGTCTCATCCAGAGAAGGCCAGGACTTTCCAAAACAAGGAGCAGCCAAAGCCCTTTTAAGGTGAGGAGATGGAATCACGCAGTGCTGTGCAGGGCCCTGGAATGGCCAGGCCTCAGGAAGGCCTCGCTGATCCTCATTTACTGCGTGTTGCATTTCCATGGACACTGTCACCACAGCACAGAGCTCACAGAGCTGCATGTTTGCCTCTGAGCTGTCCTCTGTGAGCTCAGGGCTGCAGCTGAGCTGAGCTGGATCCCAGGGCTGGCAAGGGAGTGTGGCAGGACTCAAATCAGACATTTGCTGCACTCCTGCTGATGCACACGTGCTGGTTTCCCTGCATGCAGCTGGAGGGGCTCTGCCACTCACAGGCCTGGCTGGCAGCAATGCAGGGCTGGCATGGGTGCTGCAGTGATGCAGAGGTGGCACAGGGTGATGCAGTGATGCTGAGGTGGCACAGGGTGATACAGTGATGCTGAGGTGGCACAGGGTGCTGCAGTGATGCAGAGGTGGCACAGGGTGATGCTGAGGTGGCACAGGGTGCTGCAGCAATGCAGGGCTGGCCTGGCACCAGTGCTGCAGTGATGAGCTCTGTGCCAGCTGCTGTCCCCATGGTGAGGAGCTGGCCCTGCTCTCTCACACAGAATTTCCTGCAGGAGCTGAGTGTCCGAGTGTCCAGCACACAGAGCAGCCCTGGCTGGCCATGGCCAGAGTGTCCAGCACACACAGCAGCCCCTGCTCAGTGTCCAACACAGAGAGCTGACCCTGCTGAGTGTCCAGCACACAGAACTGACCCTGCTCAGTGTCCAGCACACCCAGAGCAGCCCTGGTTTTGCAGAGGAATCGCTGCGGGTGCCTCTCCTCAGCGCTCTCTGCAAGCCCAGAGCCGGCAGTGCCAGCAGCAGAGGGTGCTGCTTGCCCGTGCTGCTGGGAGCCTCTCGCAGCCCTGTCCTGCCGGAGGAGCCGTTCCAGGCCCGGACCAGCACGGCCGTGTGTGACACCAGCACAGGGATGGCAGGAGTACCCCCTTTCCCAGTCTGCAGGACTCGTGCCAGCCATTAAACCACTGGGATTTCAGGGATGCTCCCCTCAGGAGGAGACAGTCACCTGCAGGTACCTCAGAGGTAACCCAGCACTGAGCTGAGGTTGTAAGTGCTGCTCTAAGTAGGGGAGCACTCTATTTAAAGAGTAATTCTGCATCTTTGTGCTCCATTACATATATTCCATCCTTTAAGGCATCTTCACATCCAGCACCCTGTGCTAAGACAGAAAGGCAAAGGAGTCATGAGAGGAGACATCACAGCACGACTCTGCTCTCCAGGTGAATGTAAAGCAAAATACCTGGATTCTACTCTTTTATCTTTATTTTTTTATGAGGCGTTTAATTTCATTCAGCAGCTGCATTTACTTGTGTTGCAGTGCTGTGCTGGCTGTGCTGATATCTCAGTTCTCAAGAAGGCACTAAAATGAAGATAACCGCTTTTTTTCCTGCAAAGTGCCCCTGGGGAACGCCTCTTTTTCCTCCTCCATCCCGCTCTCCTTTACTCCCCTTTCCACCCCATCTTCCAGCTGGGGTTTGTTGATTGTGCTCTGGGCAGGCTTGGCAGCGTTTCTCCCTGGTGAGGCTCTGTTTTCACAGCCCCTCTGTCCGGCAGCACACTGGGCTGCTGTGGCTTTGTGGCCGCACTTAGAGGCACTCATTGTCCCTCTGTGCTGCATTGTGTCCCTCCGAGCCCGCAGGCACAGCCTGCAGGCACCAGGGACGTGTTTGGGGCAGAGTGGCTGCTCTGCTGCTCTCCCTCTGCCCTGGGCACAGAGGGCACAGCAACAGGATCCCCTCTGCAGCAGGGGCAGTGTCACTCCAGAGTCTGTCCCAGCCTCACAGTCCATGCTGGGAGACCAAAGGATTTGAATATTCAGCTTCAGACATTCCAAAGGGACGCGGTTGTCAGAAGGAGGATGCTCATCCCCATCCAGACCCCAGAGCTAATCTACACTGCTGGGTGCTGACCACAAGGAAGCAGCCATGCCAAGCCATTCCTCCTCCCACCTTCCTTTAATAGTCTCAGCATAAATTCACAAGGATTTGAGCTGGAAAAGTCTCTGCTCCATCCCCAGTCAGTCAGAGGGATCCCACTGCAGGCCACAAACACTGGCCCCTGTCTGTCACCCCTTTCTGCCGCTGTTTGTGCTGTGGTTTGAGCTGCAGACTGTGCTCAAAGCAAGTGACTGAAGATTAGCAATTCCTGCTTCTTGAGGAAGCAAGAAAGTCAAATATTAAGGAAATAAAAGCAGACAGGATTCCATAGGAGCTGTGATCTCATCTGGCGAGAAGCCACCACAAAGCTGAGAAGTTCTGCTTCAGCACTTGTCACGTCTGGTTTCCTGCAGCTTCCCTGCTGCTCCTCTCACTCCTCCACCCCGCTTCTCCCTGAAATTAGTGGGGCAAAGTAACTTAAATATGAGCAGGACCAGGTCGGAACAAAGTAGTTTTGAAAAAGCTACCCAATATATATCTGTTTGACATAAACCCTTCTATTTTTATTTTGCAGGGTGTGAAAGAACATATTTGTGCTGTATCTACAATCTCCCCGGTGTTTCTGGTCAGCTAGAGTAATAAATTTATTCTGATGAGAATGTGGGTTTTTTTTGAAGGACCACAGTGGCTGGCATAGAGCAACTATTTCCCACAGATATCAAAATATACTCAACAAATTAGTGAATTAATTGTGCTTTCTTTTTTTGCATGTGCCCCATGACCATCAGTGATGAGAAATGTCAAGAGCCATGCTCGTGTCCAATCCCCAAGAACAATAACTGCAGCAGCATGCAGGGCATTGATTCCACAGTGACTCAGATGGCAGGCTGCCACCTCTGAATCACCCACACCACTTCCTGCAGCAGCTCCTAGGTGGTCCTTGGAGGCATCCCATGCAATATGGCTTGCTGAATTTATGACAATCCACGGCTTTACAGCTTGAGCAGTATTGCTACAAACCAGTCTTTTTGTCTGGAAACACTGAAAAATTCATCATCTCAAAGGGGCAATACCGGGTCAGGTTTGTCCACAGGGTTGTTTTTATAATGAGGACTGAAATGAACAGAATTGTATTTCCCAGGTTTATTTCAGTAAACAAATGAGTCTTTAAAATGCAAACAGACATTCCCAGGAGTGGCTGAAACGAATCACAGAATCACAGAATGGGTTACGTTGGAAAAGACCTCTGAGATCTCCGAGTCCATCCTGTGACATAACACCATCAACCGGAGCATGGCACAAAGTGCATTCCCCGAACACCTCCGGGCACGGAGACTCCGCCACCTCCCTGGGCAGCCCCTTCCCGTGCCCGATCCCCCTTTTTGAGGAGAAATGCGGAACTCTGTGTGGCTGTGCGGACACCGAGGATGGAGCCGTCACCGAGTGCCCGGAGATGCCCAGCGCCACGCCCGGGGCTGCCCGCTATGCCAGCCGTGCCTGGAGCCAGGGTGGCACAACGGCACCGAGCAGCGCAGATCTCACACAGAAACGGGCTGGAGTAGCACAACAGCACGGAACAGCCCACATCTCACACAGAAACGGTGCCGCCAGCGGGCCGCGGATGGGTGCAGGGGCCGTCGCTGCGGGGCTGTCGCTGTGCCCCGCGATCGCGACCTCCTCCGGCGGCAGCGCCCCGGATCCGCTCCGTTCCCGGCCCCGCTCCGTTCCCGGCCCGGCTATGCAGCTTCCCTCGCCGGTCCCGCTCCGTTCCCGGCCCCGCCGCTCCCTAGCCCCGCTCTGTGCCCGGCCCCGCTCTCGGCCCGGCCCCGCTCCGTTCCCGGCCCCGCCGCTCCCTAGCCCCGCTCTGTGCCCAGCCCCGCTCTGTGCCCGGCCCCGCTCTCGGCCCGGCCCCGCTCCGTTCCCGGCCCCGCCCGCCGCCGGCGCTGCCCGGGCGGAGCGGCCGCGCCCCGGGCCGGGCCGGGGGCGGAGCGGGGCCGCGCCGGGCGCTATTTGGGCCATGTGATGCCGGCCCGGCCCCGCTGGGCGCGCCGGGAGCAGCGGGCGCGGGGCTCGGCCTGCCCGGGCACGGCACGGAGCGGGGCCATGGTCCGGCGGGCAGCCCGGGCACGGTAGGAGCGGGGGGCGGGCGGTGCGGGGCGGCTCCGCGGCCTCTCCGCGCTCGGTGCCCGCCGAGCCGAGCGGGGCCGGGCAGGGCCCGCGGGCGGTGCCAGCTGCGGAGCCGGGGCGAGGCCGAGCGGCGGCCGCAGCCCTGCCGGGCCCGGTGCTGGCAGTGGGGAGCGGCACCGGCGATGGGGCGAGGGGGCCCGGGGGCGCCGGTGATGGGATGAGGGGCACTGATGGGGTGCTGGCCCCGGGGCTCCGCGGCCGCGCCGGGGATGCCGCGGGAGGGGCGGCTGCCGTTCCCGGTGCCGTGTGCGGGCTCGGAGAGCAAACGCCGATAAGCGGTGCGGATCGCTCGCTAGGGCAGCGGGGCTGTTCCTTCAGGGTCGGTAAATTACCGCGCGGGCTCCGGAGCACACCGTACAAGGTCTGGTTGGTGTGTCTCTTTGCTTACTACATAAACCTCTGCGAATTCAGCGGGGCCTTACATAATCCTCTATCCGGAGGACCTGGGCTGTTGTGATAAGGTCAGTGTTGCTGTAGCCTCCTGCTGGACTGTGCCGTGTTTTGTCCTTATTCCCGGGCTAAAGTGGGCAGCCGGGGTGCCTGGTGGCCGTGCCTGATTCAAAAACTGTCAATTGTCTCAGCCGTGGCACGAGATAAGGAAGTTTACAACACGATTGTAAAAATGGGAGTAGCTCCTTGGACACAGATCACCTCTTTCTTTTTTTTTTGTTTTTTTTCCATGATAGTGATGCAGGATGGCTCAATGAACCTTTTGTCCCAGGAGTAATCTGTGCCTTTCCCACCCCTCTGACATCTGGTTTCTACACCAGATGCAGCGTTGCAAAGCTCAGTAGCACAGCCAGCTCAGTCTTGCTGGTGTAAGCTATGCAGAGCCTCCAGGGCCTTGCAGTGAGAGTGGGATGGTCAGAGTGGCTCTCCCAGCCTGCAAGGAAGGATATTTCCGTGGTGAGTTAATAAGGGAACAGCCCGGCATGCCACAGAGCCGTGCTGCTGTTTGCAGAAGCACCGGAGCATCTCCCCTGGGCTGCCCTGTCACCGTGTCACCCTGCTGGCCCTGCCAGGGCTCTCAGTAGTGGTGCTGATGGATGCATCAAGCAGCAATTTGCTCCTCACCCCCCTTACAGGCAGGGGATGAGCTGCAGCAGTGTCTCAGTGCATTCCTCAGGGGATGCTGGGCTGTTGCAGTGCAGCAGCTCTTGCAGCCTCTCTCCTCTGCTCGGGAGGTTACTGAAATGCACTCTGATGTGCTTTGGGGCTTGTTTGTAAACTGCTGCTGGGACGTGGGCTGGTGTTCCAGGAACTGCTACGTGCTGTGTTTGTGTGCTGCTGCTGGGGCTGGGGAATGGCCTCTGCTTGTTGCTCTCCTGTCTCTGCATTGCTTTTTTCCCCTGGACCCTATTTCCCATCCTCAGAAAAAGTGAAAGCAGTCTGCAAGGTCTGCTTGTCTTGTGAGGGCTAATTAAGAATTCATTAAGTTCCTGGAATTAAAGATCCGTAGCTGATGAGCCAGTGAGGACACTGTGCCAGGGTTTGGGACTGAGTGCAGACAGTGCTGACAGATAATACTCCAAGTCACAATGTGGCTTTTGAAGAATTTAAGATGTGGGATGGAGTATGTTCTGTGGCTCTCTGAGGTTTGTGTCTTGGCCACATTTTGTGGCTGATGCCTCTGCATACACTGGAATTGGCATCTGGTGGGCTCTGAGAGGCCAGGGCAAGCGGTGGCTGTAATTTTGGGCTTTAGCACACTTGTATTTACTGAGCCTGGAGTCACCCAGTGCTGAGGATTAACTGGGGCTGGCAGGGAGCACCAGTGAGACGATTCCAGCTGGGCTGAGTTTATCTTCCTGTCCTGTGGCAGGAGCCTTGTACACGCATTAACTGCAGAGCAGCTCAGCATAGCAGCAGTGAGGAACAGCTGGCAGCCCTGCCCGAGCTCTGAGCTCCCCAAACCTGCTGCCTGTGGAGCTGCTGCCCCTCCTTTGTGTCTCCAGGTGTGTGATGGAGCTCATGCCCACAGCTGGCCCTGCCAAGTCACGAGTCAGACGCCAGTTGCTCTCAGACAAAGCTCTGTGGTGCCTGCAGAGTCAAAGTGAGTAAGTGTCTGGTACCAGACTGCAGCCACTGGGTTCCTCTGCTGGTGGCCTTTGCAGAATGAGCTCATGTCAAGGTGTTGACTCACTTTCAGTTACTGCAGTGCTCTGGAAAACAAAGAAATCTTCCCTTGAGTTACTCCATGTGAGTAATTGCTGTAGCTGCCTCTGTTTCCATGAATAATTGCTGGGGGAAGAGTGCAGCTGTCCTTAACAAAGATGGGATGTGGGCTACAGGTAATGGCCAAATGCTCTCTGCTGAGTGTGAGAAAATACAGCTAAAAAATAATAGTTTCCAAGCACATGGTGGGGAAAACGTGCCACTGTTAACTGTGTTTTCCCAGGGACTACTAAAACATCCATTCCCTTTTAACTCTGCGCTGCTCTGCCCTTAATGGTAATGCTTTGGAAACTCCTGGGATCAAGTAAATTGGTCTGTGGCATTGGTCAGAAAATTCTCTTGCAGACTAAGTGCTTTTTACAGCAAAAGGAAAAGTCCTCCTCCTGGGTGTTAATTTGGTGCAGGAGCTGCTTTTATCTGTAGCTCTGGGGTGGCACGAGCTGCCTGAACCCTGGAGTGTTTGAGGGAAGGAGATACAAAAGAAATTTCCCTGGTGAGGTTGGTGTGGTGGGGAAGGCACTGACAGAACCCTCGGTGCCAGGGAACCTGAGTCAGCTGTGCCAGCCCTGGGGCTGCAGGCTGCCCTGGCAGAGCCCTTCAGGGCTTTAGCAAAGAGGGGAGGGAAGGAGGATGTCCTGGAGCACAGGGAGGAGCAGTGTGAGTGCTGCTGCTGCTGGGGACAGCTGTGCCACATCTGTCCTGCTCCGAGTGTGCAGGGCAGCTGTGCCGAGCTGGCAGGGTGTGTGTGTGCCCCAGGGAGTGTGGTTGGAGGGATGAAGGCTGCAGGCTGCTCCTTCCTCATCCCCTCCATGTGTGGCCCTGCTGTCACCGCTCCCTGGGCACTCCCAGAGGAACCAGGGAGTGTTTCCCTGCTGGCTGGGCTGGGCTGGATGCCAATGCCAGGCTTTATTTATGGGCTCTGCCATGTGGCTCATCCTGGCAGTGGGGTGGAAAAGATGGGAAATGTGTTATCTATGCACAGTGAGGGGCTGGGGTTGGCAAGGCATGGGCTTGCCAGTGTCCACGTGGAAGATGCCTTGTCATCCTCCCTTCTGGTGTTTTGTGTGTTGTACTTAGCAGCATTGCAGGTCAGATTCAGAATGTTTTGGGTTAGCATCTTTTCCTCATTTGGTACAGAAACAGCCACGTGGCTTTGCTTTAGCTTTTTTCTTTAAGGCTGGAGGGCCTTGTTCGCTGATATTGCCTTGTCTCGTGGCTTTGTTCTAGAACAGAAAAAACTCACATGGGAAGACAGACTTGAAGCTGAAGCAGTGCTGCTGCTGTGTAACAGTACAGCTTCCCCTGGGAGGAGAAAGTGACACATTTCTTTGTTCTCTTACAAAGCTTTCTCTGTAAGGAGAAAGCTTTTTACTCAAACAAACAAACAAAAGGACCCCAACAAGCAGCACCATCTGCCAGATAGCAGGGTGAGAGCCATTGAGAGCTTTGGGGCAGAAGGTGGTGATGTCTGAATGGAGTTACCAAACATGGGCTTTTTCTTTTCGCCTGGAAGGGGAATTTGATGAAGCTCCTAAGTCAGAGCAGCTGTGTGGATGTTAGCTTCAAACTGCTTTCTTTGGAGAGCTGGTATGTTATCAAGGCAGGAATCTGTCCTGAGGAGATCCCAGATGGGGCCTTGACACCATAAATGTACAAAGGCACTCAGTTGCACAAAAACTGCAGAAACAACTTCGTTCTGAAGAACGTGAGCCACGGATGGTGGAGTGCCAAGAAAAGCAAGCAAGGGGTAAGGCCAAGCAGTTCTCTACATGAGAAGGCTACATTGGTCTCAGATGTTTAGAAATTCTTGGTGCAAGCTTCTCCGTGGATAAATTCTGGTTTGAATGGCCTCTTGTAACTGAAAATCTACCTAAAGCAGAGATGTGAAAAATGCCTGCATCCTGGCTATAATGTTTGGAGGTTAGTAGCAGGCCAAAGTGTGGCTCTTGCCCTAACTCATTGCTGGTGGCACATCAGGCTCTGTGCTGCAGGGACAGCAGCTTTGAGAGGAGAACAAGAATGGCTCTTGAAATGCTTCCACACAGCAGCCTGTGCTGCTGAGACTGGGGATGCTGGGTGTGAGGGGTTGTGCTGTGCTGTGCTGGCAGCAGCTCCACGTGGAGAATCTCCCTTGATATTCAGTCTCCCTTGATTGTCAGTGCTCTTTTAAGGCTGAACCATCATGTTTACATGTGGGCAGTGAGGGAAGGGTTGCTTTGTCCCCCAGGGCAGTCCTGCATCTGGGGTTTGGAGGCTCAGGAGGTGCCCATGTAAAGCAACGCTCAGGGCTGTGTGAGCAGCTGGTGAGGGCTGAGCTGGGCTGGGAGGGCTCCTGTCTGCTCCCAGTTCCTGTAAACTCCAACAGCTGCACAGCAAACCTGCTGACCCTTGTGCTGAGAAGGGCTGTGTGCATCCAGAAAGTACCTGGCTTGGTGCCTGTGGGCAGGAAATGGAGATGCTGGGACTCTCTGTTCCGGGCTCGTGTGACAGACATGGGCTGCTGCATGTGCTGTCCCCTCTGTCAGGGCTCCCTGGTGTCCCCACGGTGTCACTGCCAGGTTCTGGGGCTGTGCATGGGGTTCCATGCACCAAACTGTGCTTCTGGGATTCCAAGCTGTGCGTTTGACTTGCTGGAGGTTGAGATGGGGAGAGGAAAAAGGGCAAGCTGTGTGTCTTATGGTTTTTAATGGATCAGTGACTGAGCTCCATCGTGGGATTTGGATACTGTCATTTCTTGATGGCTGCCTTAGTTAATTTATCTTCAGGTGATCCAACAAGCTGCTAAATAGTTGGATTTTTAAAGTGTGTCAAGGAGCAGCTTTGGAGGGAATGGAGAGCGGTTTCACTGACACTTGGTGTCCTGGCTAGCAGGGTGGCTGCAGATGCTGCCTCTGGTGATATTTGGAAGGGGCAGGTCCTGAGTGCCCACAGTGCCCAAACCTGCACTTGTGGCATGAGTAACAATCAGTTAAATCCCAGCCTTTATCTGGGTAATCTGAGAGAGCCTGGTGTGACACGGAACTGGATCTGCAGGAGGCACAAGCTCTGTGTGTCAACACCTCCAGAGGGAGGGGACGCCTGGGCAGACTGCCTGGAAGGAGCAGTGCCCACATCAGTTGCAAGTTTTGGTCAGAAATCAGAATTGAGTGGCTCCTGGAGCTTTAGGTGGAAGATATTTCTTGATGCAGGTGGGCACTGGAGAGCAGTGTGCTGTGCATTAGGGCTGAGGACAAACCCCCCTGTGTGTTTAGGATGGGAAAATGGGCTTGAAGCTTACAGTCACTCAGTGGAGAGGAAGGTGCCACAACCAGCACTTGTTCAGAGGCATGTGCTCTTATGTTATTTGGATTAGGCTGTCTTCAAACTTGGCAAAAACTCCACCCAATCCTCAGTCTGGACTGGCTCTGAAAGAATCCTTGACCTCATGGGAATCTCCATTTCAAGGTGCCCAGCAGGGATTGCACTGGCATAAAACCCTTCTCAACAGGAGAACATTCAGCGTGCTCTCAAATCTTGTTCTGGCACACCTGAGAGGCCACAGGAGGAGTCTGTGCAGGAGTGGGGTCTGACCCAGGTTTGTGGTGCCAGGTGTGATCCTGGGGTCCAGGGGTACAGAGCTGATGGCCCAGCAGGTGGCAGGGTGGCAGCAGGGACAGGGTGGCGTTGCAGGGCCCTCCATGGAACCCTGTTTGGCCTGGAGCCTGACCAAAGAGCTGGGCAGCCCAATCATCTGTGCTCAGATGGGTTTCTCCAGGGTGAACAGCTCCACAGCCAGCTCTGTCCATCCTGGCTGGTGTCCCCAAGGCATTGGTGTTACCTGGGCAGGTTCAGGTGATGCTTCCATTGAATGTCAGCAGTAGCAGTGTGATGAGCTGACTGCAGGAATAAAACCTCAAGGTGAGTTTAGTCTGGTGTGAGGTTTCAATGGAGGAAAAGGCTGTTGGATGTGGTGGCTTTGTTTGATGTTCCAGACATTGGCTGTTCCAGACAGTTTACATCTGTCCTGTGTTTGGGAGGTTGTGGTGCACGGGCTGGTGGGTGGCAGTGGCTTTCTCACTGCTTTCAAACTGGTGTTTGCACACAGCAAATCCTGGCCAAGCCATCCAGCCTGCTCCAAAGGAGGAATCAGAGCTTCAGCAGCAGCCAAGAAACAGCTGAACACACTTTGAGAGTGAGCAGCCCAGAAAAGACAGAAGCCTGGACAGTGGAGACAGCACAACTGCCTTATCACTGCTGCTCTTGATCTCTAAACTTTGAAAAAGCAAGGCAGCTTCTCTTCTGCTTGTTCCTGAGCATGTTGAGTGCATCTTGCTTCAGAACAGATCTCTTGCCTGTTTCTACAATGCTGCTTCATCCCTATTTCTTAACTTCTATTAATCTGTCTCAGCCCTGGTTTTCTGACTGGAAACTTTCCATTGATGTCATGGGAGCTTTCCGTGGCCCACATCAAATAGCTGGGTTCACCAGGAATGAAGTGACTCTCCAAATGTTTATGTTAAACACTTCTTTGGGAGGCATGCTGACTGATGAGGACCTGTGGTGGCTGAGGTATGTGGGGAGGATAGGTTGGCTGAGCAGCCTTTGTCTTGCCTTTGAAGCTGGAAGTGCTGGCAGCTGTGGAGTGCCCAGATAAGGGCTCAGGAGTGTTCCATCACTGTCTCCTGCACTGCAGAGCTCTCTCTCTGTGCCTCTCCCTCGTGGAAAGGACGGCCAAGTCTGGATAGTCACAGCAGAAAGCTGTTGGCATAATTACAGGTATGGAATTTTGTTGTTTGAGAGGGGAAAGCCGCAGTTTAGTCTGCTGAGGAGCCCCAGGGAGGGAAGGAGGGACATGTGTGTTCTTCAGACCCTGCTTGCTCAGGCTCCTGGTGGTGTCAGAGCGTTTGGAAGGGGGAAACAGAAGGGATAAAAGCCACCCTAGCACTCCCTGTCGCCACCACAGTTGCTGAGCATGGCTGGCTCCTTCCTCCCCTGCAGGACATGGTGCACACTGGAGGTGGTGAGGAAACCACTTTAAATATCACTTCATTTACAGAGCTCAAGCTTGTGAAGCTGCTGCTTAGGAGTGAATTTCTGAGTGTGTCCCAGTAAGGCTAAGGGGCAAATTTCTCCCCTTCCCACTTGAAGCAGTATTGCCGCTACTGTGAGCAATGCTGCAGTGCATGTCCTGGTCACTTGTTTTGGCAAAAACATTTGTTCTGTATTGCCACAACCGCTATTTCCAGGAAAAAGTTGCTCTGGGATATCTGGCCACCTTACCGTGCAGATGCCTTTGAAAGCAGCATGTGCATTCCTGCAGCCACAGTTTGAATAATGTGCTTTTATCCTCCTCTTTTTGGTGCACTCTGCACTTGCAAATCTGATTTGTCTGGTTGAGCTTTTACAGGGATAAAACTTTGAGCAGGAGAGCTAGAAAAGCTTCTCAGAATTGCTGCTTTGTGGAGCCTTTTGGTGGATGATTTAGGAAGGCAGCCAAAGGCTTTGGGTCACCCTGCCTGTCTCAGAGCACCACAGCCCTTTCCAGGGACCCTTTCAGGTGATGGGGAAAGCAGAGCATTGCATCACTGAGTCTGTGCTCGCTGCCAGCCCCAGCGAGATGTGCAGTGTCTCCTCCTAATTATGGGATGTCCCAGGTCAATTATAGCTAAACACAGAGCCCAACCGTGTCATTAAACTTTTTTGGCTAATGACAAGTCAGAAATCCAGCCTGGTCCCGGCATGCTGTGCTCTGGGGAGCTGCTGAGTGTGTTCCAGTAAAGCTGGCAGTGTGAGCAGTCTCTCTTGTGCAATCTCTCTGCCAGGAATATCCTCCTGGTTCAGCACTTGGGAGCTTCCTTCTGCTCTGGGAGCCCTCTGGGAAGCTCTGAAGGCCTGGGGAAGGGAGAAGGAGCTGGAGGCTGAAGCAGGGACGTTGTGGCCTTGAGCAAGCCGAGGTCTCGGTGACCTGACCCTGGTATTGCAAGCTTGGGTTTGTCTGGGCTCCTCACCTCAACTGGCTGCTGCAGTGATTGGAGAAGAGAAATTGCATCTTCTGGCGATGCTGTTGGATTTGGAAAGGGTTTTTCCACAGCTTTTGTTATGTTTAAGGGTGGTTGTTGTTCCCAGATTTAACTTGAATAGAAAACATAAGGCTGCTGCCAGCTTTCTGTCACAGACACCTTTTATCTTGCATTCATCTCTTCCAAGCAGATGCTGCTTTCATTTCTTCTACTTATTTTTTCTTGCTACAAGACTAAAATTAACAGCCCTTTGATGCAGGGGAAGAAACTGTATTTCAAAGCAAAGTACCCAGTTAACTTTGCTAACAAAACTGCTGGTTTTATCTTGGAGGTAATTCCACGTTCCTTGGAAGCAAATATGAGGGCTGGGAGCTGCTGAGCCCTGCTTGCTATGACAGGCGAAGGTGCAGACCCCTCCTCACCTGGGAGCTCCAGTGGCTCCCTCTGGCCTGGGAGGTGCAGGGGGAGGCTGCAGGTGGGAGAGGAGGTGCCAGACACTGGTGCCATGCACAGGATGTGTGCAGGATGCTCTCCTCACAGCTGCAGTTTCAGGGGTGCCAACCGCAGCCCGAGGTGAGGAGGGGCTGGGGGAGCACAGGCAGGGCTGTGGCACTGCAGCAATCCGTGCCCAGAGCTGGCCCTGCCTCCAAGGACTTGTCCTGAGCAGCAGCTCTGTGTGAGCATCCAGATTTCGGCTTCCATCTTTTCCAGTTAAAAAGCGCAGCCCTGTTCCTGCAGTGCTTCCTAGAGGTGGTGTGAGGGCTGTTTCCAAGGGGGAGGTTGAAAGCTGTCTATCCTCAGAGGGAGGACAGCAAGACTGTACCAGGAATGGAGAATTCCTAAGCCCAGTCTGTGGCTGGCTTGGCCAGTGGCCAGGACATGGCAGAGAAGATGCTGCTGTCATCATTCAGCACATTACAGGAACCCTGTGATGCAGCAGGGGCATTTCGACTGTGCCCAGGATCTCATTTCAGAGCAGGGCCAGGGAAATACCTGCTGGAACTCACCTTGGCAGGTGGCTTTGCCTCTGGGCAGCTGCTGGAGGGTCTGACAGGCTCTGGGGTTCTTGCCTTAAAGGAGCTGTGAGGAGCCCCTGCTCTGGGTGCATCGCAGGGTGGTGACTTCTGAAAACATCCTTGTGCTAAGTGAACAGAATGGTTTCCCAAACACTATGAAAAAAGTCACTTCCTCAGTGACTCAGCTGTCTCCTCTTGTGAGGTTTTGTCCTCTGTGGTGGCAGCCTCAGACTCCACAGACCTCAGGACAGGAAGAACCTGAATCTGCAGTTCAAAGGGTGAAGGATCCACTGGGGTCTTCATACAAGGGTGCAGCCTCAGTCCTGTTCTTCAGCACTTGGGAAGCCCAGGATGGAGAGATCTGGGTGAATATTACAGAGGAATGCTGAGATTTTCCATGTGCCAAGGTAAGGCAGTAAGGCACGTGAACTGATCCATGGTTGTTGCTTAGAGTAATTTGCTGTGGGGTGTGAAGGCACTAACAGCTGGGACAAGGGGTTGAATTCACTTGTTTAGGAGTTATTTGACCTGAGGATGAGCACAAAATTCAACCTGAAACTGGCTGGAATGACTTGGACAGGGAGGAAGATGCTTAACCCCAAGAATGAGAAGTTTTGGAACAGAAGTATGGAAGTTTTGGAACAGGTTGCCCAGACTTGGACAGGCTCTGGTTTTGAAGGTTTACAGGAGTAAACTGGTGAGAGAGAAAACAGAATTGGAGTGCAGCAGGGATGGAGCAGAACTTCAGTTGTGCACCACGAGGCCCTGCTTTTGCTGAATGTGCTGCTCTGGCTCTGGATCAGAGCAGCATCCAGCTCCTGGTGGGACTCTTGCAATGGGCCAGGATTTGTTTGTTCCCAGTGCCTGGCCCAGATTTCAGCAGTGCTGTCTCTGCAGCGAGGAGCAGGACCAGACACTTGCACAACTTCCCCTCTGGCAGGGATGTGTTTGATGTAAATACATGTGCTGCAGCTTCAGACACAATAAACGTGTTTGGGAGTAACAGGCTGAGTAATCTGGTGCTTGGCAGCTGCTCTGCTCTGGGGATTTTTGCTTTACTGTTAGCAGTGCTTGTGACATCCTTAAATGAAAAAAGGAAGAGACAGTAACTGAACAACTTAATATTAGAATAGCTGCAGCTACAACTGCTTTACCTGACAGGAGGGGTCCTGCTGGGTCTGTGGCTCCTGACACTGATGTTGTGTTGCCTTTAGGAGCAGGGATTGACTCCTCACACTCCCCTGTGGATGTTTTCAATGCATCTTTTGGGAAATGCTCTGCCCTGCTGTCACCTGGGAAGGGACACAGGGCAGTTCTGGTAGGTGGCTGCTGAGAACGTGGGTTTCTGTTAAAAAATGAATTCATGAGCTGTTTTAGGGGAGAGCTGTGCTTTGTTATCCGGAGTTTTGTCCTGATGGGTTGGTGGTGGTGTTGGCCACAGCCAAAAATTGCTTTTGATACAAGAGTGGAAACTCTGGGCACAGGTAGAAATATCAAACTTCATTCTTTCCACTGTTCCCCTCATTATCTGACAAAACTCATGAACCCAGCTAGTGAAACAGAGATGAGGGATGGGCAGTGAGCAGTGCAGGCTGCAAATCAAGTGGGGAAATAACAAAAAGCAGGGAGTTGTGCAAGAGGGTGGCTTGTTCTGGATTATGTGAGCTTCTTTAATGCAAATAGCTCAGAACATAAACATTTACTGTTTAAAATTCACGGTGGTTTAATTGTGCAGGAAATGCCTCTCTAAATGCAGCCTCAGATGGCTCCAGTGCTGCAGGGAAAAGCAGTCAGCAAACAGGGCAGTCTGACCAGGCCTTTCAGTGCTGCTGGGTTATAAAACTGGGGTTGTGTTTGCCATGTGCCAGGCACAGGCTTCAGCCTTGGAGGGTAGGGAGGCTTCCTCTGGAAGCAGGGCTTGTGTGCAAGGCCTGTGTCCATAACACAGGGAAAATCAGCAGGGCTTGTGTGCAAGATCTGCATAACACAGGGAAAATCAGCAGGGCTTGTGTGCAAGGTGTCCATAACACAGGGAAAATCAGGTGAAGGTGGACAGGTAGAGAGGTGTAAGGAAGGTGGACCTGTGGATATGAACCTCTGCCTGTGACCTTTCCTCCTGTTGCTTATGGGACTGATTTGTGATGGTTTTTAGTCTGCAAGCAGGTTGTGGACGCATCTCTTGGGTGCACCTAAGGAAATTGGGGGTGTGGGATGTCTGTGCCTTTCCCACCTGAGCAGTTGACATTCAGGAGTTACCTTATGCAGAGCTGGAAGGAGCCTGATGACCTTTGAAACATCCACTGAACTTCCTCTGTGAGGAAAGGCAGCCCGAGTTCCCTTGTTTCATTTAAAGAAATTATTTTTCTCTGCAACCAAAACTGCTGTTTGTGACCTGCCTTCAATGGGAGAGAAGATCTCTGGCACAAACTTCAGGAACTGCTCCTGAGTCGCTTCCATCCTTACAAATACTTTGCAGAGTGAGCTCTCTCCTGTTGCCTAGAGTTATTTTCTGCCAGATTGTGCAGCATTGCAGTTCACAGGAACTGGCTGGGTAGGTGGACAGTGGAAATTTAAGTGTCTCGCAAGTGGCTTGGTTGAGGCTGGGTGGTGGTTTTTGCTTCAGCTCTTCATTGACTCAGACGTGCTGCTGTGAGTAACCTCAGAGCTGTGTTCTGGAGAGCCAGACACGGGAGGGATGGGTGAGAGGGCATTGCCAAAACAGCAGAAATGTTCAGCAGAGCTGCCTGAGTGTGCCAGAACCATCACTGGAGGGATGGGTGAGAGGGCATTGAACTAGGAGCAGGTGAAATGGGGTGTCCTGGCTCTTTGGGGCTGAGTTTGGTGCTGTTAGAGGCTCCTGACCATGTGCAGTATATATATATATATATATATATATATATATCTCCTTTTCTGCTGAGGTGTGTTCCAGGCTGGAAATCTCTAGGGCAGGGCTCTGATTCATTGTCTGCAGAGCACCCAGAGTCTGTGAGGTGTGTAAAGGTTTGGCCTCTTATCTGTACAAGTACACCTAATGAGTTTATGGAAAGGAGATAAAGCCACAGTAAACTGACTTGTAGAAATAAAGTAAAAGTGGATCAGGAATGAAGGAGCTGAGGATCCTTAGAGTGTTCCTGTTGTTGGTGCTGCACACAGGTGTCCTGTGGGTGCAGGGCAAGGGAGGGACAAACTCTGAGAGGGACCAGAGTTCCTGAGCTGGGCACCAGCTCTGCCTGGCACAGGCAGTGCCTTGCTTGCAGAGCTGTGTTCTCCTATTTAACAGTAGGATTTTCCTTCCATTTCAGTGTCTCTGCTGTCTCCTGCCCTGATCTATTTGCACCATCACTTGTTTTGGAGCCTGGCATTTCCTTCCAGCACGGCAAACTGACACCTTGCTCTGAACACCTAAATGGAAGGGAGGGCTGATTCTCACTGAAAATAGCAGGGAATCCTTTTCTCTGAGGCACCCTTAGGATTTCACTGCCTGTACTTTTAGCCCATGAGGTTAACAATGGAACTGACAATAGCAGGGAGCAGGAGTGGGGATGAGCTGGTGTTGGCAAAGCAGAGCAGAGTTGCCGCAAGCCTGAGCTGTTGATAAGACAGATAAAAGCACTTTCAGTGTTTACATTTGTACTTAAACCTGCAGCAGCTCATTCCCCAGCCTGTCTGCTCATTTATGGCTGGCTGTGTCTCTGTGGGGCTGCCCAGGGCATTAATCCTTTAATTTCACAGGATGAGCCTTTCTGTCTCCTCCTGCTGCAGGAGAGTGCCTGCATTGTCTTGTGCGTGCAGAGGCTGTTCCTTTCAGGAGATGAGGGCATCACTGTGCTCCTGGCAGAGGGCAAGGTGCCACTCTGCAGTGCCAGGCCTGGTGCCAGGAGCACAGAGCCAGCTGTGGGCAGGGATTATTGCCCTGCCCTAACAAGGAGATGTATTGCACTCAGTCCTGGCATGGGCTGGCTGTACCTGCCCTGCTCTCACTCTGACCCACCCTCTGCTTCAACCTTCTCCCTTTCTTCACCCCTTTCTCTTTATTCTGGCCATAGGCTTTCACCTGCTGTGAGCAGTGCAGGGGATGAGTGGTGCCTGTGTTTGGAATCTCCCTGGGGTGATTCCCTTTCCCTTCCTGCTGCAGCAGCCTCGGAGAAATATGATGGAGCTTATGTTGGCAAAAGGCAGAAAGCCACAATGAACAAGGCATTGTTTTGCTAATGAAGAGCACGGTTGTGTTCCCTCGCTTCTCCTGGGTGTTGTGTGCTTCAAAGAGGTCTGCACTCCTGCAGCCTGCTTTGTTTTGGGTCTTGTTTCCTATGCTGTGCTCTCACATGTACTGCACAGGAAATCTCTGCCTCTCCTCCCTCTGCCAATGTTTTGTTCCCTTATCCTAATCAAAATTCCAGCAGCTGGATTTGCCTGTGGACTCCCACGTGTGCCTTGCCAGTCCCTTGCTGTCAGCTTTTGTCCATGTGCCTCAGGCATGGGATGCCAGGGCTTTCACCTGGTGCTGCTGTCTGGTTTCATCCCAGCTGAGCAAGGAGCCTGCTCTGAACCTTTTCCAAAATCACTTTGGGTCAGCTTTAACCTGCCTGTCCTGGGGAAGCTCAGCTGGTGTCTGCTTTGCCTTGCTCTGGGGATGCCTTGGCTGGAGATGCTGCTGTTCCTGAGGGGCTGTGAGCCATGGAAACTCATGGGGCACAGCAGCTCAGCCATGGCATGCCCTGCCATCCCCTGCTGCTCTCCCTCAGCTGGTTCTGCTGGTATTCCTTTTTTCAGCTGGTGACCAGCTGGCTTACACAGGCCAGGATTTGTTTGGATGTTGTGGATGGCATTTATTTCACTTCCAGGATGTGTGGTGGTCATCTCAGCAGCTGATAACATGGTTGGAGCCTATTTAAATGGCATCTTCTGTCTCCGTGCCCAACATCTGAGGTCCCTCAATAGTTTGAAATATCAGTACTGTATCTTGTGCATTGGGATGTAACTTTCAAAGAATCTCAGGCATTTTCCTCTCCATTCATGATTTTTTTAAAAAGTGGGTAAGGAAAGAAAAAATAGTCATGTCTCTTGTAACTTAAGAATTGGGATTTAGCTCACTGTTCCAATGGCATACCTTGGTAGGAAAAGACTGTGGGGAAGCTGCTGAATTCACCCCTAACCCAGAACACAGTGAGCCCTCCCTGTTCACCTCCTAGCTGGAGCCTTGCTGATGTCCAGTAATCTTATTTTTAAACCAGATCTGATTCATGCTCTGTTTTCTATGCCAGATGAGGTCCTTGGTTGTGAGTAAGTGTTGTGACTGTAGCTGGCAGGAGCGCTGCATGATTGCCTCACTTCAGGAAATGTTAAAATAACACTTTTTTTTCTTAGAAAGCTCGTTTGCACCCCTCCCACTCCTAATTCTCCTAATAGCTGCCCCCAGTTTGGCAGCTGTGTGACAGAGGGCTGTTTGTGTTGCTGAGTGAGAGCAGAGGCACTGGAGTGGATGCAGTGCTGGAGCAGAGGTGCACAGAGCGAGCAGGGCTCTCTGGCCAAGCTGGCTCAGACCTCTCCGAGGTTCCTCTGCAATCTGGAAGGAAATCTGCTCAGCTGTGGGAAGGATCTTGCTCCTCCCCCTGGACTCTGCAACTGGGGATTTCTTTCCCTCTTGGAGAAGAGAAGCTGCTCACTTGGGACGAGCCAGGCAAAGGTTTACTGCCCTTGCTGCAGGGGTTTGGAGGGGCCAGAGCTGCTGGGATGAGGGTCCCCCAGCAGCTTTGGGCTGCTGCTGTGGACTGGCAGCCAGGCCCCGAGGTACTCAGCTGCAGAGAATTGTCTCCTGAGCCCTGCACCCGAGGCCAGCTGGTGGGAAGGGAGCACACCTTGTTGGGACAAACAGCTGAACGCTGTGCTCTGGCAGTGTGGCACACAGCGCTGAGCGTGCAAATGTTTAACTCATCTCTTGGTTTTCTTTCCTTGTTGGGATAAACACCTTGTTGGGACAAACAGCTGAACGCTGTGCTCTGCGAGTGTGGCACACAGCGCTGAGCGTGCTAATGTTTAACTCGTCTCTTGTTGTTCTTTCCGTCCATTAGGCAATCCTGAGCGGTGCACATCTGGACAGAGCCTCCTGGCAGCCTTTGCTGCGGGGCTGGATGACAGCAGGAGCTGCCAGGTGAATCGATGAGCCTGTGAGGAGGCCAGCCATGGGTCAGAAGGTCACGGGGGGGATCAAGACCGTGGACATGAGGGACCCTGTGTACCGGCCGCTGAAGCAGGAGCTGCAGGGGCTGGACTACAGCAAGCCCACGCGGCTGGAGCTGCTGCTGGACATGCCCCCCGTGTCCTACGAGGTGCAGCTGCTGCACTCGTGGAACAACGACGACCGCTCGCTGAACGTGTTCGTCAAGGAGGACGACAAGCTCATGTTCCACCGGCACCCGGTGGCGCAGAGCACGGACGCCATCCGCGGCAAGGTGGGCTACACGCGGGGGCTGCACGTGTGGCAGATCACCTGGGCCATGCGCCAGCGCGGCACCCACGCCGTCGTGGGGGTGGCCACGGCCGAGGCGCCGCTGCACTCCGTGGGCTACACCACCCTGGTGGGCAACAACCACGAGTCCTGGGGCTGGGACCTGGGCCGCAACAGACTCTACCACGACGGCAAGAACCAGCCCAGCAAGACCTACCCCGCCTTCCTGGAGCCCGACGAGACCTTCATCGTGCCCGACTCCTTCCTGGTGGTGCTGGACATGGACGATGGCACGCTCAGCTTCATCGTGGACGGGCAGTACATGGGGGTGGCCTTCCGCGGGCTCAAGGGCAAGAAGCTGTACCCGGTGGTGAGCGCCGTGTGGGGCCACTGCGAGATCCGCATGTGCTACTTGAACGGACTGGACCGTGAGTATGAGCCCTGTTCTGGCCCTGTTCTGGCCCTGCTGGGCTATCCTGGACCATCCCATGCCATATCCTGGACCATCCTGGGCCGGGTTCTCCTCTTCCTGCAGTGGGGTGTGTGACCGTGTTGACAGGCTCTGAGGATGAGGGAAGAGACAAGGATCTGACTCCATGTTTCAGAAGGCTTGATTTATTATTTTATGATATATATTATATTAAAACTATACTGAAAACAATTTTATTAGGAAGTTAACTAAGAATAGAAAAAAGAATGATAACAGAGGTTTGTGGCTCGGACAAAGTCTGAGCCAGCTGACCATGATTAGCTATTAATTAGAAACAACTCTATGAGACCAGTCACAGATTCGCTTGTTACATGCCACAGCAGCAGGTAACTGTTGTTTACATTTTGTACTTGAGGCTTCTCAAGAGGAAAAATCTTAAAGAAAAGATTTTTCATGGAAGGTGTCTGTGACAGGGGAGGATTTGTGTCAGCAGCAGCACTGCTGGGTGCAGCTGTGATTCCCCCATGGACAATGAACAGAGTCTGTCTGTCTGTCTGTCTACACACCTGTGCTGTCACCAGGCACTTTGCAGGCAGCAGGCAGGGTCTGGGGACGTGGTTTGGTGGCAGGATGTGATGCCAGTTGTCCAGCTAGAGATGGGAAACCTTGTATTGGTACCAGAATTCTGACAGTTGCGTTACTGGCACTGCAATCCTGGTGTCTCTTTACAGAAAACAGTCTCTGAAACAATCCCCTTCCTTCAAGGGGATGTTTAAAATCCCTTGCAGGCAGGAACAGGGACAGACCTTCCCCTCTAAGAAAAGGGGAATGTTTTCCATCTCTCAGAAGGTGGCTCACTCCCCTGTCCCTCTCAGGGCAGGGTGTGCTCGTGTCTAGCAGGGGCTGGGTGCTGTTGTCAGCCCAGCTCACATGCCAGCCCCTTTACTAACAGGCACATCAGTCTCCAGCTAAGCTTAGTAATAAATTTGGCTGTCCAAATGTGCTAAAGTCTGTTATCTCTCATAGTCAGAAGTTCCCATGGGGCCAGACTGTGACTCAGTCTTCTGGGTAGGGTGGAGGAGAGAGGTGAAGGAAGTGGATTAAAATCTGGATTTATGTCACTAGTGAAATAAATTTGGCAGTATTGGTATGAGGAGCAGTTTCCCCTGCATTCCAGAGCAGTGTCTGCTCAAGGGCTCTTGTGTTTGTGCAGGAGGTGTCCACACTGGCAAACCCTGAGTGCCACAGAGCTGCCAGCAGAGAACTGGGCTGTCAGAGTGACCAGGAGAGCCTTGCAAAGGGGCAGGAGCAAAACCTGCAGGTGCTTTGGGAAATAGACTTCAGCTCTGCAAGACCAAGCAGAGAGCTCTTGGCAGGGCCCTTTCTCACCCAAAGAAAGCCCAGCTCTTTCTCCACAGCAGCTCCAGGAGCCAGGTTCTGCTGCAGGGCCCTGTCACAGACACATTTTATGGAAAATCCTTTCCTTTGTTAGAATTTTTTCCTCCTGAGAAGCTGAGAGGTCTCGGGGACAAAATGTAAACAATGGTTATCTGCTGCTGTGGAATGCAACAGGTGCATCTGTGGTTGGTCTCATGTAAATATTTGTAATTAATGGCCAGTCACAGTCAGCTGGTTCAGACTCTGTCCGGGCCACAAACCTTTGTTATTCATTCCTTTCTTTTCTTAGCTTAGCCAGCCTTCTGAGATGAAACCTTTTCTTCTATTCTTTTAGTATAGTTTTAATGTAATATATATCATAAAATAATAAATCAAGCCTTCTGAAATATAGAGTCAGATCCTCATCTCTTCCCTTCCTGGGACCCCTGTGAGCATCATGGCAGGGTCCAAGCCAAGCCCTGCAGCTCCACTCCAGGGCAGTGAATGTGGAGCTGTGGTGTGAGCTCAGGGCTGGGTAGGGCTGGAGCTTTGTGTGAGCCCTGGGCTGGGTAAGGGCTCCAGGCTGGAGCTGTGTGTGAGCCCTGGGCTGAGCAGTGAACCGTGGGCAGCAGGCCAGCAGGGATGGATGCTGTTCTGGCACTGACAGAAAGAAGGTGTCTGGCTCTGAGCACCCGTGAGCACTCAATGCAGCCCTGTCCAGGGATTATTGTGGTGCTTGTGAATGGAAGGAGGTCAGCTCTGTGTGTGTGTGTGTGTGTGCTTTCTCTGCTGCTCCGCTCAGTGCAGACCAGGTGAGGACAGACCTGAGTCTCTGTGGAAGAGCCTCTCCTTTAGAGGCCCCTGAACTGAAATGTGATTGTGCTGTGGGTACCTGAAGGCTCTGGGGGTCAGGCCCCTTGTGCTGGGGGTGCTGCTGGGCACTGCCTCTGTCCCTGCTGTCCCTGTGCAGGGCAGGCAGAACTGGGGCAGGCTCTGAATGCAGACCCTGAGTCTGTGCCCCAGTGCTCAGAATGGGCAGTGCCAGGGCGTGCTGCCAGTGCTGGGGCTCTGTGCAGTGCCCAGCCAGGCTCAGGGCAGAGCAGCAGAGTGTCTGTGCCCGGGGAGGGGCAGCAGGGACCCTGGGGTGGCTGAGCAGCACACAGGGCAGCGCTGGGCACAGGACAGGTGACACAGAGCAGCAGTGGGGATGCTGGGCTTGGCAAGTCAGGTTCATGTATTGTGGAGCTGGAGGCATCTGCCAAAGCTGTGGAAGCTGCAGCTTCTGAGCCAAACTCACCTGTCTGTGGGTGCTTTCAGTGAGCAAAGGCAGCTCCCTGGTGGTGCAGCAGAGCCCTCAGGCCACGGAAGGATGGCAGTTACCTGCTTTGGGATGTGTCAGCCCTGGATGGGGCAGGAGGAGCCCCTCAGGGGTCAGGGTGAGCTCTGGCAGCTCAGCAGTGATGTTTTCCTCCTGTGCAGCTGGGGTGTTTCAGCCTGGCTTTGACCTCAGTCCCCTCTTGCTGTGAGTGACTCCTGAGCAGCCAAGGCCCCGTGTGCCATTCCTGAAAAACTTGTATTATCTTGTTCAGGGGGTTAAGTACAGGATGCAGAAAAAGATAGCCAAAGGCTTGTATCCTTCCTGGGCCTGTGACACGGGAGGGAACTGTCAGGGTGCAGAGCTCTGACAGATGGCTCTGCAGTGTAAGTGAGGGGCTGGCAGCTGTTCCCCTCCTGTGTGAGGTAAATCATGCTGCTTTCAGGGTACCCAGACCCCTGAGGCTCTGGCTGCTGTCACTCTACAAAGCTCTGGGTACTGCAGCAAGAGGCATCAGCTGGAAGGTGTGTTCTGGCTGGAATTGCAGAGAAGGAACTTCCAGCTGCTGCTGTGGGGTTGTTCCATTCACTCACTGGCTGGAGTGGCCTGCAGACACACCTGGTGCCCTGCTGGAGGGCTTGGTGGGCTGGAGATGTGGATGGCTGAGGGGCTGCACACCTGCCAGGGCTTCAGTGCTCCTGCTCAGAGCTCCAGGGGTTTACAAGCAGCAGGGTGAGTGGGTGAGCGTGCACTTTGTGCCAGGTGTTCAGTGTTCTCTGGGGGGTTTAGAAGCAGCAGGGTGAGTGCACCTTGTGCCAGGTGTTCAATGTTCCCAGGGGGTTACAAGCAGCAGGGTGAGTGCACCTTGTGCTGGGCATTTGGGGTGCTCTGGTTCAGTGTTCTCTGGGTGTTTAGAAGCAGCAGGGTGAGTGTGTGAGTGTGCACCTTGCGCCAGGTGTTCAATGTTCTCAGGGGGTTACAAGCAGCCGGGTGAGTGTGCACCTTGTGCCAGGTGTGCAGTGCTCTGGTTCAGTGTTCCCTGGGAGGGTTTACAAGCAGCAGGGTGAGTGCACCTTGTGCTGGGCATTCAGTGCTCTGGTTCAGAGTTCCCTGGGGTGTTCAGAAGCAGCAGGGTGAGTGTGCGAGTGTGCACCTTGTGCTGGGCATTCAGTGCTCCTGCTCGGAGTTCCCTGGGGGTTGCAAGCAGCAGGGTGGGCGGGTGAGGCTGCTCCCCCGGGCAGGGCTGCTGATGTCTCTGCTCTGTCCCCAGCTGAGCCCCTGCCTCTGATGGACCTGTGCCGGCGGGCTGTGCGCCTGGCGCTGGGCAAGGAGCGGCTGGCCGAGATCCCCACGCTGCCCCTGCCCGCCTCCCTCAAGAGTTACCTGCTCTACCAGTGAGCCGAGCGCCAGCACACAGGTGGATGGAGCTGCCCCGGGCCCTGCCCTGCTGGAGCTGATGGCCGAGGATGGATCCCTGCATCCCTGCATTGCTGCCGCCGCTGCAGCCTCCCGGGCTGAGTGCTCTGCTGCTCGGGAGCCCCTGCCCCAGCACACTGAGCAGAGGAACATTGCCAGAGCCCTGTGCTCCCCTCTCCTCCTGGGAGAGGCTGTGCTGCCTCCCTGGGCTCAGGGGAATGGTTCTGTTCCAGCCAAAGGGAAGGATGGTGAGAAAAGAATAATGGTAAAAGTAAGAATTCAAACGTGATCTGAGGAAGAGGAGGCATTAGGAATGCAACTGTCAAGACCACGTCCTGAGAAGGGAGAGGCTCAGGATGGCCAGCAGAGTTGGAAAGAGTCTGGAGTACCATAAAGAATTAATTGAGGAGTTTTTAAAAGCCAAAAAAATAAAAAAGTACAACCCCAAGCCCTGAAACGCCAAAACCAAGAGCCCTTCCTCCACCAGGACCCTTCTGAGCCTGGAGAAGGTGGTTGTGTTGCTGATGTCTGTGTCTGTGCTGGGATCCTCACCCTGCTCTGTTGCTGTCTCACAGGTGGTGACTCCTGCTGCCTTGTTTAGCACCAGTGCTCATCCTGCTCCCAGGGGTTTCACAGCTGATTTTGCAGTCAGGCTGTGTCCCCACGCTCCTCCTTCCTGCTGAGAGCTGCAGCTTTGCCCTGTGGTCCCTGGCTGGGCTGGGACCGTGTGTGTGAGCTGTCACCCAGCTGTGTGTGTCACACATCTGTAACACATCTGTCACAGCTGCAGCTCCTGTCCCCTGCTCAACCCTCAGAGCCACCTCCCCGTTCTCTGATGGCACTGCCAGGGAATTCTCTCCCTGATGAGCTGCTGAAATCCACCCAAGCCAGGCTCAGTCTGTCCCAGAGCACCCCAATCCCCCCACACCCTGCAGCAGAGGGGCTCCCTGCCCTCTGTCCCCCACGAGGGCTCTCAGGGGCTCCAGCAGCAACCCCAGGGCTCAGACAGGCACAGCAGAGGGAACTGAACCTCTCCAGAGCTGGGGAGCAGGAGAGAGCTGCAATAAACAGGACGAGCAATTCAGGCAAAATCAGCACATCCCAAATAGATCCTCAGTAGCCAAGTAAAGAGGTGACACTCCTCTGTTAGCAGGAGCTGCTCTCTTGACCTCTCCACAGGTTACTATGCTGCCTTTCTGGGGTTATTTTGCACATTTCTTTGTGTGGTTTTTTTTCCTTGAAAAATGTTTGTGTGATTGTTTTGTTTGTTTTTGCTTTTGAGTTATCCCTTCAGTTTTGTGTAGGTACAAATGAGTTTAGTGGTTGAAAATGTTAATATATATATGTGGGGTGTATGTATAAGAACATGTTTTAAACAGCTGCTGTAGGGTACCTTTTTGAAAATAAACTACTTGCATAGTATATTTTTTAAAGCACAGAGTTGGTGCCAAGACTGGGTGGGGTGTGATGTGCCCCTTTTTTATTCTAATATTCTATGAGGTTTTTTTTTCAACGTAGGGGTTTGTACTAGTTTCTGTTGCAGGGTGGGACACAAAATCCAGTGTATGGAGCCCTGCTTGGTTGCCTTCAACTCGAACCAGTGTCTTCCAGAGCTGCAGGGAAGAAGCTGTGTTCTCCCTACTCCTGCTGCCCTTTGTGCTCCCTCACTTCCATCTCTCCTCACCTCACCAGGACATGACTCTGTACCGTTTAAAATCCTTTCTATTTTATGACTGTAGATAGCACTCAGTAACCTAATAAACTTTATTAAATATTGCTCAGTGGTGGGGTTTATTTGCATGAGATGATCAGGTTTCTTTGTGCTGTGTTTCTGCACGAGCAGTGAGTTTATTCCTGGGGAGCCTGCCCAGACAGGCTTGGAGAAATAACAGTTTGCATCTGAAATGTGTGTGCAGCCCCTCAGTGCCTCAGGGATGGAGCTGGGTGTGACCTGGGATGGGACAGCCCTGGGTTCTGGTTTGCAGCTGGATTTGCAGCTGGATTTGCACTGCTTGCTGCTGCTGTGCCTTCTTTCCAGCTGTGGTGATGCTTTGTCCGTGGTGATGGAGGCTCCAGGTCCTCCTCCTGCCCCCACACTTCTCTGTCCCCCTGCAGCCACCAAGTCGTGTGAGGAAGCCAAATCTTGTAATGAGTCCACACACACAGCCTGAACTAATGCCTAATTAATCAGCTGCCTAACGGGGTGCTGGGGATGGAGGGAGGGCCCAAAAAAAGGCAAGTGCTTTCTTGTCTTGTCTCTAGTCAGGATAAGATTTATTTTTTTAAATTTTGGGTGTCTCTTACATGTGGAAAACCACATGATTAAGAGGGTTTGTAGCTCCTGAGCTCCAGCATGCAGCAGATTGAGGGATCAGAGCTGAGGAAGCTCTGCCCTTGTGCCTGGTTCTGCCTTTGTGCCTGGTTCTGGTTCTGCCGCTGTGCCTGGTTCTGTGCCAGGTTTTGTCCCTGAGCCTGGTTCTGCCTTTGTCCCTGGTTCTGTGCCAGGTTTTGTCCCTGTGTCTGGCTCTGGCTCTGTGCCTGGTTCTGGTCCTGCCCAGCTCCCTTCAGCCCAGGCTGGGAGTGGCTCAGGGTGCACAGAGCTGAGGAATTAGTTCATGCTCAGCTCCAGACACCCAAACAGGCTCGTGTTCCAGCTGCATGGAATATTTGAAGCAAATGACCTGCCCGGGGCTGGGAGCCTGCCCTGTTTATGTACAGTGCCATGGCAACGGGGGAGGAAGTCGTGGCTCGGGGCTTGGCCCTGATGGGATCAACAAATGATATCACAGCGCAGCAGCTCCCAATAAATCAGCGGAGCTCTGCTGTTCTTGCCTCCATCCCAGCCCTGGCAGCGTGTGAGGGGCAGGAAAAGCTGCAGGTTCTGCTCGTGTGCCCTGAGAGCCACCCCTGCCAGCATCATCCTCCTCCTCCTCCTCTTCCTCGCTGCTGACTCACCAGGGTCAGCCCTGGGAGCTGCCTGCCTGTGCTGGAGCCTCTCTCAGAGAGCTTTGGCATCCTGGGGCTCTGCACGAGCACTGCGGGAGCTTTTGGCTCCTCCTGGGAGTTGTGGAAGCGATTTGTGTGCAGAAAAGCCTCGAGGGGAGAAGTGCTCAGTGGAGGAGTGGTAAGGAAATGTGGTGAGGAAATATGGTGAGGAAATGTGGTGAGGAAATGTGGTGAGGAAATTTGTCATCCCTCTTTGGCAGCCTTGTCCCCTTGCTGTGGGCAGGTCCCTGTCCTGGTCCCACTCCTGCCCAAAGCTGAGCGTCCTCCCAGCTCTGACAATGCCAGGACAGGAGTCTGGAGGGGGAGGCAGCTGCCAATTCTCTGCTTTGTCTGCAGGACTGGGTTTGTTTCTGAGCCCAGACACCTCCCCTGTTGGAGCCCAGGACCTGCCAAGCCTCTGCCAGCACCAGGGCAGTTTTCCCTTTCCCTGGGATGTGGGAGCTCAAGGAACGTGCGTCACGCTTTTGGGAACTCGTTTTGGCAGCCACACCTTTTCTCCTGGAGAAGGTGAGACAATTGTGGAAAGCAGCTCCCAGCACACTGCCCTCCTCTCTCCCACACGCTTCCTAGTGCTGTTCATCCTATGCCAAAGTTGCGTTTGACTGGAGAAGGAAATACAGTGATTTATTTACTAGAGTTTATTCAAATTAAGAACCTAACCCAAAGCACAGCATTTCTTGGCTTACAAAGCAGTGCTGAAAGCAACAAACCCATTCAGTGCTTGCACAGAACACAGTGGAGCACCATCCTGCCTTTGCACGTGTTCTCATTCCAATCTCCTGCAGGCCTGTCTGCCCTTCAGACACAGAACTATTTGAGGCAGCTGCCAGATGTTTTGTCTGCCTCGTCTTTTACAGTTTGCTCTTCCCGTTCCCTGCTGCTGTCCCACCCTGGCATGGGCAGGGACAAATGTGGGCACTTCCCTGCCAGTGTCACCTGTGCTGGTGTCACCAGTGTCACCTGTGCTGGGTGACCTGGGACCAGACCAGGGCAGATCCTGTGCCCATACACTGCTGGGTGAGAGCTGGGGTGATTTACACAGCTCAGTGAGTTACACAGCACAGGTGAGTTACAGTACAGGTGAGTTACACAGCTGAGGTGAGTTACACAACTCAGGTGAGTTACACAGCTCAGTGAGTTACACAGCACAGATGATTTACACAGCTCAGGTGAATTACACAGCACAGGTGAGTTACAGTACAGGTGAGTTACACAGCTCAGTCATTTACACAGCACAGGGATTTACACAGCTCAGGTGGGTTACACAGCACAGGTGAGTTACAGTACAGGTGAGTTACACAGCTCAGTCATTTACACAGCTCAGGTGATTGAAAGCTCAGTGAGTTGCAGCCTCCTGCAGCAAAAGCCCTCAGAGCCAGAGCTGGGCCCTTGGTGAGCAGCCCCATTCCAGGGCAGCCTCCTGGGCAGGAACTCAGCTGGGTTATAAATCTCATTTCTCCCCCCATCAGTGGGATGATAAATTATTAAACACAATAAATCTCATTCCTCCCCATCAGAGGGAGGATAAATTCTCAAACACAATGAGGTGGGGCACAGAGCTTTGTGTTTTTCCTGAGCTGTGACAAGTTTGACTGCGGCAGAAGAGGGATACCTGCTGAGCAGGGAATGCCTTGGGATTTCCTTGGTGCTTGCCTGGCCCTGGGACATTTTTGTGTGAAATTGGTGAACTGGGGGCTGTTCCATTTGCCATCCTGTTAGAGGCACCTCCCTGGCCCACTCACTCTCCTGGGAAACCCCATCCTGTGCTTGTGGGGCGTCCCAGAGCCCTCGTTCAATGGCTTAACCTGCAATTTTTACTGTGCTCCCACTCACTTTTGTTTTCCTTTAATGAAGAAATACTGGGTTTCCCTGTAGGTTTCCCACAATGGAAACGTGTCTGAACATTTTGTCCTCTCACTTTTCTTAGAACAGGACCTTTGAGAGTGCAGAACTTTCTGGCAGGCTGCAGGTAAAGTGCCATCCACCAGAGCAATAACTCCATTTCCTGCCCCAGGCTGGGTGTTTTCCTTGGGACAGACCCACCTGATCTTGATAAGATCCGTTTCTACTGAATTTGAGGTCCAGCAGAGAGACTTGAGCAGCACCAGCTGTTCCTCCTACACATGATCTGCATTTTTCAAGCTGTCTAGACACCTGGGTGGGTTGCACACATTACCAGCACAGGTATTAATCATGTCAAATGTTCTTTTTCTCTACAGGTTGGTTTTGTTTCATGAGCTTTGTGAAACCCAGGGGAACACAGGGATTCAACAGGCAAGTGAGGAATTTGAACACTGAGGCTGACATTGGCCATTTTTCATCCTGACCTGGTGCAGGGATTTCAGGATTTCAGGAATTATTGGCTGTGGTGTTTGGTGACACCATGGCTCCAAAGCATGTGTTCCACTGTGCTCTTTGTGAAATGCTGCTGAATGAAAACTCACTGAAACTGCTGCACAATGGGAAGTTACAGCAGTGACAGATTTACAGAAATGAAATTTACCACTGATTGTACAGGGAAACCCAGAAGGATGGGCACTCAGGGTCCTTATGTGCATCCTACTCGGGTAAATACGAATGTTTTCAATGAATGCTCTCACAGATGCCAGCTGCCTATTCCAAAGTGAAGTGCTGTGTGATAAATCCTTTTCATTAATTAATCAGTGCTGTGTGATTAATCCTTTTTGTTAGAAAGAAGGGGATTCTCCATATTCAATCTGACTGGTTTATTTGCATTAAAACCCAGGGAAATGCAGATGGAAAGGGTGAGGGAAGGACAGGAGCCCCTGAGAAGCTGCTCCCACATCTCAGACCCAGATCCTGGCAGATGCCAGACCTGGGAAGGGGATTTGGGGATCCCTGACGTTCTCAGCAGGCCCTTGGGCACACGGGGCTGTCCTTCCTTGTGTTTGTTCTGAACCTGAGCATGGCCCTTTATCCCGTCCCTGGGATAAACTTGTTTTCCTCTCAGGTTGCCTGGCACTGGCGCTGATCACAAGAACTTTTGGTGAGCACAAGGGGTGTATCTTTCTCTACAAACAGCAAAGGCAAATAGAACAATATTGTGGTCAAACGGGCGGGGTGTTTGCAACCTAAACAGACATGAGAATCCCAGGACCAGCTGTGATTCATTTCCCAGCAGGTTTACCTTGCAGTTGAGGGGAACTGAGCAGCAGCATCAAACACCATCTTTGCAGGAGGGGATGGGCACTGGCAGAGCAGATCCAACCCTGGATGCAGAACGATTGTTGGTCAGGAAAAGCCTCCGATATGTGAACCCTTTAAGCAGGTGCCTTTGGCAAAGGTTCAGAATCACAGCTGGCAAGGGGAGGGTTGGCCCTGGGGCTGGTAGGGGTCACAGGCTGGCACACCCAGGGCATCCCTGAGGGTGCAGAATGGGCACAGGCAGCACCCAGGGCATCCCTGTGGGTGCAGAATGGGCACAGGCAGGGCTGGCAGCACCCAGGGCATCCCTGTGTGTGCAGAATGGGCACAGGCAGCACCCAGGGCATCCCTGTGGGTGCAGAATGGGCACAGGCAGGGCTGGCAGCACCCAGGGCATCCCTGTGTGTGCAGAATGGGCACAGGCAGCACCCAGGGCATCCCTGTGGGTGCAGAATGGGCACAGGCAGGGCTGGCAGCACCCAGGGCATCTCTGTGGGTGCAGAATGGGCACAGGCAGCACCCAGGGCATCCCTGAGGGTGCAGAATGGGCACAGGCAGCACCCAGGGCATCTCTGTGGGTGCAGAATGGGCACAGGCAGCACCCAGGGCATTCCTGTGGATGCAGAATGGGCACAGGCGGCACCCAGGGCATCCCTGTGGGTGCAGAATGGGCACAGGCAGCACCCAGGGCATTCCTGAGGATGCAGAATGGGCACAGGCAGGGCTGGCAGCACCCAGGGCATTCCTGAGGGTGCTTCCCAGTGGCTCCAAAGGCCCTGGAGCTGTGTGAGGGGAGCAGCAGGCTGCAGGCCGTTCCTGAATTCTCTCAGATATCCTTCCTGCCAAATCCTCTTGGCCAGGGCTTGGGCAATGCAGGCAGGCTGCATGTACAAACACTCTTGTGTACGTCCAGGCGTGCAGGGCGTGCCAAAGTGGACAGCCTGTCCTGCCTGGGCCTGCCAGGGATTTGTGTTTTGTCCAGCGGAAAGGAAAACATCCTTTTCTCTGCGCTCTCTGGAATTTGAAGCTGAGAGGCCTCAGGAGCAAAATGCAAACAATGGTTATCTGCTGCTGTGGGATGCAACAGGTGCATCTGTGATTAGCCCATGTTAGGTGTTTGTAATTAATGGGCAATCACAGCCCAGCTGGCTCAAATGTGCCCAGGAGTGAAGCTGCCAGCAAAGCCCCTGTGTGGAAACCCTGCCTGGAAAAGAGTCACAAAGGTACTTTCCAGCTTTTATGGTGACTAAAATCACAGAAAGGGGGCAAGGAAAGGAAAGGGGCCATTCATGTTTTTTTTCTGCTTTGCTATTTTCGATGATTTTAAAACTTGGTTCTAATTAGGTGATGCGAATTCTTCGGATGAACTCTGGGTCTGAGGGGGAATATAAGGTTTTATAGAGCCTGGTGTGAGCTGTGTGTTTGTGCCTTGTCTCCTAGCAGCACAAACCACATGGATGTGAGAGGCTGTTTTATGATCCGCCAGGGCTGTTGCTGGACGGGCTGCAGTGAGCTGAGTTATTCCAACCACGCTGGGTTGCTGCTCCCTCCCTCTTTCTCTCTTTTTTTCCCTTCTTTCCCTTTTTTTTTTCCTCTTTTTTTGTCAGTTTTTCTTTCCCTTCCTCGCAGGGAGGTGTGAGAGGGATGGAGGCTCTCACCAGCCCCGTGCCAGGACTCTGTGCCTGGGCTTGGCACCAGGGGCCCTTCTCATTCTCATTCTCATTCTCATTCTCATTCTCATTCTCATTCTCATTTCTCATCCCTTTTTTCTCCTGCTGGCTGGGATTCCACCAGGCGTTTCTAAGGAGGCAGTGAACTATGCTGGTTCCCCTTTCAGCTGCTCATCTCTTTAGTGTTTTCAAGGAAAAAAAAAAAAAAAAAAACAAAAAGAAAAAAAAGAAAACCAACCCAAAAGCAGCAGCTCTGTGCTCCTGCTGAGCAGCAACTCCCACCAGTGGGTTTGGGGCTCGGGGTGCCCCTGCCACCTCCTGCTCACAGCTGGGCACCTCTGGGCGTGGGCAGGCTCAAAATCCACCTGGGCACACACAGAGCCCAAATTCCACCCTGCCTGGGCTCACTTTGGGTTCACTTCTTGCTGCTTTGGGCTCCCTGGGCTGATCCTGCTCCTCCTGTCAGCCTGGGGCTCTGCAGGAATGAGACCCCCAGGAATGAGACCCCCCAGAAATGACACCCCAGAAATGAGACCCCCAGAAATGAGACCCCCAGAAATGACACCCCAGAAATGAGACCCCCCTATTCCCAGAATTACCCCACTCCCGTCACCTGGGGCTCTGCAGGCTGTGACTGCAGGAATGACACCCCCAGAAATGACAGCCCCAATTCCCAGGGTCCCCCCGCTCCTGTGATCCCTGGGAAGAGCCATTCACTGGATTTCGTGGCTTTATTTAAAAGAGAGTGCCAGGGAAGGGAAGAGCAGCCTTGCTGCTCTTTCACTGTACATGTTTCCACTGACACTCTTATTCCTGCCCTCTCTGCATCTCAAGCAGAAAAAAAAGAGCTTTTTACCTATGAAAAAGCTATAGTTCTAGCTCTATAGCCTATAGCTCTTTCTCAGGGAAAGAACTAATGAGGTTTATTTAGCAGGTCAATATTTTAGATAAATTGTTTCTGGCCTGTTTCTGGTTGCACTTCACTGCAGACTTGCCCAGCCTCTCTGAGCTGCTCTGTGCTCTGGTCTCAGGAGCTGTGAGCAGTTTGTTTTAGCCATGTGTGTTCATGCTGGCCCATCTCACACACCCCACTGATTCAGCATGGCCAAAACTGCCCTGCAGCTCCTCTGCTTGCTCTCTGCTCACAATTTCTTCTCTGTAGTAGAGACAATGTTTTTATTGTTTTGTTTTGTTCATATGCCGCCAGCTGCAGAGGAGCAAGGTGAAGAAACGTGATCTAATACAATGGTATTTACTAAATATACACATTTTTTGCCTGGCTCTATACATCCTCCCAGTTTCTGGAGCCCTCCCTAGCACAGGACACAATAGGAAGTTTAAAGAAATAGAAGGTTTAGAGAAACCTTCATGCCAATGGAAGGTTTAAAGAAACCCCTTCCCGTTGCTCCACACCACAGCAAAGCCAAGTTTTAAAATAATGCATTTGTGTTTTCTCTCACTGAAATGTGGTTCTTTCACTCACCTGCATCACAAAGGGGAGTGGGAAGGTTTGTGTGCCAAAACAAGACACAAAAGAGGTCCCTGGGCAGGGTGTGGGGAATTATTTCATTTTCTCTTCTGGCAAAAATATTTAATTTGGGTGGAAAGGGGAATATCACTTCAAGAATATCACTTTGACCACTATATAGGTGGTCAAAGCTGTTGGCCACCTATAAAGGCAGAGCCCAAAAGGCACCTTTCCCTCTGTTATATCAATGTCTTTAAGTCCTCCTGGTGCATAAAGGGCTGAGTGGAGCAGGATGTCACCTCGCCAAATGAGTCTCTTTGTCTGCACTTTTCTGGTTTTTCTTCCTGCCTGATGGAGCTGTGCTTTGTTTACTTATTGGTGCACTTTTCCCCCCCTTTTATTCTACGGGAGAGTGTTTGAAGTGCAGGATCCTTTATTGGGGATGCAGTGCAGCAAACACATCAGGCAGGGGATGAGCTGAGGCTGAAGGAGGCAAAAATCCCTTATTCCAGCAGGGATGTTTAACACCATCCCAACCTCACTTGTGAGCATCACTGAGCAGGGAAACTGAGGCACGGCAAGGAGCTGACTCCCTGAATGGCAGCAAAAGGGCAGAGCAGGGAAACTGAGGCACGGCAATGCACTGACTCCCTGAATGGCAGCAAAAGGGCAGGGCAGAGCAGGGAAACTGAGGCACGGCAATGCACTGACTCCCTGAATGGCAGCAAAAGGGCAGGGCAGAGCAGGGAAACTGAGGCACGGCAATGCACTGACTCCCTGAATGGCAGCAAAAGGGCAGAGCAGGGAACGGAGCCACAGCCTCCTGGATCCCTGTCCAGAGCTCTCCTCACAGGACACAGCGTTTCTGGCTTTGGGTGTTGCCTGCTTTCTGTTGCTCTGTCTGCACAGGAAGCAGTTCACTGAGACGTGAATAAACGTGAATAGTGCTCAGAGTTGGTTGGGTTTTTTTTTTTTTTCACCCTGTTTTCTTTTTAAAGGACAGTCTCCCAAAATAAATGTTCCCTTGAGTCAGTTCAATCTCCAGTAGGAAGAGTTTCCACAGAGTAAAGGCCTTTACCATTAGTAGTGGACAAATGGGTGACTCAAAATTTTTAAAAGCATAGCCCATGATCATATAACCTGCTAAATTAGGAACTGGTGTCATTGAGTGTTCTGCTCAGTAACTTCTGAGAACAGCTCATGTGGATACTTCAGGGAAAAACAGCCCTGCCCTCCCTGTCACCTGCCCTGGGTCTCCATAAGGCACAATTGTGTGACGTTAATTTCTCTGTAATATCTCTTTGGGAGCAGCATCATCACCCTTCCAGCCTCTTCACTGCTCCCTGAAAATGGCCTGGCCCCAGTTGTGTCCCCCAGCCGGGATTCCCATGGATTGTGGCACGGGGACATGGGCACAGCACTGCCCTGTCCTGGGTGGATTCGCTGCTGCCTCTGCCAGGCCTTGTCCCCAGCCCTGGGCCCTTTGTCCTGAGCAGCTCAGAGCTGTGACTTTCCACCCCTCATTCCCTTCTGTCTGCTCTGACTCACTGCCAGGACCTGACTGCGGCTTCTTTATTGCTTGAATGACACAAATCACTGTCACAAGGGCAGCTCTGGCCAGGCACGTCCCCACTGTGCCAGAATGCTCATCCCAAACCTGTCAGGACAGGATGCCAGGGCCCAGTGTGCCCCCAGAGTGAGTGTCTGCACCCCCCGTCCATGCTGCCGGCAGGGCAGGCAGTGGGAGCTGCAGAGGAAAGCGCTCTGGACAGAGAGGGGTTAACAGCTCAGACACCTCAGGGAAGGGAGGAGAGAGTGAGGCAGACAAAGGGTGGGAAATGCAGTTTCCTGCTGCAAGAACTTTGGCTGACACGTTTGCTGTGAGCAACAGAGCCCTGTCTGATTGTCTGATGGTTATTTATAAATGAACTGCCCAGCAATGATCCCTTATCACAGGGCAGTGTCTGCACACCCAGCGGCGAGGAATCAACCCAGAGCTGATGGGGTTTGCGACAGAGCTCAGCACATTGCCCTGAACCCTCTTCTATGGGGAGTCCAGCAGAATTCACAGGTTAAAACCAGAGAAAGGACCCTTGTGCCACCCTTGTGCTGGGCAGGATTGCTCAGCTTGGCTCTCTGTGCTGCCCAATTCTTTCCCTCTCTCAACCCAAGCGCCCCAGCTCAGATGGGGAGGAATTAATTCCAGCTCAGATGGGCACAGGGAGAGGCTGTGCTGGCACATCCACCAGGAGGTTTCCAGCACCTCTGGGTCCCTGGACTGTGCTGTGCACCCCTGTCTGTGGGTCCCTGGATTGTGCTGTCTGACCCCCAAGCCTGTTTTACCCCCAGAGAAGGCAGCAGAGCCCTGAGAGCACAGCCTGGCATCCTCACCTCCCCTGCCAGCGCCTGCACTGCAGGACTCAGCCCTGGCCCTCTCTCTGATTTAGGATGAGCCAATGTTTGGGCAGTGCCTTTCTGCTGGGCTGACCCATCTCTGGGTGACAGCGAGGTTTGCAGGTCAGATGTGTGCGTGGGATCCCCAGGAGAAAGTGGAGTGTTTCTGCAGGCTGTTATTACAGCCAATTATGCCTGTAAAAGCTGCTTTCCGGGTGGAAGGTTGAGGTGTTTGGTGACAAGCAGGTCACACGGGGGACACGGAGGGGCATTTATTGCCACACCACACGGCTCCCTGTCCCCGGCGTGCCCTGCAGAACCGGTTCTCCCTGCCAGAGGCAGAGCCCAAACGCTGAGAGGCAGGAGCAGGGGGCAGAGGGAGGGGAGCTTGTCCAGGCTCTCCTTGCCCCGAAGGGCTGCAGGCAGAGCCGACATGGAAACTCCTCCAGCCTGGTGTCAGGGCTCCATCCGCCCCGCCAGGCTGTCCCAGGTGTCCTGTCAGAGGTTTGGGACATCAGTGGCCACACACTGACCCAGCCATGCTGACAGCACAGCAGAGAGACACAAATACAGGCACCCAAAGCCCCTGCCTGATTGCTGTGCCAGGGCCAAGATGGAAATAAATTCATCTTGTGAGCCTTCTCTATGGATGGGGTTTCCACAAGGGAGCCAGAGCCAGCTCCTGTGGGGGCCTGAATATATGTTGTATTGTAAGATCTGTGTGGTTCCAAGTTACTCCAAACGAGCTGCAGCTGCAGGGTCCTTAGTTGGGCAGCAGCTGTAGCTCGTGAAGGTAACTGAGATAAATAGGGGTGGGTCAAGAGCCCAAGAGGAGCCCCTGAGAAGATAGAAAGGACTGTGCTGCAGAGAAAGGAGAAGAGCCCCAGCGGAGAGGGAAGAACAACATTGCAGCAAAGATTACAACAACTGGTGACCCTGTGTGAAGACGAACATGCAGCCAAACATCGAGAGAGAGAAGGTATGGAATCCCCCGGACAGCCGAGAGCTGTGGCAGCCTGAGAGCTGGGACTTTGGAATATCAGCCTGAGAGCTGGGACTTTACGTGTATGGCAGCCAGAGAGCTGGAACTGTGTGTATATTATAATTGTATAATTGTTAAAAGAAAAGGGGGAAATGTGGGGGCCTGAATATATGTTGTATTGTAAGACCTTGTGGTTCTGAGTTGCTCCAAACGAGCTGCAGCTGCAGGGTCCTTAGTTGGGCAGCAGCTGTAGCTCGTGAAGGTAACTGAGATAAATAGGGGTGGGTCAAGAGCCCAAGAGGAGCCCCTGAGAAGATAGAAGAAGAGCCCCAGCAGAGAGGGAAGAACAAAGCTGCGGCAAAGATTGCGACAATTGGTGACCCCGACGTGATGAAGAACGCACAGCCAAACATCGAGAGAGAGAAGGTATGGAATCCCCCGGACAGCCGAGAGCTGTGGCAGCCTGAGAGCTGGGACTTTGGAATATCAGCCAGAGAGCTGGGACTATAGAAGATAGGACAGCTGAGAGCTGTGGCAGCCTGAGAGCTGGGACTGTATAGGGATATGTATATATTCTATGGTTGTATCTAAAGACAGCCGAGAGCTGTGGCAGCCTGAGAGCTGGAACTGTATGTGTATTGTAATCGTATAATTGTTAAAAGAAAAGGGGGGAAATGTGGGGGCCTGAATATATGTTGTATTGTAAGATCTGTGTGGTTCCAAGTTACTCCAAACGAGCTGCAGCTGCAGGGCCCTTAGTTGGGCAGCAGCTGTAGCTCGTGAAGGTAACTGAGATAAATAGGGGTGGGTCAAGAGCCCAAGAGGAGCCCCTGAGAAGATAGAAAGGAGTGTGCTGCAAAGAAAGGAGGAGCCCCTGAGAAGAGGGAAGAACAACACGGCAGCGAAGATTACAACAACTGGGGGACTGTATAGGGATATGCATATATTCTATGTATGTATCTAGGACAGCTGAGAGCTGGGACTGTAGAATAGCTGTAGCAGCAGAAAGCTGTAAGAATATGGCCTTTAAGGAAAAGAGCCTTGGAACATCTAAAGACAGCCGAGAGCTGTGGCAGCCAGAGAGCTGGGACTAGAGAAGGTATGGAATCCCCCGGACAGCCAAGAGCTGTGGCAGCCTGAGAGCTGGGACTGTATGTGTATTGTCATTGTATAATTGTTAAAAGAAAAGGGGGAAATGTGGGGGCCTGAATATATGTTGTATTGTAAGACCTTGTGGGTCTGAGTTGCTCCAAACGAGCTGCAGCTGCAGGGTCCTTAGTTGGGCAGCAGCTGTAGCTCGTGAAGGTAACTGAAATAAATAGGGGGTGGGTCGAGAGCCCAAGAGGAGCCCCTGAGAAGATAGAAAGGACTGTGCTGCAGAGAAAGGAAAAGAGCCTGAGAGCTGGGACTGCAGCAAAGATTACAACAAGCTCCCAGGCAAAACCAAAAGTGCTTCCATCCCATTCCAGTCCAAGAGATCAAGGAAATCAGTTTTACCCAAAACCAGGCCAATATTCTGGAACAAATCATTCTGTAATTCTTCTGTTTTCCCACCTAGATCCCAGGACAACGTCACCCAAACCTTGTTTAACAGTGGACTGCACCTATGTTGCATAAAATTGAATTAACAGAAAGGAGCTGCAGAGATGGACTATCAGGTAATGCCTCTCTCCCTCGTGCCTGGGCAGCTGCAGGCTCACTGCACTCATGTTCCCTCGTGTTCAAGGGGCAGTAGAGCTCCTCATTTGTGTTACTGTCATGAATTAGTCAGTTCTGACCCTTGAGAGAGAGCTGCTGTCGTGTCAGGCTGTCAGCAGAGCTTCACTGTGAATTTTACCTGCTGAATATGGATATTTTTGCTGTTGTGGTAGAATGGAGATTTGCCTACATCTCAGATAATTGCTGAGCCATTAAGCTGCTCCTCACTCACTTTAATTCCTTGTGGCAATAGGTAAAATCAGATTTACTCTTGAATACTGAAAATTGCCAGTGAGATGTGGCCAGTGGAGCTCAGGGGCTGGGTCAGCTCTTGTGTCCCATCCCAAACCCCATTCCCAGTGCTGGTGCAGCTCTCCCTGTGCCCATCCAGCTGTGCTGCTGCCCTGGGGCTGTGCCACCTGCCCCCAGCCCTTTGATGTATAAATAACGCTGTGCTCACGGCTGCTGAATGTTGTTTATACCCCACTGGCTGCCAGGGTTATAAATACCCTGCTGCGTCTAGACTGGCTCTAAACTTGGCTTTGGGCACCCAGATTGGTGAGAGGGGTGGTTCCATCTCTCAGCACAAAGGAGCTGCCCCAGAGAGTTTGATCTGGGCTCCAGAGGGGGCTTGGCAAGAGAATCCTGTGCTGCTGCCATGCCAGAGCAGCACTGGCCCCAGAATGAAGGGGGAAATCTCCTGAGGCTTGTCTGTGAGTGTGGAACATGGGCACAGAATTGTGATGGATTGCCTGTGAGTGTGGAACATGGCACAGAATTGTTCTGGCTCACCTGTGAGTGGCACAGGGCACAGAATTGTTCTGCCTTGCTGTGAGTGTGGCACAGGGCACAGAACTGTTCTGGCTCACCTATGAGTGTGGCACAGGGCACAGAATTGTGATGGATTGCCTGTGGGTGTGGAACAGGGCACAGAATTGTTCTGCCTTGCTGTGAGTGTGGCACAGGGCACAGAATTGTTCTGGCTCACCTGTGAGTGTGGCACAAGGGCACAGAACTGTTCAGGCTCACCTGTGAGTGTGGCACAGGGCACAGAATTGTTCTGCCTTGCTGTGAGTGAGGAACATGGGCACAGAATTGTTCTGCCTTGCTGTGAGTGTGGCACATGGGCACAGAATTGTTCTGCCTTGCTGTGAGTGAGGAACAGGGCACAGAACTGTTCTGCCTTGCTGTGAGTGAGGAACAGGGCGCAGGGGTATGCTCAGGGGGCTGTGTCAGCACTCTGGGCTGGATGAGCTGCCTGCCCTGGAATCTGCAGGGCTCTGGCTGTCCCAGGGAGGCTGCAGAGCTCATTTCCTCAGGGCTGGCACCAGCTCTGCTCCCCAGCCCCGCGGAGCTGCAGGGAGGCTGTGAGGTGAGGCGTGTTTGAGCTGTCACCTGGGCAACAGCTAAACACTGACTTCAGATCAAACTGTAAAACAGCTCAGCACGGGGTGGGGAGGCAGGGCAGGGGGATTGCTGCTGCTCCAGCCCCGTGGGAGCCCCATAAAGCCCTCAGTGCAAAGCTGCTGCTGCAAGGCAGGCTGGCCCAGCTCAGTGAGCCAGGCTGAGCAGGTCCTGTCACCTGAGCAGGTCCTGTCACCTGAGCAGGTCCTGTCACCATCACACCCCTCACCTGGCACCTCCCCTGCCCTCCTGGGCTCTGCTGGCACTCTGCCTGCCCCATGGAACACACCCAGGGGGAGGTTTAGCTCAGGTTGAACACCCCAGAGCCTCTGAGCACCAGCCTGGGGGTCTGGCACCAGAGAAACTGCTGGAATTATCCAATGGCAGCTTCATTTTGGGGTTTATCCTTGGAATTAATGCAAAGGACAGAGGGAGCACAGGGCAGGCTGCTTAGGCTGGGCCTGGGGCACCTGTGAGGAACATGTGAGGAACCTGTGAGGTACCTGTGGGTTACCTGAGGCTGTACCTGGAGTACCTGTGGGGTACCTGGGGTACCTGTGAGATACCTGAGGCACCTGTGAAGTACCTGGGGTACCTTTAAGGCACCTGAGGCAGTGGCTGGGTACCTGTGGAGCACCTGTGAGGCACCTGAGGCTGTGGCTGGGTACCTGTGGGGCACCTGTGAGGTACCTGGGGTACCTGTGAGGTACCTGAGGCTGTACCTGTGCGACCCAAGCCCAGCTCTCCAGGCTCAGCAGTGATTCTGAGACGAGCTAAGGGTTTTGCAGAGTCTGTAAAGCACGGCCTAAGCTTGCCATGGTGCCCCGTGTCCCTGGGACAGGGCAGGGCTGGGTTTGCTCTCTCTCCCAGATTTGCTGGGAATGGCTGGAGCAGGGCAGTGAGGCACAGAGCCACTGCCAGGACAGCCCTGGAGCTGGCCCTGCTCTCGGGGCTCACCCAGGCAGAGCGAGCCTGCAGGATTCTCAGATACACACACAGGGATGGGGCTGTGTCTGACAGGCAGCATGAGGTCACCCTGTCAGCCCCTCTGGGTGAGATATATCAACAGGCTGCCCTTTGCCTTCCATGCAGTAATTCATGTTTTAAAATCTGCTTGTGCTGCTTCCCCTCCCCTCTTAACCCATTCCCAGCCTTTGCCTTTCCTCATTGTTTCAGTCAGAGAGGACAAAGTGTGAATTACATCAAATAATGACATTTTCCAGAGTCATCTGTTCCTTTCAGTGGCCAGCAAACCCTGAGATCACACACAGCATCCCCAGAAATCCATAAAACAGAAATAATTCTCATTTACCTACTCATCCCCCTACACTGAGCCATGTAGTTTTTACAGTAGGATTAAACCTGCAGTGGGATCCTGAGGATCACATTCAAAGGTGGCATTCAGGGCACATTCCAGCAGAGCTGCTGAGCCCACAGGGCTGAGGTGCCCACAGCACAAAGACAGGCCTTGGCTCCAGGTTTTATTTCCCCAAATCCACAATAAATGGCAGGCTAACAGAAAGGGTGGGCTGGGCGCTGGCCACAGGAATTCCATAGGTAGATTTATTCTGTCACTGCACAGAGCCTGGATCTGTCCTGCATGTGGAGAAATGTGGGGGCCTGAATATATGTTGTATTGTAAGATCTGTGTGTGTCTGAGTTACTCCAAACGAGCTGCAGCTGTAGGGTCCTTAGTTGGGCAGCAGCTGTAGCTCGTGAAGGTAACTGAGATAAATAGGGGTGGGTTGAGAGCCCAGGAGGAGCCCCTGAGAAGATAGAAAGGACTGTGCTGCAGAGAATGGAGAAGAGCCCCAGCAGAGAGGCCATAACAACACTGCAGCGAAGATTACAACAACTGGTGACCCCGACGTGATGAAGAACGCACAGCCAAACATCAAAGGAAGGTATGGAATCCCCCGGACAGCCGAGAGCTGTGGCAGCCTGAGAGCTGGGACTTTGGAATATCAGCCAGAGAGCTGGGACTATAGAAGACAGCCGAGAGCTGTGGCAGCCTGAGAGCTGGGACTGTATGTGTATTGTAATCGTATAATTGTTAAAAGAAAAGGGGGAAATGTGGGGGCCTGAATATGTGTTGTATTGTAACACCAGTGTGGTTCCAAGTTACTCCAAACGAGCTGCAGCTGCAGGGTCCTTAGCTGGGCAGCTGCTGTAGCTCGTGAAGGTAACTGAGATAAATAGGGGTGGGTCAAGAGCCCAAGAGGAGCCCCTGAGAAGATAGAAAGGACTGTGCTGCAGAGAAAGGAGAAGAGCCCCAGCAGAGAGGGAAGAACAACACTGCAGCAAAGATTACAACAACTGGTGACCCCGTGTGAAGAAGAACACACAGCCAAACATCACAAGAAGGTATGGAATCCCCCGGACAGCCGAGAGCTGTGGCAGCCTGAGAGCTGGGACTTTGGAATATCAGCCAGAGAGCTGGGACTATAGAAGATAGGACAGCTGAGAGCTGTGGCAGCCTGAGAGCTGGGACTAGAGAAGGTATGGAATCCCCTGGACAGCCGAGAGCTGTGGCAGCCTGAGAGCTGGGACTTTGGAGCATCAGCCAGAGAGCTGGGACACTAGAAATGTAACAACAAGAAGTGGTAGAAGATAAGACAGCTGAGAGCTGTGGCAGCCTGAGAGCTGGAACTGTATGTGTATTGTAATTGTATTATTGTTAAAAGAAAAGGGGGGAAATGTGGGGGCCTGAATATATGTTGTATTGTAAGACCTGTGTGGTTCCGAGTTGCTCCAAACGAGCTGCAGCTGCAGGGTCCTTAGTTGGGCAGCAGCTGTAGCTCGTGAAGGTAACTGAAATAAATAGGGGTGGGTTGAGAGCCCAAGAGGAGCCCCTGAGAAGATAGAAAGGACTGTGCTGCAGAGAAAGGAGAAGAGCCCCAGCAGAGAGGGAAGAACAACGCTGCAGCAAAGATTGCAACAGAGAAAGGAAATTAACACAACAGAGAACTTGACATAAAAGTGTTTTATATCATCTCCTATAAAACAACCCATAAATCCCTGCCCTGCTGCTCCACCCCTGCACATGGTTTTCATTTCAGGGGCTGGCTGAGAGGCAGAGTGGAGGGTACAGAGCACAAATTCTTGGTGGGAGAGGTTCCCTTCCCTCTAGGCTTCCTCCTCTCCCCTTGTCCCTGTGCCTGCAGCACAGCATTCACCTCTGGTGAGCAGCCACAGCTGGAGCAAGGCAGCATCTGCCACATCTGCCACATCTGTCACATCTGTCACATCTGTCCCAGCCCCAGGACACCCATGGGAGCACTCAGGGCACTGCCTGGGCTGGGGGAGCTCTTGCAGCAACAGGAAAAGGGGAAAGGGCTGAGCTTTGAGAGATCCTGGTGTTCAGATTCCATCCCCAAAGAAATCCTGAGATGTCTCAGGGCATTGCAGCTTACTGTGGAGTTTTGGGGAGCTGGCTGAGGAGATTTCTGGAAGGGTCTGGTGGCTGGCAGTGTCAGATCCACAGAAAAAGAGGCAGTGCCCATAAAGCTGTGACAATAGGACACACAGTCCTTGAGGGGTTTATTGCAGGAGCCCTGCTGCTGGCTCATTGCTCCTGCAGCCATTTGTGATCTTACAGAGCACATTTAAATGAAAATCCTCCTTCGCTGAATAAAAATCAAATCCAGGGGAAAATATGTTCAAATTGTAGCAATTATGGCTTTTGTTGCTGTAAAACTTAATCCTCATCTTGGGCTGTTGGAGCAGAGTGTTTTAAGGCCGTGCTGGACAGAAGATTTACTGGGACAAACCTGAAGGTCAGGCAGAGCTTTAATGTTGCAGGGGGAGCCTTGGAGGATTCAGGGAGTGTGCACAGAGCCAGGTGTCAGGGACAGGGGAAAGGAAGAGCTCCTGGAGTGACCCAATGAACCCTGCACTGCAAGGCATGGAAAATGTTGGTTACAGCCTTGTTACAGCAAAGATCAAGACACAGGAAACATTGGAAAGGATTGTTTAAAGCTAAGCTAATGATAATAAAAAAGCAGATGTGGAAGGCAATAAAAGTGATGGGATGGGCAGCCATTTTACTGAGCACTTTATGCTGATGTTAGCTAATAAAACAGCAGAGCCTTTGGAAACCGAGCTCCTCTCCTCTGTGCATTCCATCCTCCCTCCAGTTATTTAATCCCTCTTCAGAAATCACCAATCCTTATTTTAAGGGAAAAATTGCATCAAGTGATTATCTGCAAACCCAAGGAGGTGGGAGGCATTGCTGAGATGACAGAGATTTCACCTTGCAGGCATTTTGTGAGTTAAACTGCAGAGAACCAGGGGCAGGGCAGACAGATGTGGATCACACTGAGGATGTTCCCACCACGTTTCTGCTGTGATTACAGCTGGGGGATGGCAGAGCACGGGGGTGCTGCAGCTGTCACCATCATGCCAGGGCTCAGATTGGGAGCAGCTCTCACTCTGCTCCATAACAATGTCCTGTTCTCCTGTATTATATATAGTATGTATAATGAATATATATAAAATATAAAAAATATCTATTATCATATATAATATATAATATATAATATATAATTATAATATATAATTATAATATATACATATAAAATTATATAAATATAAATATACAAATATATAGTGTATATATATACACTACATATATATACATATATATACATATAAATATATAGAGAGAGAGAGTATAGCATTGTCCTTAGTCCCCAGCAGGAAGCAGTGTCCCTCAGTGGCCCTGGTGACATTTAATGACAATTTAACAATTTCATGACAATTTACCAATTTAAATTTAACGACAATTTAACCTGGGAGGGCAGGAAAGACGCAGGCTGTGGTCAGTGACCCCTGGCTGTGCAGGAGCTGGAATGCTCCTCCCAGCCTGGCGTGCTGCCCTGGCAGGGTGGGAAGCTCCACACTGCACCCCCTCAGCCCCCCACCCAGCCCACTCCCCATTCACGGCATGCCTGGTCCCTGAGCTCACTCCTGAATGGGGTCCAGGTAGCTCCTTGTGCCTCAGCTGCTCGTCCTGAGCCCTGGATCTCTGACTCTGCTCCATCTGTTTCCCATTAATCCCAGTCCTGCCTGCAGAGGAGCTTGCTGCGGTGATGGAGGGAAGCTGATTCACATGGGGGGATGCTGCCACTCTGCTCCATTGATCCCCTTTTAATCCTCCAAAAATCAGGATTCTGTCTGCCTGTGTCTGACAATGTCCCCTATATCTGAGCATATCCCCTGCTCTGAGGGCAGGTGAGTGCTGTTATCAGGTGTGCATCACCACCAGAGAGATTCCCTTGGTGGCAGGGATGCACTTGGAAATAGTGAGAGCCCCACAGACACCACTGACAGCAGGCCCCTGTCACCAGGGGCTTGGGCTGCTCTGGGCTCAGTGTTTCCAGGAAGGAAACAGAATTCCTCGTGCTCCTGCTTGACTGTGTGGCTGGTTTCTATTTGATGCCAGGAAATAGCGGGGTTGCAGAGCTCTCTCTGTTGTTTTGGACTATTTCACCAATATTTCACCTAACTCAGGGCTGGAGACAGATGTGCTACAGGAATGTCAGACCCAGCTCCAGCTGCAGTCAGTGGAAAAAGAGGAACTGCCTTGAGTGGGAGCTGGACTGGGAGCTGAAACAGTGAGTGCAGTGGTGCTGCAATGCCTTTCATCTCAAAGACACTGGGTGAGATCCAGGCTGTGCTGGTAATGCTTGGGAAGCTGCCAGCAGCTAATGATGTGGAACAAGCTGGTGACTCCTTGCTCCAGTTTGTAGGAAGCCACCAGACAAAACAAGGCCCAGGAATAGCCAGCTCCAGCCTTTCCTGGTTGGGTTCCTGCTGTCCTGGCGTGGCAGTAATTCAGGAACTTCCCCTGATGTGGCTCCTGCGGTGTCTGATCTGCGGAGGCCACAGTGCTCTGTGCACATTTATCCCAATGAAATTCCCTAGAAATGCTCAGCAGGCTGTACCAGCAGTGTCTGGAGCACGGAGCTTGCCCAGATCTGGCCCACTCTGGTCTGAAGACTCTGATAATTCTCAGCATGACACAGAACCTGCTCTGGTTTCCTTGATGCCCCCACAGCTCCTGGGGGTGAGGGGATGGAGCAGACACATCCCAGGGTGTGCAGCCCTGCAGCTCAAACCCTGCATGGCTGAAGGAGAGATTGATTCTCCAGCAATGTCCCTCTGGCAGGGGCAGCATGCAGGGGACTGCACAGTCCATACCCAGCCCAGTTTGGGATCAGGACCAGCAATGGCAATGGGGAAGGGAGGCATTCCCTGCACAGCTGTACAGCTGTTGAGGCTGGGCAAGCAGCTGTGAGCAAGCACAACTCCTCGTGCCACCTGGCCAAGGAGAAGGTAAATCAAGGTGATTATGGCCAGGAAGCTGGGAGAGCTTTTGCTGTCTGGCTCAAAGAAAGAGCGCAATGGCTTTGTGTGCCATGGCTTCAGAGAAATCGGAGCTTTTTAGAGCTGATCTCTTCTTGGAGACGTGTTTGGTGAGGGGGAACAGGAGCCATAAGAGAGCACTTTCGGAGTCATTTAGGCATTTCCAGGCAAAGGTGCAGCCAGGCTGCCCAAGATCAATGCTGTGCTCAATCCCTGCAGCTCCCGGGCGGTTCTGCTGCCAACGCTGCTCCTGCAGTGCTCCCTGCTGGGGAAGGAGCTGCCGAGGATCCTGTCCTGCAGCCCGGCGAGGAGCGCTGTGCCTGGGGGATGTGCAGAACCCGGGCTGGAACCGTGCTAACCGAGCGGGAGCCGCCCTAACCGGGCTGGAGCCGTGCTAACCAAGCTAAAGCCTTGCAAACTGGACTGCAGCAGCCATTCTAGCCGGGCTGGAGCCCCGCTGCAGGAAGGAGCCCGGCCGGTGCAGGGCAGGAGGCACAGGGCTCAGTAACTGTTGCTGCTCTCTGTGACAGCGGTGCTCGGGCTCGGAGCGGCTCGGAGCGGCCCCGGGCCAGCCCCGGTGCGGACCCCGCGTGTCACACTGCTCCGTGGACAGGACTGTCCCTCCTCAGCGGGACAGTCAGATCAGGGTCTGGCACTGTTCCCAGCGTGCTGCCGGATAACTGACCCCATCCCAGAGCTCTGCTCACCCGGCTCGGGCTCGGTGCCGGAGCGCCGCTGCGGTCACCGCGGCACCGGGACACGGCCGGGACAGCGCGGCAGAGGGCGCTGCGGCAGAACCGGGCGGGAACGGAACAGATTACAGTTTTGGTAATAAAGGGACCGTTTTGGTGAAAATCTCGCAGTGAGCCGCCTGGAGCTGGCCTGGTGTGGCGCCTCCCTGCTGAACGGTGTTCTTTATCCACAGCGCGCCCCACACAAAGCCTGTAGTTGCTTTACCGGCGCTGTAACATCCCCCAATAATCTGCACCTCGTCCCTAAACATTCCCGGCAGGTTTGGGATTAGACGATCCCTAAAATGATTTTATTTTTGTCTTCGGCTGCCCCGTGACGTCACAGAGGGGGGCGGTGTCTCCCTCTGCAATGACGTCATGCGTGGCCGCCGGTCACGCCCCCCCGGCGGCGTCACGCGCGCGCGGCCCGTTCGGCGCGCGGCCCGGCGGTGACACCGGGAGCCGGCACCGCCCTGCCCTTCATCCTCCTCATCATCCTCATCCTCATCGTCCTCATCGTCCTCTTCACCGCCATGGCGGGCGGCCCGCAGGAGAACACCCTGCTGCACCTCTTCGCCGGGGGGTGAGTGCGGGGCACCGGGCAGGGCCGGGACCCGCTGTGCCCCCGGGATCGGGGCATTACCGGGACCCGCTGTGCCCGAGGGGCGGACAGACCCCGCAGTGGCCGGGCCGGGGCCGCAGCCCTCAGCCGCAGCTCCGTTCCCCGCCGGAGGCGAGCGGGGCCTTTCCCGCCCCCGTTCCCGAGCGCCGGGCGCTCCCGGGCCGCGCTGTCGCCACATGCGGCGGTGCTCGGTGACAAAGGCCAGCCCGGGCGGTGAATGACCCGGTACGGCCCGCGGGATGCCGGCCCGGTTCCCCACGGCCGGGGATGCCGGTCCCCGTGCCCACAGCCGGCCGCAGCTCCGTGCTGCAGAGCGGGGCGAGCTCTGCTCAGCGATGCCGGGCTCCCTCCGGCCTGCGGGGGCACAGCACGGGAACAGCGGTGGGGAAGGTGCTGGCACTCGTGTCTGAATGAGACCTGGCGTGGCAGCCCACTTCTGTTCTTGCTTCAAGGACTTGTATTGGGTTTGTTGTGTTAAAAGCTAAAAGTAACAGCCCTAACCCATAAAGCACCAGCCAGAAACCCTTAGAAAATTAAATTATTGTAGTTATTTTAATAGTAGTCGAGGAAGATAATTGTATGGTGTAAATTAGGTTTTAATCATCTGTTGTACAGATTAAGTGCACTTTTGGCCTTGTCAAAATACTTTATTTCAGTTTTTTAACAGCTTAATTATCTGAGTAATAGACTATTCCTGAGTGCTTGTCAGCTGACAGTAATTAGGAGGCCAACATGAAACCTGTTGTTATTTTAAATCTGTCTGATTTAAGTAGACCATTGGTTTTTCTGTTGCTTAACAGGATGCTTCTGTTTCCTCTGACATGTCCCTGGAGCGATAGGTTTATTTAATATAACATTAAACCAAACAAATGTTGAGTTTTTCAGAGACGCTGCCCTTCTGCTGGCCTGAATGCTCTGTCCCCTCTGCCTGCCCCACCTGCATCAGAGCAGTACCTGGAGCCTGGGACAGAAGCTGGACCTGGGTGTACATGTGGAATTTGTTTGGACAGTAACAGCGCCCATCCAGAGCTCCTGCTGTTCTCGTGTAACTCCTCAGACTATAAATAAATAGGAATTTTAAACTCAACAGTGTTTTAATCTAGTTCTGGGAAGCCAGCATCTTCCTTGGTGATTTATTGTACTCCTGCCTTCTGCAGGGATCCTTCTGCCGTACTCTGTTCAGTTGTAAAGTGGTTTATGCAGAGAAAGTGAAAGGAACCCATTCACTTGAAATAATTTTGATGGAGGCATTGTTGGGTTTTCTGGGAAGGTGGGGATGGGCTGTGGTGTCAGATTAAAAGGAATTCCTATCTCTGTGTTTGCACAAAGCAGGCAGGCCAGCCTTAGACAGTCTGAGGGGCCAGAATAGAATGTTTGGCTCTTCAGGGGCTGGGAGTGATGAAATGCACCTGAGTGTTGCACAGTGCTGTCCAGCTGTTGAAACAGATGGTTTCCTATTAACCAGGTTATTCAGGCAGACAGACTCCTTGCCCCTTTAGTTTCTGTTAGTTCCTTTCCAGGCCTCCAGCAGCAGCAGCAAGCCAAGAGTCCCCAGGGGCTGTGGTGGGAGCCTGGCTCTGAGGGCTGGGGTCCAGGGGCAGCAGAGACAGTGATGCCCCAGTGGCACAACAGACACGAGGGTGTTTTTACAGCTCTGGGCTCCTGTTTCCCTGCTGAAGCCGGTGCAGTTGTTGCTTGTTTTTGTTTGGGAAAAGCTGTTCTCCATGTTGTTTTCCCAGCTGGAGGAATGCTGGTTGCTCCAGAGATTTCCTAAGAAGTGGTGGTGTTAGGCAATGTGCTGATGCTGACAAACAGGATGGGAAATGTTTCCACCTGTGACGTGGAGAGAAGCAGCGTTCACCTGAAGATGTTTGTGTGGTCGAGCACTGGGAGCTGTGCTGGGATTGACTGTCCCACCCTGCTCCTGGTTCAGGCTCCTGTGCATTCCCCACCTCAAGGAGCACAGGAAATGCTTACAGGAATAGCTACACCTGGTAACAACGTGATTAGGTGGAAATTGAATGAATGGTTAATAGCATTAAAGCATTAGGAGCAGTGTGTATCGCTCTGAAACTCAGTTTCCTTGGCATCTGGGAATGCAGAGGCTTGTTTTGTTCACAATCTGGATGATGCAGTAATGAAATATCAAAGGTGGAACCTGCTTTGCTGTTTCAGGTGTGCGTGTCGTGCTAGAGCATGTGGCATGTTTTAGAAAATCAATACAAAATCAAATACAAGCCAAATGTGTCAGGCTGGTTCTGAGCTGTGATTGCTGTAACCAGGCAGCTCCATCATTTTGTGACCTTGCTGAAGTCAGTGGTGCTCTGCTGGAAGGATTTTGTTCTGCAGGACTCCTTTAACATCCAGGTTGGCTTGATGTTTGTATTAAGAATATTGCTCAGTAATTAAATCTAGGACTGATGAAGTAAGCCTTAATTAAGATTCTTGGCATCTCTGTCAGTTGTGCTAGTGGGTGCTGAGAGTTTGTTTCAAATGCAGGTCATTGATACTTTGGGGATGGACTGTGTACAGACAGGAACCTGGCAGCAGGAGAAAAATGGGAATTGGATTCTGATGTGTGTCCTCTGCGTGTTTTTTAAATGTTGTTCTCTTTATGGAAGTAAATTCTATTTCTTCAGCTGTTAATAGGGAGTACATTCTGTATCTCCGTGTTTGACCTGTTGAAAACGCTCTGCTGTGGTGTTTGTTTCCAGGGGGTTTCTGTGCTGTTCACCAAGGACAGATTTAGACTCTGCTTGAGGATTTTTGCAAGAGGCTCGTGCAGTGAGCACTGCATTCACATCTCTGGAGCTGTTGTGCTGCACTGATGCACCAAAAACCCTGACTCACAGAGTGAAGGCTTGATTGCAGCTCACGATTTTCCCAAATCCAGTTTATCCTGCTCCATATCCCTGAGTGTTTCAGAGTCTGTGGCTGTTTATGCAGCTGAGGCTGTTTGTAGGCATTTGGGACACCCTAGGAATACAAAGTGTTTCTTCTGTGCACAGTGTGTTGTTTTTCAGGCGTCTTCCCAGGGGATGATGTGTGGGAATCCCATGCAAAGGAAAATCATCTCATCTGAAAAAGCTGCCCAGTACATCAAAGTCCTTACTTGAACTATCTGCAGTGTGTTTATATTTGGGACGTAATGTGTGCACCCTGGTGACACTCTGAGAGTTGCTGTTAGATAAGGGGTTTTTTTCCTGAAATGTCCCACTGACAACATAAACTCTGAGCTGTTAAAACTGGTGTTGCAGATACTAACTTGTCATGCTGGGTATCGGAGGATTATATATGCATTAGCAGAAATACTTAAATATTAAAGGCTGCATAGATTAACTGGATTATCAGGCTGAAAGGCAAGCAGTGGGCTAGGAAGGCAAGAAGAGGAAGTTGTGTTCCCTGGGGTGTTCTTTGGAGCCTGGTGAAGAACCTGGAGTTCTGTGGCTGCCCAGCCACGCTGTTAATGCACCTCTGGGGCTTGGGCACAGAATGGTTTCTGTTCAGATAAAACACACTGGTTCAGCAGGCAAAATGAGCTGCATTCATGGGCTGGTGTGCATCCACAGCTTGGAGCTTTCTGCCATTCTTTCATTGCCCTTTCCCTGTGTTTAAAAAAAGATTCTCCTAGTAAGGTAGTTATGTCTGGAAGGGGCTTTAGAAAATACCCACTAATGCCTTTATTAATGGCCTTCTGTGGATCTCTGTTCCCAAATTAGTGCATGCAGTGTTCTTTAGCAAGCAATGTGGGGTTTTGTACACAAGAAAAAGGGTACAGATATTTTTTAAAATTCATCTCCCTTTCATGGAAAGCTACCAAAATTGCAATTTCACATGAACATCAAAGAGATTTAAGTTGTTGACCCCCGGTGTTTTCTAAGGAAAATCATAAACACAGGTTTCAGAGCAATCACATGCTTTGACACTTGTGCAAACAAAGGAAATATTTCCTAGCCAGTTCAGCTGTAGTAAATACCCTTGCAAGAAACCCAAAATATTTACTGAAGTCTTCCTAAATCTAAATCCCAGTATGTTTGAGCAATAAAATGTAGATATATTACCTTTTAGCCAACCTCAGCATTATGTTTAATCATGAAGTTTGCTAGAAGGAACATTCAATTACCCAAGAGGAACAGCAGCAGAGAGAGAAATAGTTTGACCAGTCACTTTCCAGATCATGGATAAAATTATAAAATTAGGACTCATACACTTTATATTCTTGCCCAATGTGCTTTTTTTGAGGCTCAGTCTGATTGTATTAAGATGAATATATGCCTGTTATAGGGTCATGTGTGTATAATATTTCATTGTTGTCCCTCTGTTATCAGAGTATGGGAGTATGTTCTTTAGGAGCCTTTCTGCCCTGTTATTCTGTTTACCAACCCTCCTTCTCATCCTTGCTGCTTCCTCCCCTTCTTCCCCCTTAAAAAAGTTGATATCCATTGTTTTTAAAAGTACAGCGTAGTGTAGTTTTGGTGTTTGCTACTTCTGAAGGCAATTTTTTAATCACAAGTACTGAAATGGTGAATAATTATGTTATTTTCTTTCCTTCTGTAGTGTCCTAATCCCCAGTGGCTTGATCTCATCTGGCAGCTTCCTGCTTCCCATAAGAAAAATGGGAAAAATCCATGCGAGGCTGTGTCTGTTTTAGGACAGCAGCTCTGAGAGATGGATGCCATGGAAGCTTTTACAGGCAGAGCTCCCAGGTCCTGGCAGGGCGTGGGAGCAGTCACTGGTCCCCTGACCCCGTGGTCAGTCAGGGATGTTTGTTGGTGCTGGAATCACCCCTGTGTTTACCATTCCCATCCCTGCCCACCAGGGCATGGGCACAGTCTGGTGCCAAACTGCCTGTTTGTCCAGTGTGGAACAACCAGAGCAGCCTTCAGACCTCATTGCTGTGCTTCTGCACATCCCTGCAACAGCCTTTGTCACATTCTGCCTTCTCTTTGTGCTCTGCAGGTGTGGAGGAACAGTTGGAGCCATCTTTACCTGTCCCTTAGAGGTAATAAAGACAAGGCTTCAATCTTCAAAGCTGGCCTTCACCAGGACTGTGTACTACCCCCAGGTGCAGCTGGGGACCATCAGTGGGGAAGGAATGGTCAGGCCGACGTCTGTGTCCCCTGGGCTCTTCAGTGTTCTCAAGTGAGTGCTGCTCCTCCTCCAGTCACCATTCCCAGTTCCACTTCACTAAAATAAAATATCCTGTGGGGTCCTGGGGCTGTGACCTTCTCAGCTGTGGCTGCCTGACTGAGCTCTCCTGTGCTGCCAGCTGTTGTCTTTGCTGATCATTGTTGTGCATCAGTCCTGGCTACACCTGTCTTGGTCTCTGTTAAAAGCCTTGAGTGGTGCAGTCTGCAATGTTTGATGCTCTAGCTGCTCCCTTTCAGATGTGTGCTCATAAAGAAAAGGAAATGTGAAATTATCAAACAGCTGCTCAAAGTTCCACCAGCATCTGTGACAATCTCAGCTCCTGTATGTTGATAGCACAGCACCGTGGATTTATGGTCAGCCCTCCTGCAGGAGGATTGAGTTTGTTTGGCTGCCTGGGCAGCCCAGGGGGATGCAGAGGTCCTGCAGAGATCAGGTGGCAGCAGTGCCAAGGAAAATACTGCCCGGCAGAGCGAGCTGAATGATTTTATGTAAGGCCAGCACGCCTGGCAGGCTGCCTGGGGAGAAGCTGCACAGTTATATAACACTGAGTGCTAATTCAAATTCTCTGCAGAGCTCTCTGGCTGGAGTCATTCTGGGACTTGAGTTTCTGTATTGTAAACAGCCTGCTCTCCCCTGCCAAACATTTCTTTGTCTACTCAGAGGTGAGTCTAGAGCAATTCGTGACTGAATGCAGAAGGCAGTGCCAGTTGCTTTGATTTTAATGCCCTTTGCTTTGCTGTCTTTTCACTTTGCAGCACTGGACTTTAGGCAGCTGTAACTAAAGAAAGTGAAAACTTTTGAGGCAGAAAGATCTTAATTAATCCTCTGGGCCCATCGTTTTCTGGAGTTGACTTTTATTTTTAGGGAGAGAAGAAATGATTTAAAATGGGTCAGCCTTTTAATATATTTATTAAGCTCATTAAGCTTGGTGACTGGGACCTTGATTTAATTTCACTTCAGGAATTGCTTAGCTGTGTGTATTGCCAAGCTTTTAACCTGATTACTTTAGATGCTTGAGAAGTGAGAGCAAAGTGTTTCTGCTGTCATTCCCTTGCAGGCACCGTCTGTGAGGAGCAGATAATGCTATTGATAATTACCTGAGAAAATACAAATGTTTGAAGAAAGAAGTGAAGTTCAGTCCCTTGCTTTTACCCTTTCATCCCTTTCTCAGTCCTGATCATTGCCAAGCTGGACATGACTTGGACATGGTTTGGGAAAATTGTATGGCTAAGGAAGGAGCCCTGGCAGTGAAATTGCTCTGTGAGAGTTAAAGGTGTTAAGTATGAAAGGCCTTGACTGCTGTAAATAGAAGGAGAACAGGTACCCAGAGGGCAGGTTCAGGCTGCTGCTGATAGAAAGCACTCCAGAAGGGCAGGCTGGTTTGTCTAATCCATTTAGGATTCTGATGAGTTAGCCCAGCTGGAAGCTGCAGTCGTGACTGTTAAGTGACAAAGAACAAGTAGTTGGTGGATCTGTCTCCTTGGAAACACTCAGCCCTGGAGTTTATACAGAAAGTTCAGCTCTGCTGCAGAAAACAAAAGTGTTCCAGAAGCTGCTGCTGTCAAATGAGGTTGGGCTGAAATCTGTGGGGAGCACTCTGAGCAGTGCCAGTGACCTGCAGAGCAAACTGTGAAAGGCTGGAGAGCAAACTGTGAAAGGCTGGAGAGCAAACTGTGAAAGGCTGGCAGCTCCAGAGGGTGCAGTGCACACCCACAGAGCCACCCAGAATTGGAATTTCTTGCCTGCTTTTCCCAGGGTGAGCTGCTGGGGCAGACTGTGCACTCCCATTGTTTGTAGTGGGATTGCCACATTCAGCTTTCTTGGGGGAAAGCACATCCCTAGGTAATTGTGAAAGGAAAAAAGGATTTCTTTTTCCATTCCTCTGTACAGGACTGTATGGGAAGCAAACTTCTGAATTGCTTAGATACAGAGAACACTAAAAATATTCTGTGTTCATCAGTCAGCTATCACTGGCTTCTCCATGAAACTTTAATTCAATTCCTAACAGCTTTCAAAGAATGGAAATCATAACCCCATGCCATTTGACACCCATTTGCCTGTAGAGCACTGAATTTTATGGTACAGTGGTTTTTACTCAGTGTATAATTCCACTTATTTCGAAGTATATCATGTAGATTAAAATCTAACAGCTCCACAAGTCATAGTCTTTGCTTTTGTGTAGTTCTTTTGGCTTTCTGCCCAAGAGAACAAGAAACTAACTTTGAACTCAAATACTGTCTTCTCCCTCCCTGTTTGTTTTGTATTTTAAGGTCAATTCTGGAAAAAGAAGGACCAAGGTCACTCTTCCGAGGGCTGGGTCCAAACTTGGTTGGAGTTGCACCATCAAGGTAAATAGTTAAACTATTGCTAAAAGCCATGTTTAAGGTGCCAACACAAATGTTGCAGTGCATTTGTGATTCAAAATAATAGGTCATGAAGTTCTCCCTTCTGTAAACTGAGATTGGTGTCTGCATTCTGCTCAGTGTACACATCGAGAAACACTGATAAAAATCTGGTTTACACTTCTATAACACTGGAAGATGCTGAGTAAATAAGGCACTTAAATGCCAACTATACTTAAGTTCCAGTTTATTGTAAGAGCCACTTCTGAGCTTGGAAAGGAAGAGAAAGCAGTGCAGAAAAGCCTGTAGGTTAATAATTGCATTCTTTTAATGTCCTGTTTCCCTTGGACCCATGGCAGTGCCTGCCTAGGGAGTGGGAGCTGCATGCCAGGGGACAGGAGTTCTCTCTGGGCCTTGCTTGCCCAAATTCTTCTCAAATGAAAAGCTGCAGCTGAGGGGGCAGGAGTCTCATTGGTGCCACACAGCCCCAGAAGGAGTGTGTCCTTTCAGCAGCACCAGAGTTTGTCCTGTTCTTGGCAGGGCTGAAGATCTCTCTGTCTAGGAAATTATAAACTCATTAGCACTTTGGATATTGGCAGATGTTCTCTGCCTGAAACTGAACCAGTTAGAGCCAGTTTTCCAGAGAAGGGAACCTGAGGAGAGGTGACCTCCCTCTCTGGCCTCTTGCCTGGTAGGTGGGATGTCCCCACAGAAGCAGGGAATGCTGTTTCTGTACAGGTGACCCCTGCAGCAGGGCTCTGAGTCCAGGGCTCTGCTTTTCCATGCAACCCACTCGTGCTGTCTGCAGCCCCATGCTGCCTCCCACAGCAAAATATTCCTGCCCTGTGGGTGTCAAGTCAAACTGTGGCACTGCAGTGTAAGGGAAGAGGGAGCACAAACCCCCTGTGTCCATGCAGATGGAAGCAGTCATGTGGAGGCCTCCTCAGAGAGTTGTGGTTTTCAGGGGGCTGGGAAAAGAACAGTAATTGTCCAGTTGGGCATTATCTGTTTTACAATGCTTTTCTTCTTTTTTTCCCCCACAGAGCTGTCTATTTTGCCTGCTACTCCAAAGCCAAAGAGCAGTTTAACAGCATGTTTGTGCCCAACAGCAACATTGTGCACATTTGTTCTGCAGGTTCTGCAGGTGAGTGTTTGCAATTCTTAGAACAGAGGCCAGTGTGTGGCAGGTGCTGAAAATGTGCCCTAAGTCTGGGTTGGTATATGCCAAAACCCAGGAGTTTGTTAGCTCTAGCTGGCCTTGTCTACAGAGGAAGTGTTTTTCTGTTCAGCACAGAAATATTTCTAGATTGTTGTTTACTAATTTAGGATGTTTTTTCCTACTGCAATGCTCTGGTCATGTCTCTTAATGCAAGGAAAAATATTCGTAAACACCATTAAACTTCTGATACTGCTTTTGCCAAATTGTTTCAGGATGTTGTATTTTTCCTACCAGGCTGGGAAAAAATAGTTTGTTCTTGTAGGAAAAATACTGCAGAAGAGCTCCCCTAGTTCAGTCATCAGTCACCAGAGTGGTCACTAAAAATAATCATTCCCTAAGCAAGCTCTTAATTAGGGGTGGGTTCTGTTAATGAGCAGCTCAATGGCACCACCTACAGCCCTGGGGAACACGAGTCCAGTTCAGCTTTGTGTCCCCAAGGGTTTCCTTTGAGCTGGAATTCCAAATCCAGCCAGGAAGGCAGGGATCTTGTCTGCAACAGCCCTTAGGAGCATGACACACAAATTCAAATAGGTGCAAAAAGGAAGAGTCCATGGGTTGATGCCTCCTGAATTTTAACATGAAATTGGAAGCTGTGCCCCTGTGTGGCTTTTGAAAGTGTCTCTGCACAGGGTGTGAGGTTCATGGCAATACAATGGCCTGGCTTCAGCTGCACTTGTGGTCGTGTTTTTTCAGCCTTTATCACAAATTCCCTGATGAACCCTATATGGATGGTGAAAACAAGAATGCAGCTGGAACGGAAGTGAGTGACTGAGGGGGGGAATGGGAGCCTCTGGGTGGCCACAGCAGCCTCTGGAAAACTGAACCGTCATGGTTTTACTCATGGCTCTTTGTATTTTGATAGGTCTTGCCCAGTTTTTCCCTGACTCTCAGTTCCACCTTCCAAGCCAAGTTTCTGTGTGGTCAGCCTAAAGGTTCATGTTCTGTGTGTCTTTCTGCAGTTTGGTGCACAGAAACTGTTGAGAAGGATGTGGGAGTTGCCTTGAGTGCTGGGTTAGGTTCAGCCTCTGGTTTCACTGTAAATCTTTGGTTTAGCATAGCATTATTTCTCTGTGCTGCTAACAGAATCCTCTGGGGTTGAAGATGAGGATAAATGTGTTGAGGACACAAGGTTGTGGTGCAGCAGTGGTGGAAGCTGTGGAAGGGCCATGAGAGCTAAGTGGGAGGCTGAGCATGAGGGTGAAGCCTGTGTCCCTTTTGGCAGCATCACCTGCCCTGCTCCCAGGTCAGCCAGGTGGGGTGCTCAGGAGGCTGTAACAGAAAGGGTGCTGCCTTCAAATTGGGGTGAACACACAGCAGTTTATTTCATATCATTTCCTACAAGCAATAAGGATCTACTGCAGTGGTTTAATGTTCTTTTGCATCATGTTACTGTTAACCACGCATCCAGAAGACAGAGGGAATTTGACAGCAGTTTCTTTTAGTTGAATGCTTCACAGTCACTGGTGGATATCAAAGCAATAAGGGACTCTGCTAATAACCTGACTGCTTAGAATGGAAATTCCTTCCTGCAAGGACATGCTAGGTCAGATTAAAAGGATCTTATGAGGCACGACAACTTTATAAATAATTTATAAGACTTAATTCCAGCACTTTGCAGGGTGGCACCTCTGAACTGAGTGCTGCCTCTCAAAATGAAGGATCATGTCTCATGCAGCAGGACTTCTGTCTCTGGGCCTGCTGAAGATGGCTTTAAATGGAATCGTCAGTTTGACACAAAGCCATGTGTCTTCAGTGCTTATTGTCTTTTAGCCTTGGTGTGAACTGTGACAGACTAGATTGAACTTGAGCTGAAGGAAATATGACTATATATTAGTGAAGTAGCACAGCCAAGTGTGCACTCTTAGCATTGTAGTCCTGCTCTGTGCAGCTTTCCTGGGAGAATTTTGGAGTAAAAGTTAGAGAACCATTTCCATAGCTATAAAAAGTATTGAAAGCCATAAGGGTTTTTTGTAATACTAATTATTTTGCCTGACTCATGATATGTTCTGTTCTGTTTGTTTTCTAGAGTGAGGGGCTCCAAACCAATGAATGCTTTGCAGTGTGCTAGATATGTTTACCAGACAGAAGGTGTCCGTGGTTTCTATAGGGGCCTGACTGCCTCCTATGCAGGCATTTCTGAGACCATTATCTGCTTTGCTATTTATGAAAGTTTAAAAAAGCACTTGAAGGAAGTCCAGCTGCCCCCTTCCTCTAACGGGACCGAGAGGACCTCGACGAGCTTCTTTGGACTGATGGTTGCTGCTGCTGTTTCCAAGGGCTGTGCCTCCTGTATTGCTTATCCTCATGGTATGTTAACCCTGCCATTTGTGAGTGCACTACAACAGCTGCTGCCTGGAATCTGAGACAAATGCAGGGTCTGGGGCTGTAAAAGCCTTTGCTGTTTGCAGGGCCAAATGCAAGGTACTGGGGCTTCTGCACTGGCATTTTCAGTACTGGTCCCACTGTTCCTAGTGAGATATGTGCCTGGTGATTGGGACTTGCTGGTTCAAAACAACTCAAAAGCCACCAAAAACTGATTGCCTAATGTTTCTGTTCTCACTATAGCCTCAGCTGGGTAAGTACCCACAGCCTATGGATTCTGTGATCAGGCTGTGGGAAGCACTTGGGGACTGAACAGTGTTAGTCTTTTTGGATAGATAGAAATGACATGGTTGTGTAGAAGGACCAGTATTGATTACGTGAACATCAGTAAAGCATTTAGAGCTGTATTAGCTTCAATGAGCCAGTCATTCATTTATTCCACATGAAAGAGAAATCCTCTTTAACTGTCCCTCCTGCCTGAAGGGTGGTGTGTCCAGGGTTCCCTGGTGAACTCCTCTTTAACTCCTTCTCTTGCCTGAAGGGCAGTGTGTCCAGGGTTCCTCCTGCCTGAAGGGTGGTGTGTCCAGGGTTCCCTGGTGAATTCCTCTTTAACTCTCCCTCCTTCCTGAAGGGCAGTGTGTCCAGGGTTCCTCCTGCCTGAAGGGCAGTGTGTCCAGGGTTCCTCCTGCCTGAAGGGCAGCGTGTCCAGGGTTCCTGGCTGGCTGTGCCAGCTGCTGCAGAAGGTTTCCCTGTCCCTGGGGTTTGCCCACAGGAGCCCTGCTGCTGCTGGCAGTTTCTCATGGTGACTGTGGGCTGTGTTCTGTGTGCAGAGGTGATCCGGACGCGGCTGCGGGAGGAGGGCACCAAGTACAAGGCTTTCCTGCAGACAGCACGGCTGGTGGCACGGGAGGAGGGCTACCTGGCCTTCTACAGAGGACTCTTTGCCCAGCTCATCAGGCAGATCCCAAACACAGCCATTGTCCTGTCCACCTACGAGCTGATCGTGTACCTCTTGGAAGACCACGCAAAGTAGCAGAGCCAAGGCTCCTGTTACAGACTGAAGACCAATTTCTTCACTGAACAAATAGTCCTTTAAGAGACTGTTGCAGGTGGCAGTGCTGGTGGAAACACTACAAGTCTGTGACCATCTGTGGATATTTCCTTTTGGACTCATGCTTTCTAAAAGGTCTCAAGTCATTAATGTTAATAGTTAATTATAATTTTTTTAACTTGATAATTAAACTACTACTAAATTAATTACAGTATTTAATTTAATTATATGTTTGTTCTTTTCCTTAAGCACAGCCATATGTGGTCAAGGAATGTACCTCATACTATCAAGTGATCTCTTGGACTGATGTTCATTAAAACTGTATTAAAACAGGAGAACTGGCTTGGACATTTGAAACTGTGTTCTTACAACTGGGTTATATTGCTTTTGAGCACTGTAATAGCCTAAGTGCCCACATAAGTTTGAGTAATTCTGTTTTTTTCAGGGTGCATCATTCACTGCTGTGTGAACACCCTGGGGTGTTTCTCTGTTTGAGGGTATGAACTGTGCACACCAGCATCTCTTAGAAAAACCACTTGCACTGGCAATGTGATGGTGGGAGGCTTTTAGCAAGCATGCAATTACAGTTCTGTGTCCCCTGTGCATTTGGGACACATGGTTATGGTTCTGGGTATGAACAGATCTGTCCTGGCTCTCACACCTGGCTTTGGTGCAGGCCTGGGAGCACAAGGACAGTCAGTGACTGTGGCCTGGCTGCTCTGTGGGAGTTCCATGAGAGAAAGATTTTCAGCAGTTCTCATGATACAATTCTTACCTTTCACTTATAAATCAAATATCCTGCATATTTGAGATTAGTTATTTCAAAAACATTGGAATATGCTTTCATTTTAAATCTTCCCCCCCCTTGTATTGCAGCAGCACCTTGTGACTAAAGTGTGGCACATGAATTACTGGTGATGGTGCAGGGTAACATTTGAGAACTCGCGTGTAGGCTGCTGTTTTGCTTTGTCCTCACTCTGCCTGCTGTTCATTAGTGCCATTTGCTTTGGCAGCTGAGACAAACCTGCAGCATCTGAGCCCAGCTTTGGCCTTCCCTGCAGTGACAACCACGAGCTGCTCATAGTGTGAGCAGCTGCTGATCCTGGAGTGGAACCAGAGCTGTGGGCAGCCCTGAGTGCTCCCAGCAGAGATGGGAGACAGCCTGGGAGGAGTGGGAGCCTCTGAGCAGCTGGAGTTCAGGTGGGATTTGGTGCAGAAATGGGATGGGCTGATAACCAGGTTCCACCCTTCCTATTTGTTCCCAGTAGGGCCCAGCTGATGACTGGTGCTTGAGGTCAGGTTTGACATCAGTGTGATGTAGGAGCTCAGTGCAGAGAGAGTAGAGTGTGTGTGTACCTCATTATGAGGCAAAACTGCAAAAAATAACTGATTTCTATTATGTCCTCCTGGAAATAACTTATCACGTTCCTCCTAAGCTAAAATAGGAAACAGTTGAGTAAAAATTGACATGGCTTTTTTTCTGTGGAGATGATGAGCAGCAGAAGCTTCAGACTCTGTATAGGAGATAAAACTGTAAACCAGCGTTTCTATTTTTGAGAACTAGGACACTTGTGCTGCTACTCTCAAACATTTTCTGAGATTTTCTTTCCTAAATTAGCATTCCTCTATACTTGCAGTGCACTAGCTCTCTTCTAAAATGCTAGTGAAATGTGTAGACTGCTGATGTCTTCTGAGAATGAGGGGAGGGAACTCCAGGCCTTTTGAGAAGTCTGGGATTTGGTAAGAGAGAAAGCAAGAGAAAGGGAGAAAATTTTTGTTTTGCCTAAATCTGATGGGAAATCAGGAATTCTGCAGGATTTTTGGTTTTTTCCTTTAAGCTTTGCTACCGATCCAGACAGAATTAGTCTTAATTTGATCAGGGGTTAATAAGCTATATTGGGAGATAATAGAGTTTCTGAATTAGTATAATTAAATCCTTTTTCCTTCCTCTCCCTAATAGAATTTTTAAAATTCACTGGCCCTTGATTCCTTAAACCCTGTAAAGAGTTACCATTTTTAGGTGATGGTCTGTGAGCAATCCCATTGATGTCACTGAGTATGGAATAAGCCTATTACCAGAGGGAAGAATTTGAAGTAGCTTTTTCCAAAACGATACCTGAATTTAAAAATAACCAACAACCTTCCTCTGCTTGTCAAAGTCAATCTAAAGGAATTTCTCACTGTTCCTTCCTCTTCTCCAGCTTCTACAGAAAGTCATTTCCATGGAAGGTAGGTAAAGGCTTCATTGCTAGACCCTTTGCAGCTTAATTATCAGTCAGGTGATGAAATCACTGCTATCTGAGGTGATCACACAGATTCCATTAACTTCACCAGGACTGTGCCTGTTTCCATTCATAAATTACCAGTTCAATGGAAATGACACACATACTGCAATATGATGAGCCACTCGTGTTGGTTAATTTCGCTTTGGAAGCATTTCTGAGCCAAGTCCTTACACTGCGGGACTTTAATACCTCCCTTTAATACCTGTGGCTGCCTCGATAGCCCTCCAAACACCTGCCTTGCTGGGAATTGTGTTCCATGTGCTGTGGCTGTGCCCCTTGCACAGGCTCCTCATTCGCTCCTTTGAGGAGGAAACTCAGTGTTAAACAAAGCACCTCTGCTTGGGCTGATGGCACAGACAGAGCTGAGAGGAAGGGAGGGATCTGTGTAGGGAGAACAGCCCAGCTCTGCAGCACAGCCCTGGAGCACACACTGGAGGGCTGGCTGTGCCAAAGGACTGGGTGGGTTGTTCTTCCTGCCTGCCCCAGCATTCTCGTAACACAATCCCTGAGTAATTGCACTAAACAATGGAAGGAGATGGAAAAATTATGTGCCTTTTAAATTTGTTAAGATGAAATATTCACTGTTACTCCGCAGAATTAATTTCCATGGTTAAATCTCTACAGATGGAAATGCAACAGTGAAGAGCCCAACCATAGTTAAGCTTAAAAGTACAGTTCGCTCCCAGCACAAATATTTGTCTATGAAGACCTTTTCCATTTATGCCTTTTAAAAAACATGATGCTGACATAACCTGGAACTCCTCAACTTGAAGCAATTTTATTGTGCTGAGAAGGTTTTCCTTTGTTTCAATCACAGAAACAGCTACATAATTCCAGGGATGCCCAGGGCAGGATTTTGGGGCGTCTGTGCAGGAACAGGGGCTGGACTGTGTCCATTCCAGTTCAGGATATTCCAGGGATGCCCAGGGCAGGATTTTGGGGTGTCTGTGCAGGACTGGACTGTGTCCCTTCCAGCCCAGGATACTCCAGGGATGCCCAGGGCAGGATTTTGGGGTGTCTGTAAAGGCCGGGGATGAACCGTGTCCCTTCCAGCCCAGGACACTCCAGGGATACCCAGGGAGAGATTCTGGGGTGTTTGTGAGGGCCGGGACTGTGTCCCTTGCAGCCCAGGACACTCCAGTGATGCCCAGGGCGGGATTTTGGGGTGTCTGTGTCCGGGGATGAACCGTGTCCCTCGCAGCCCAGGACATTCCTCTCAGAGCCGCGGCGGCCGCCCTTCACGGGGCCTGTCCCCGCCGTCACACCGACAGCGCCGCGCTATATTTAGCAGAAGCGCTGTCCCCGGTGTGCGCCGGGCGCCGGGCCAGGCACGCCGGGCCAGGCACGACCTCCCCGGGCCGCCCCCGGCCGGCCGGGCCCGGGCCGCCCCCGCCGCCACGATCTCGGCCTTTGCGGCGCTGAGTCACGGCGGCCCCGGCGCACGACTCCGGCCCCGCCGTGAGTCACGCGCCGCCCCCGCGGGCCCAGGGGCGGGCCGGGCGCCGGCCGCGCCCCTACAAAGCGGCTCCGCCAGCGCCGGGGCAGCGCGGCCGCGCCGGCATGGACGGAGCCGGGCTGGGCGTCACCGCCTGCGCCGCGGCCGCGGGGCTGCTGCTCTACGGCATCGCGCGGAGGTACGGCCGGCGGCGCGGGGACGGCGGCCGGGGAGGGAGAGAAGGACGGGCGGAAGGAGGAGGAGGAGGAGGGAGGCTGGGCATGGCATGGCGGGATGCGGCCCGCGGCGGCGGGAAGGCGCCACGCGGGGCCCGGGCCCGCCCGCTGTGGGAGAGCCCCGGCAGGGCCCGGCCTGGGCGGCGGTGCGGGCAGGGCCGGGCGGGGAGAGCGGCTGGGAGCACAGACACCCCAAAGCCGGGAATGGCTTTGTGTGCTGGGCTGTGCATCCCGGAGCTGCCCCAACGCCGCCGGGAACGCGGCTGGGATGGGAGCGCTCTGTGCCCGGGAATGGCTTTGTGTGCCGGGCTGAGCATCCCAGCGCTGCCCGTCGCCTCTCCCCCGCTCCTCGTCCGGCGTCTTTGAGGCACGGAAAGAGAAGATCCTGCTCCTGTGGCTGGTGGGTGTGGGGTGAGGGATGGATTGCTGGGGAACACGCTTGTAAATATCAAGGCTGTTAGCACAGTGATACAACTAGGGGAGATTCTATGCAAGTCAAAATTATTGATTAGCGACCAAAATTCTTTGGTTACTTGTTTCTTAATTGCACAGAACGTTCCTGACCTTAGAACAAATTCAGAGCAATTGAAAGCCAGGTTTGAAAAGCATCAGGAGGCATGTCATGATTCAGATCTCATGAAAGGAGAAAAGCTTAATTTGACAGGTTCTAATCTGGCATAGCATGAAAGGAATGTAGGGATGTGTGGAATATAAGGATTTCAGGCTCTGTAGCAGCAATAGACCTTGCAGCCTGCTCATCTGTTAAGTGCTTCTATTGGAGACAAGCCAGTCCCAAGGGCTCCCTGTGCTAAGGTTCACTTCACGTTAATGCTTTGCAAGAGCAGCATATTCCTGCATCCTCAATGTGATGCCTAAGGTTTCCTCTAAAGCATTTGCTGCTTATTTATCCATATCAATGATCAATGGGACATTAGTCCATATATAAGACTTGGCCTTTGTCTGACATATTTAGGGTAGCCAGGAAATCCAAGTGGCCTAAAGGCAATTCCAGTGAAGCAGGCAAGATTTCTTTGACCCAGTTGAAGCTAGCGTGCCTTTAGAGTGAGGAGAGTGGGTTTGTTTTGCTGAGTTCATCAAACGGTCTCTGGAATGGAAAGCATTTCTTCCCAAGTCCTTGAAGACTGCCGGTAAATTCTTTCAGGTGACCTTGATAATTCTTTGAAGCTACATATTGTCTTTCTCAGTACCATCCTGATGCTTCCAAATTTCTTATTCTGCCTTGATTTAGTGAATCTTAGTCAATGATAGTCATCAAGGAAGACAGCTTAATAAGGGGATGAGAGACATAGATATGATGCTGCCTTTGCTTTTTGTTTATCAAGGAGATAACAGATTTGATGTCCAGATAGGAACAGAGCCTGGGGTGGTTATCAATGAGTGGGTGTCCCTGCCTGAGCCCACTGGGCACCTTTTTCCTGGCTGAGGGGACTGTTCAGATGTGCTGGCATAGCCATTTGAATAATTGCTTTGTGATCCAGTTGTGCCAGAATGAGACTGCTGCTTTAAATACTTTTAATAGAGAATTGGCTTTTTCTTCTAATCCTTGGTAACCCAGCGAAGAGCCGCACATCCACCAGTGTCTCTTTCAATACTACAGAAAAGTAAACATTTTCCTCTTCTGACTTAAAGAGGATGGGGAATAGATGTAAATAAAAATATTTACAAATTCAGTTTATTATTGCCAGCACTTACCAAGGTGGACTGTTGTTCTGGCAATCCATTAGAAGCATGGACTTCAGCATGACCTTAAATGTGTGTATAAATGAGAAGTGAAGAGTGCTGGGAAGGAGCCTCAGTTCCTCCTTGTGTTACATGACAGACACAAACTAGTTGCTAACCAGTGCTTGTCAATGGGACCTGCAGAGCTGCAGCCTGATTTTTGTGAGCAAAATAAAGAATCCAGTAGCTTCTCACCAAGGAACAGGGCAATGTCAGACATTTAGCTGTTGATGCCATAACTGAGTTTGCTGCAGGTATTTTCCCCTCAATTTTGGCTTAAGCGTTTTCTACCTGCACAGCAGTTTGTGCAAGCCTGGGGATGTGTTGTGAGCCTGGCTGGGTGTGCAGGTTACACAGGGAGTCAGCTGTGAGTGGAGTCTCTCTGTGCCTGGAGTAACTCCATCTCTTCTTGCTGCCCAGGTTTTGGTGTGCAGGGAGGTTCTCTGGCCAGTGGAGCTGGCTCAGATTAGCGCAGTGGTAGATTATGAACTCCTCGGGGATGATTTGCCTTTTGATTTGTAAGGGATTGAGCACATGGTAAAGGCTCCATTTGTGCTGGCACACTCTGACATTGGAAGCAGTGTGTGCTTTAACTCACTGCCCTCAGCTGCTGCCTGAATTCAGGCAAGGTAAATATAGCTCCAGAGTAGTTAAATCTGTATTTGAGAGTCTTTCCAAATGCAGAACTTGTTTTTTGGTTTTTTTTTCAATCCTGCCCAATTACTAGAAAATTAGCACCCTACCTACATGTTCTTGCCTAAACACCTTTCTTCTCTCCTTGTTGTTTTGCATTCACCAGATTGGGAATTTGGGATTTTTTGCACCTATTTCTATGGCAACAGATTATAGGTTCACAGAAGGAAGTATTATTGCCTTTTATCCTCAATAATCCAGGACTTAACCATTTGTTTTGCATACATTGCAAATGAGGTGCTGCTATTTAATCCTTGGTAGTACTTCCTGAGCCTCCAGAGCAAGAAATGAAATCCTGTTTGGAAAAGGCTGGAAAGGCCTCGAGTACTCTGAGGATTTGGTCTCTGACATTAGCGAGTTCTCAGGCAGGGTTTGGCACTGATGGATTTCCCTTTGTAGCATGACTGCTTTATTCATTTCTTCACCTGTGCTTTCCAGTTCTGTCACCCTTGAAATTAGTGCTGCTGCCTCTGCCATGCCATGGAATGCAGAGCCTGGGGTGGGCAGGGGCTGAGGGGTTTTGGTGGTGCCACAGGAGGGGATTGGGGTGGGCACGTGCTTGGCTTTTGGACAGCAGCAGCTCGTGGATAACTCAGACACCAACCTAGATTTGTCTGCTTTAAACTCTGGGCTGGTTTGGGGAGTTTTTTTGCCTGTTAGTTTTAGAAGTGATATTTTTAACTCAGATCAGTTGAGCCCCCTTGGCAGTGAAGAAAGTTGAGCAGGGAATATTCATTTTAAGGGGGGTGTGGGTGTTTGCATCTATTTTGAGATGAGAATCTGTCATCCTAGTAGCTCCAGCCATTTTCTTTCAGCATCTGGCAGGGAATCCTCTGTACATTCTGACTTTACAGTGCTTCATTTCAAGCATATCCTCATTGTTAGTGCCTAAACAGGAGGCTCAGACATTGCTTGAGGGTTTGATGTTTTATGAACAGAGTTTCAAGGCATGCTCCATGGCAATGTGAGTGGGAGAAATGGTTGCTGTTATTTGCTCCCCTGCTCTGCTGCTGCAGTGGAGCCCCACACATTCATTATTCCCTGGTGGAGCTGGGCTGTGGCAGCTGTGTCCATCTGTCTGCAGAGCTGCCACAGCCAGCCCTGGGCAGCTGCCCTCCCTGGAAATGGGACTGGGGCTGATGAGCCCAGACAGCTGGGCTGTGGTGCCTGGGCCAGGGAGCTCCTCTTGGGCCTTGCACTGAGCTTTGAGACAAATGCAGAGCTTCTCTAGCAGGCAGGCTCAGGGATTGGGCTGCTGAAGGTCTTTGCTCACACATCTGTCACAACCTGTTTTGGTGGGGCCACGTCACAGCTGTTTGTCTGTATTGGCTGTTGTTTTAACAGGATTGCTTTAGAGAACAAGGGGCTCATGGATCAAGGTCATTAGTCTTTATCCCTTCAGTTCTAGTGCATAAAAGCAGGGAATGCCCATTTCCTGGGTTTCTGGGCACCCTCACAGGCAGCTCCTGTGGATCCTGACTTCCTTTCCCTGGAATCCTGTGTATTAAGCATCAATTCTACTGCACCTTCTCATAGAATGGCACTGCTGATTATGGAGAGGACCCCCAGATATAGCCATGAAAAACAGTGAAGTGGGTAAATCACAAGGTTGTTATTGAAGTTCTGGCATGTCCATGGTACTGGAGCAGAGGGATGATTGTCAGGCAGAATTTATTTCTGCTTTTCATTGCTAAAAGCACTACTCCCAGTCATAGCATTAAGCACACGGAATGGGAGGATTGGCTGTTTTCCTGCATTTCACTGTTGGGAAGCCATTGCTCTCCTCTCCACCAGCTGAGCTGAGGGCTCCTGCCTGAGATGTTTGTTGTCCCCCCAGGAAGAAGCCCACGCACATGACGGTGAACTGCTGGTTCTGCAACCAGGACACGGTGGTGCCCTACGGGAACCGCAACTGCTGGGACTGCCCCAACTGCGAGCAGTACAACGGCTTCCAGGAGGTGCAGGGGGCTGGGACAGGGGGTGCAGGGGCTGGGACAGGGCCTGGCAGGGGCTGGCAGGGCCTGGGGAGCCTCAGCAGCATGGGGCAATGAATGGACAGCCAGTACAACGGCTTCCATGACCTGCAGGGGCTGGGACAGGGGGTACAGGGGGCTGGGACAGGGGGTACAGGGGGCTGGGACAGGGGGTGCAGGGGCTGGGACAGGGGCTGGGACAGGGGGTGCAGGGGCTGGGACAGGGGGTACAGGGGGCTGGCAGGGCCTGGGGAGCCTCAGTGGCATGGGACAGTGAATGCACAGCTGGCTGCCTGTGCCCAGCACCCGTGAGCTCAGCACCTCAGCTTGGAGAGAGAATCCTCTGCACGGGGTTGTGCTGACTAGAGAGATCGAGACAGATGTTCCTGTCTTGCTTTAAAGGGCAAAAGTGGCCTTGACATATCTTGTAAGAATACTTATTTTACTGTATGGAACAATTCTTCTCTGGTTTTGTGTTCTGTTAAATAGCAAAGTGTGTCTTGAGCTGAAATCCAGCACGACCAGCTGCCTGAAATAGGTGTGCAGGACAGTGGAGATGGGGGAAGATTTGAAGCATTTTGCCTCTTTTTTTACTAATTTATTTTGTTACATAGGTGCATGCTAATGATATGCAGAGCTGCTGACAGAACTTAGGGAATCTTACTGTCAACCTAGCTGTGATTTTATGATTGAATGTTTGCTTTTCCCCCTGTTTTTTGTCAGAATGGAGACTACAACAAGCCCATCCCTGCCCAGTACATGGAACACCTTAACCACGTTGTGTCGGGCAGTCCGACTTTCTGTGACCCTACCAAACCACAGCAGTGGGTGAGCAGCCAGATTCTGCTCTGCAAGAAATGCAACAACCATCAAACCATGAAAATCAAACAGCTGGCTTCATTCTCACCAAGGGAGGAGGTGAGTGTTCATTGGGGACTGCCACCATTGGAGAATATTTGTCCAAGGCATTCCCATCCATGCATCTGTTTATTCCATGCTGCAGCCTGGTTAGCAGGAGAGAGAGCATGTTTTCAGTGTGCTGTGGAATGATGTTCCAACAGTCTTCAGAAGCACGCTGTGGCACTCCAGTGCAGAGAAGTTCAGTGATTAGTGTTGTAAATTTACCTAATTCTACTTCAAAGCTGGAATGTTCCCCTGTTCTAGATGAGCACTGGAAACTGAAGCTTGAGCCCAGGACATTTCTGAGATCATCTTACACCTCCAGTACTTCCCATGGCTGAGTTTATGGGACCTGAGAGGCACAACAGCCCAGCAGTTAACATGAAGCCTTAATAGGTTTTGTTTTCCCGAGGCCCTGGCTGTGCTGCTCTGCATTTACAAGTGAACTGGGAGAGGAATCCTGTGCAGCCACAATTTCCCTGGTTAGGCATCTGTGCTTAGGAGGGCAGAGGGATTTTGCAGCTACAGCAACAGGATTTCCTGCTAAACAACTTCTTGGCCTTCCCATTACTTAATATGCATGGAGGAGGGATAATGGGGTTTCTCCTTCACGGTTTTATGGCTCCCTAAAGATCTGTGCAGAGAATTTAGTGCTGCATTCCTTGGCATGGTCAAGCCTTGGGGTTAGACTGTGCTGTAGTGTGTGATGTGTCCTTCTCTGGCTTGCCTAATCCAGTCTGCTTTGTGTAATTATAATGAGTTTAATCAGAGTGATTCCTGGAGAACGGATTGAAATTTGATCACACTTAATGAGAATATCTTTGGCTGGTGCCCTTTTCTCAGCTTTATTTCTAGTCCCTGCCTCTTGCCAGACCTATCCAGTTGCTCAAGTACTGCCAGCCTTTGGCCCCTTTTTAAGCATTCGGTGAGCTGCAGTGCCTGTGCCAGCTGAGAAACCTGGGATTGTTATCCAGTGTGCTTGGATAGGGGTGTCAGTGACAGCAGGGCTGGCTGCTCCAGGGAGGGATGAGCCTGGAGTGAAGGAGCCACAGGTATTTTGTGTCCCCTCATTTGAGGAGAGGAGGAGCAATTCTAGTTACTTGTCTCACCTATGTAGTATTCAGAAGGTCTCAACAAAGACAGCAAAATTGGGCACGGAAATTCAACATCCTGTTGGGCCACAGCAGCCTTCTCCAGGGCTCTTCTTTGCCATCCCTTCTGGGACATGGAGGCTGGCTCAGCTCTGTGTGAGGCTGGCTCTATGCCTGGCCTGCAGCTTGGTTCAGGGAGCTGTTTCTGTGGCACTGGGGTCACGCTTTGCCCTTCTGTCAACAGCAGTCATGACAGCTGGTGAGGCACCTGCACTTCTCACCCGTTTTCCCCTGCTGTTCTCTGCCCAGGGCAAGTACGATGAGGAGATTGAGGTGTACAAGCACCACCTGGAGCAGACCTACAAGCTGTGCCGCCCGTGCCAGGCTGCAGTGGAGTATTACATCAAGCACCAGAACCGGCAGCTGCGGGCGCTGCTGCTCAGCCACCACTTCAGGCGCCGGGAGAGCGACAAGAGCTACAGCCAGGTACGTGGGGACAGGGACAGGGACACGACAGGGACAGCTCTGCCACTGCACCTGCAGCTGGGAAAGGGGGGAGCAGCCTGGCCTCTCCAGCCCTGGGAGCTTGCTGCGTGCCTGCAGTTTAGGAGAGCACAGGAGAGTTGCCATAGATGCTCCTAATGCTAGTTTGAGGTTTTCCTCATTCAGCACAGTTGCCAGAAGGTAAGACTAATGTAATAATAGAGTGGAAGGAAAATAATGGGACAGGCAGAGAAGGGGAGGTAGGGAAACCAATTTGTGAGTGCAGTGCAGGAAATTACAGAGTACAAGGGAAAAAAAAAAAAGAACAATGGGAATTGAATTATGACCTTCTCCTTGTTTCATTGCCCTGCCTGACCTTGGCTTCTGTTCATGTCTCTGCCATTGCTCCTTGCTAGTCTACAATAATCCCACGTGGTGTCAGCCCAGTACAGAGACTTAGAAGGAGTTGAGCAGAGCAGTCCAGCAAACCATACAGTCTGGAAGTGTTTCATACAGCACCATTTCAAAACCTTGCTGCAGTTCATTCAGCTCCTGACAAGGCATTTCTCCTTTCCTCTGCAGAGCCTGTGTTCATCCTCATCCACTTCCATCCCCACGCCAGCTCAGGTGATCCTCCTGCGGTTCCTGGCCTTCCTCAGCTGTGCGTTCCTGGTTCTGATGGCCTTGTACGGGTCAGGGGACCCCTTCTCCCTGAGCACAGCTGTCCCTGCTCCTGGCCCCGCTGGCCCCGTGTGGAACAGGACTGGCGCCAGCCCCCGTGCCAGCAGTGACAGTGACAGTGACGGTGGTGGCGGCTCGGGGCGCGGCTGGCGGGAGCTGCTCCGCCTGCTCCCGGAGCGCCTGCTGGAGAACCTGAGCGTGGCCTGGGCCTACGGCAAGAATCACCAGATGGCAGTGGCTGTGCTGGGGCTCTTCACCTGCCTGCTGGCCATGTTCCTGGCTGGGCGCATCAGGTGCGTGTGCTGGGCTCCTGTCTCGCTCAAACTGCTGTGGTGGGAGCTCCCTAGTGCTGGGCTGCCTCGGTGATCTGGGGTGAACACTTGCAGAATGGCACATGTAGTACTGCATGCACTGATTCATTCCATTTAAGCTTAATTACTGTGAATGAAAAGCTGGAGCTGATCTGCTCAGACACTCGCCCAGCCCAGGCAGGGCTGCACAGGATGTGCTGCTGTGTCAGAGGCAGTACGGGGTGAGCAGGGTGTTCAGCAGTGTTTAAATCCTGTCTGGTTTCTCGTCCCGTGGCAGGCTCCGGCGGATCGACGCCTTTGCCTCGCTGCTGTGGTTCCTGGTGATGAGCCTGCACCTGGCCGAGCGCTACCTGAAGGCAGACACGCCCAGCTGGCTGGACACGGCCAAGTTTGGCACCACGTCCCTGTGCTGCCTGGTGGGCTTCACCGCAGCCGTGGCCACGCGGAAGGCGACGGGCCAGCGGAGACCCCGGCCCCGAAGGTCAGAGCCAGAGCAGTGACGCTGGGGGAAGCAGGAAAAACCCTTGTGAACTCTTTGCGACTGGTGCTTCTCTCTCCTCTTGTTATTTTCCCTTCCTCTGTGTCTCTTTTTTTAAAGTTAGATAAGCAGTGAAGATCTCTTCTTCCTTTTTTTAAAAATATATATATTTATATATGCACATATACACATGTGTGTATATATATATATAAATTTTTTTCCCCATCCTTGCTTACCACTGTGCTAGCATTTCCACTGCTGGCCATGGAAGCTACTCGTGCTGCCTCCATTCTCCCTTCCTCCTGCATCCTACGTCAGCAGTACAAATATCCAGCTTCCCCAAAGTCAGTTCTTCCAGCAGCTGCCTCACAAACTGCTCCATAAATGCAGCCTCGTCCCCCATTCTGCTCCTCCAGCCAAAGAGATTCTGGCTCCTCCTGGTTCTCCTCATGTCTCTCCATCCTTAGCCACTCACAGAGGAGCCCTGTGCCCTGATCCACCATGGGGCCTGGGCCACCTTCACTTTCCTAATGGTGCTGGTCATTTTAATTTGGAACTGATGGGAACTTGCCTCTGGATTTGGAGTCTTTGTTGACACGTGCTGTGGTGCCCAGGCACGCAAGGAGGGACCACACAGAGCCCAAACCTGGTTCTTCTTGCCTTCCACTGTGTAGCATCACTTACCTGCACCCTCTCGCTCTGCCCTTCTCCTGGCTCCTGTTTCAAATGGAGAAGTGTCCTTAAGTGCTTTTGACTGAAACTTCAGTAATTTATTCAAAAAGGTGCTTTAAAAAATCATGTAGCTCAGGGTGTCTTAATACCTGAAAATATGCAGCTGAGGTGAAACTTTCAGATCTACTAGTGGTTGTTGCTTTCAATGCCAGTTTACTTGGGGTTTTTTTACCCACCTGCTCCCCGAGCAACATCTGTGTATAAGCACAACTGGATAAAAATGCCTCTGCTCCTCCACTCCTGTAGCCTTAGAAAGAGAAGTGTGGGACTGACAGGCTCATGCTGTGAGTACCATGTCAGCTTTCATTGTCCACCACTGCTCAGTCAGAGTTCATTGCTGAGAACACAGATGGGAAGGGGTGGGAGCTCTGCTGTGGGACTGCATGGCAACAGAGATGGATTTTTTGGGTTACTTGCAGGGGTTCTTTTTGCAGTCTGGCATTGTGCTAATACTGAAATAAGGATCTGAAAATTGTGACTTGGAGCTGAGTGCCTGGCACTCCTCCGCTGAAAGCTGGGGTGGCTGGGCATTACTGTGTGGGGAGGAGGGAACTTCCAGCTGTTTGGGTTTTTTAGGATTAACTTGTTGGGACCCCTTAGGATAAGCAGTCTGATTATCGTGCACGGTTGTTTGAAAGGCACTCCACTGAGTTTCTCATATGGACTTTGGTTTTTCAAGAGGGAAATAGCACTTTTCAGAACATCTGCTGTTTTCTCCTGTTCAGAATAGCACAGCAGAACTCACCACCCTAATAGTCTGATCTAAGTTAATTGGTGATCTTCCAGTGTATGAACTATAAAATAATCAGAGTGGAGCTCTCACTGTGAAGTATCTGCAGCTCCTGCTGAAAAATGCAGACACTACTGGGTGCTGCAGATGCTGGTGGAATTAGAGGAGCTTTTTAAAAGGAAACAAAAGCTATTTCCTAGCTGTTCATACTTACTGTTCCTGGAACTGCTGTTCATTGTGAAAGCATAAAGGTAGCACTGCCAAAGCTCTGAAATTCGTTAACAGTAAGCCAGGCTGAGTCATGGAAGGTGCAGCTCCTGGCTGTGTGCCTGTGCCTTAGCACGGGAGTGGCACACAGACCTGCTGCCCACCTGGGCTCTCCTTTGGAATCTTTTTCTGGTGCCTTCAGGTAGCTGCAATATCCAAGCTCACAGAGCCTGGCTCCATTCTGGTGCTTGTGAATGATGCTGAGGGTTGTTTACTTACTTACTTACCCACAAGTGGAATCCAGCACCTGCAACGTCTGGTTCCATCTTCCATGTTCCCATCACTATCAGTCCTGACCCAAAACATTTGTCTTCCAGCTCACAGGCATGGGAATCCTTGAGCTATTGTGGCCATTAAGTGAAATAAGGCATCTGGACTTTTTTTTTAATTCTTGCCTTCTTCCTGCTTCAGGACTTCCAAATTTTCCTCATAAAGTACATGTAAGAAAAGACTTTTATCTGTGATTGTCTTCTGCACTTACCCGTACAATTTGGATTGAAAGTTCCTCTTGGTGTTCTCCTCTGAGATGTGTCCAGGGAATGGGAGGAATCTCATATGTGAAGGATTTACTGAGAAGGTTCAAAGGAGGGGTATGAGAAGCTGACAGACTCAGTGGGAATGGTCATGGTGATGTCATGCCTGATTTCTGTCAGCAATGCCCTTTTATTAATAAGAATGAAATGCATCTGTCCAAATTCTCTTGCCCAGCAGGAAGGAAACTTTCAGTGGCAGCTTCTAAAGATGGCTGGCAGCCTCTCCAGATGTTTTACTCAGGAGCTGAAAGCCAAGGCTGTGTTAAGCTTCACTGTGTCCTGTTTCCCATTGTCTCCTATCTCCTCTAAGTATCTCTTTTCCTCCCTTTTTAGGAATACTTGGGTTTTTTTCTTTCTATTTAAACTTGTCTCCTCCTCAAGCTCCCTGGGGTCAGGCACCTTTTGTGATGTTTTGCTGTAAATGTTATGTTGGTTTGCCATGCCTGTTCTTTTCTCTGGTTATCTTTTTCCCTGTGCATTGCTGGGATGGGATGGGGAGGATGCACACTAAATGTTGGGAACAGGCAGTTGCTAGAACTGTGGGAAGCAGAGGATTTACACTGTGAAACCTGAATAATCCTGTTAAGGAATGTTTTAGCTCTGTTTGCACAGCAAGTGCAAATCTATGCTGAGTTTAAAGTCCTTTAATGTGGGAGACATGTTAACTGCAAGTGACATCCGTTTGTCCTCACTTTATGCAGATTAATACAAATGAAGTATGTTTACTAGTTGCACTAATTTATATGTCAGAACATCAGAAAACTACTTTGTTTTATGGCCAAGCTGTACAACTGATCTCTGGTGCTTTGTTCACAACTTACAATTTGAGAACTTTTGTGCTTGTAATTGGGAAATTTCAAAGGTGAAACAGAATAATTGAAGTGGGGTTTATTTAATGCCAAAGAAGCTTTTGTTTTTGCTCAGGTGTCAGCCTATTTTCCCCACTTTTCGGTGCCTCAGCATGTCTGTGCTGCTGCTTCTGAAAACAACAACCTCAGAGCCTCAGAACCAACCTTGCAGCAGTTGAATTTTTGGTGTTTTAGAGACTCTGATGCTGACAGGCTCCTTTGTTTCTCCTTGTCTCACATGCTTTTGCTGATGGTGGAGGATGATGGGTCTTTAGGAGTCAGGGAAGAAAGGAGAAGGGTGGGTTTTGTCCAGAGGTGTTCTGATTTCTAAACTGCAGCATTCAGTCCGTCCCAGTTGTGTGTCAGACAAGGAGCCCTGCAGAGAACTTGTAAGTTAGCAGCATTCTACTGTTGACTGTGGAAAAAGAAATAGTCAGAACCACTACTGCCTTTGCTGAGACTGTCCTTGCCACACCTGATTCCAAAGCCAAATAGGCTGTTCCAGACACTGCCATGCCATAGGTTCTGTATGGAAGGTGCTTTGCATTTTTTACTCAGCAGTTAGATTGTGTCATGTAAATGTAGATATCTGAGCACATCATCTAACTGCATGCCTGCTTGCCCCACAGTGAGTCCAGCAGGTGAAAATGTGTGTTTTGCTGCACAGTGGTGCTGTCCTGTGCAGCTGAGGTGCTATTTTGTGTCACACATTTCCTTCTGCTGGGTGGGATAAGAGCTAACAAAGCTTGGTAACTAACAACCACAAATGATGCAAAATCATCCTGAACCACTTGGTCACTGCCTTGGGCTTCTTGTTTTCCCTTAGCTGGGCTCCTACTTCAGGCCACAGAGGAGCACATGGTGGTCTCCAGGTGCAGTTTTGTTGCCTGAGGATTCTCCCAGCCCTGCAGGCCAGAGCATGTGAATATCTTAACAATATTAGAGGGTTTTAGCCCAAAAGCCCCTAATTCAAGGTGCTGCTTTTTCGTACTAACCATGTGTGAGGACCAGGGGATGGTAGCAGCAGAACAGAGGTGCTGAGGGATTGTTAGTGGGTTTATGTGTCCCTTGAGATCGAATCTGCTCCATCCCCAAGTGCCTGACTGGCCCTCAGTGGCCGTGGCTGATGTGCCAGCTCAAAATCTTGTACCCTGCCCAGCAGAGCCAGTTCCAAAGGGGCCAGTGTGGGTTCATGAAGTGCCTTTTCCTGGACAAGATTTGGGACAACACTGTGTTGCTTTGCCTGGTGGCACAGGGCTGCAGCAGTGCCCATGTGTCTGCCAGGCCAGCGCTTCTGTCCCTCCCGTGCCACCACCGAGCGTGGCAGGGCACAGGGGGACACCTGGGCTAACATTGCTGAGCAACTGCAGGAGAACCCCGGGGCAGCAGCCAGGTCAGCATCTCTGCTGCTGCTTCTGTTCTTCCTGGGGCCCTCAGTGACATCAGTGCATGCAAACTGACACTTTTGTGACTTTTTACCATTCTAAATACTCTGTGTTTATATCCAGTTCTTTCCTCTCTCTTGACTCCTTCCTACATCCATGCTTTGCATGCCCTAGTGAGCTTGGGTGTGTCAAAGGGTGAGGACATGTGGGAATATAAAAATGGTGTAGTGGCTTATTATTTTGGCTTTATGACTATTTTTCAAGTGTGCTGAAATTATGTGAAGCTAATAATCATGCTTAGACACTATAGGAATTATGTATTGATGTAATGTGAACAAAGTATTTATGCTCTTATAAAAATTAGTATAATTAATAGCCAGATAATTGCTCCAGACTGACTGCACTCGTGAAAGGTGAAGGGAGCTGTGCTGTATGGCTTTGCTTTGGTTTTCAGAGATGCTGTTGAAATTGTGTGCTGTTATATACAGCTGCCAGCTCCTTCCAGGTGTGCTGTCACCTGCAAGGACACTTGGCTCTTGGAGCCATGGCAGTGCTCTCCAGGGAAAGGGACCGTACTCAGTCCTGAAGTCATCCCCTGTAAAGCCTCGTTGGGACCAAAGCTCTTGAGTGCACAGGCAGGAGGAGGAGCCCTGGGCATTTTGGGCATGCCAGCAAGTCTGGGTTCGTGTAGGCATAGGATGTGCATACACACACACATATACTCCCCACTTTGTGCCCCAGCTGGGGGGAAAGGCACAATTGATGCCAAGCATCTGTGCTCTAGAAGGTCTTAGTGCAGCTCTAATTCAACCCTCCCTTTTCATCCAAAGCAGGACCACAGGCAAGAGACAAGAATTCTTACTCTTGGCAGCTGAAATTTGTAGCTCTCTAAGCCACATATCAAAATATTAATGTGTCTGAGAGCTGTGCCCATTTTAACACTACTCTCCCCTGTCCTTGTGCCTGTTTTTTATTCCTGTCCTGCTCTTCCCTCGTGGCTCTGTGGCTTTGACAGGAGGCTGTGCCCCGCGTGGGGAGGTGCAGCAGAGCAGTGCCAGGGCACAGTGACAGTGCCCTGTTCCTGGCGTGGCAGGGCCTGTTCTGCACCCTGAGGAGAGGTCCCTGGGTGCTCAGTTCTGAGGGGAATCGTTTCAGCCCTGGCTGACACTGGGCACATCCCCAAGCTGCCTGCCTGGGACTGCATCTCCCCTTCTTCTTCATGGGCTGAATTATCTGATAGAGGAGTGGGTCCATCTGCAGCCTGGCCTGCCCCTGCTCTCCCGTGTCTGTGTCTGTCCCAGGGCTGGTGCAGCATCTCTGTAAAATGTGAATTTAAAAGGCACACAGCTATGGAGGGAATTTAAAATGGCACACACACAGAGCAGGAGAGGCTCTCCTGGCAGGAGGAGTTCCTTCAGGACCGTGTACAGTCCCATACCATGTAATACCCTTCTTTAACCTTCTATTTATTTATTTTTAAAGTATCTGTGTAGCAGAGTTGTGCCCGACTGTCTAGTAACATTGTGATCATTGTAAACACTAATTAAGATACCCAACTTTTGATGTTCACAATAATTCAAGTTCTGAAATAAACGGCTTCCGGGCCTTGACTATTTCCACAAACTATCTGACTCCAGAGCCTTTTTTTTCCCTCTTTTTTTTATGTTCCATTTTTTACTGTTTCCAGAGCCACTATTAGCCCGTGACAAATGGCTTGGAGCAGAGGCACAGCTGCAGTGCTCCATCCCAGGGCTGTGATGGGGCTGCTTCCTTCCTCTTGATCCTCTTGATCTCCTCACCTTTTTTTTTATCTGCTTCTGGAAGAAGTTTTAGTTCAGCTGCCCATTCTCAGGCATGAAGCACATTGCCATGAGAGCTTTTAGCAGCATTGAGCCCTCTTGATATGGAGTGGCAAACACTAAAGAGTGCAGAGAACAGGAACTGGATTTTGCACACTTAGCAGGAATTTGTTCAGAACAGATCAATGTTTAGGACACACTTTGGTCAGCATTTGGTCCTAAGGCATTAATAAGCTATACTTGAAATCCTTCAGCTCCTCTTTGCTAATTCCTTTTCTGGATGGTTTAAGACAAATGATTCTTCACTGCCCTGAGGATCTGGCTGCACTGGCTGGGTGAGGTTGAGCACTGGGGCTGTTGAGCAGCAGAGCCATTGGAAGCCTGATCCAAAACACTCACAGTCCCAGGACTGTGGTTATGAGTGATAAATTACTAGAATAGCTTCCAGCCTGGTAAATGAAAGACTTCCAAAAGCCAGTAAACCAGTTAAGCTGTTTTCTGCTGCACCAAGGAGCTGTGTAAAGTTGGATCCTTTGGCCCAAAGACACAGAAGGTGCAAAGTTAGGACAGAAGAGCCATGTGGCTCCCAGGTGATGCTCTGGTTTTGCCCTCCACAGCCATGGCACAGTGAGGGGTAGGTATCACTCTTTCTCCTATGATTCATATCAGTCCTGAGCTGCATTTCTGATTCCCTTTCCCATTCATTTCCTCTTGCAAATCCGAGCTGGGCACGTCCATCTGTGTGTGTGGTGGGGTGGATGTGTGTGGGGGTGCAGAGCAGGACCCCCTTTGAGGTCCTCTGGATCCTGGAGAGGTTGGGCATTGGGGCTGCCACAGCTGCACATCCCTGGCTGCTGCTGGAGTCATTCCTGCCCCAGCACCCTGCTTGCCTCACGTGTTCAGCCTCATTAAGCTGGTCAGGATTGGTGATGGCTGCCTCCTACTAGCAGATAAGTAGTTTATAAGATGCTTTAAATTGTTATCTTCAGCATAATATTGCTGCACCACCTCTTTCATCTCCAGGGCAGAATGACACGTGCATAAATCACCCCACAGTGCAAGGCTGAGATTTTCTTCACCCTCTGATTTCCTCCTGGCTTTCCTCTGATAGAAGAAAAGCCATGTAACCATGTTGCTGCTCTCATCTGTCTCTGTTTCCATCAGAAGTGAGATTGAGCCTCCAAATATTGTATCTGCAAAGTCAGATATCTCCATTTAAAAACGTGCACTTCATACTCAGTTCTTCATCATGATTTATTTGACAGTTCTATTACGTGTTTTTAACTAAGAAAATCTTTCAGGGGAACAGAGATTCTGGTTTATATTCTAAACTTCCTTTCATGGATTTTCATTCAGTTGTTAAAAATAATACAAAATCCCTGTATTTTAACATCTGGACTTCTTAAAGCATTCTCTGGGTAATTTTCTCATCTGGGGTATTATCACTGGCATTCCTAAACTGTTCCACCCTGTATTGTGGGGCAGGTTGGTGCACAATAATTTAAGTAAGGTTGGGCAGTTATTCTTTTCCCAAAGTCTAGGAACATTCCCATAAAACTTCATCACTCCTGCACTGAAAAGTCAGTCCAAACCTGGCAGCAAAACAAGTGTTCTGCAAGCACGAGAGGCAGCGGCTGGGATTTCTCATTGCTAAGTGTCTGCCATGCGTGTCCTTTGCAGGTACCTCTCTGGGGACTCCATCACTGTCTTTCCCAGCAGCCCTGGCCCAGCCTTCCCTTCACCTGCCACGTCTCTGTTTGTCCCAACTCCACCCAGCATCCTGCACCTGACAAACCAGCAGCTCTTCAGGGCCCCGCGCAGAACGGGCTCGTCCTCGCTGCCCGGCCGCCTCAACCGGGCGCTGTCGCTGGGCACCATCCCCTCGCTGGCACGGGCAGGTGAGGGCAGGGCTGGCACGGGGACAGGGCTGCAAATCCTGGGGGAGATGGGCTGGGAGGGATCCAGAGAGAGGGGCTGCAAATCCTGGGGGAATTGGGCTGGGGGAGATCCAGGGAATGGGGCTGCAAATCCTGGGGGAATTGGGCTGGGGGGATCCAGGGAATGGGGCTGCAAATCCTGGGGGAATTGGGCTGGGAGGGATCCAGGTGAGGGCAGGGCTGGCACGGGGACAGGGCTGCAGCTCCTGAGGGAGATGGGCTGGGGGAATCCAGGGAATGGGGCTGCAAATCCTGGGGGAATTGGGCTGGGAGGGATCCAGGGAATGGGGCTGCAAATCCTGGGGGAGATGGGCTGGGAGGGATCCAGGGAATGGGGCTGCAAATCCTGGAGGAGATGGGCTGGGGGGGATCCAGGGAATGGGGCTGCAAATCCTGGGAGAATTGGGCTGGGAGGGATCCAGAGAATGGGGCTGCAAATCCTGGGGGAGATGGGCTGGGAGGGATCCAGGGAATGGGGCTGCAAATCCTGGGGGAGATGGGCTGGGAGGGATCCAGGGAATGGGGCTGCAAATCCTGGAGGAGATGGGCTGGGGGGGATCCAGGGAATGGGGCTGCAAATCCTGGGAGAATTGGGCTGGGAGGGATCCAGGTGAGTGTGCAGGAGCTGGCCCAGAGGGAATGGCACTGGATCCACATGTTATAGTCCCGTCCTGGGTTCAAATTGTTTCATTTTTGCTTTTAGATTCTGGCTACTTGTTCAGTGGAAGCCGGCCGGCCTCGCAGTCGTCCTACTGCAAGGAGTCCCCTACATCAGGTACTGCTCCAGGCCTTCCAGAGCCACAGTCTGTGCAGGATTTGCACTGAGTGGGTTCAAACACGTGGTCTGGTTGAATTCTTTCCTCCCTGCTCGCATTCCAGTGAAAATGTCCATTTTGCTGCTAGAAATGCTGCAGGGAGAGCCCCAGCTAGAGGTGGGATGGCGTTAAAGTCGGTGTTGTGTGTGCTGGATGTTCTCCCTGGGAGAGCTCACGGTGGCATCAGTGAGACAAAACAAGGAGCCCTTTGCTGATCAGAGCAGGGTTGAGCCTGCTTGGAGAGAATTCAGCTATTCAGGGCAGCTCTTTTGTAGCTTTCCCAGCAGAGAGCAGCAGTTGCTGGTTTGGCTGCTCCGTGCCCTGTCTGCAGCCCTTGTGGCCCAGATGGATCCCTGGGCTGTTTGTGCTGCTGTCCCACCCCGGGCCATGCAAACCTCCCAGTGCTCCCAGTGCACCTCCTCTGCACTTCATTCACTGCAGAATGGATTGTGCACACTCTCCTGGATGGGCACAGCTGAGCTAAGACAAAGCTCACCAGGCTCCTGATAACCTGAGTCACTCCTGAGTGTACCAAAGTACTTGTGGGATTTCTCTGTGCTTTGCAGTGTGGGAACTCAAATAAATAACAAATTTTAGTACAGGACATATTGGTGGATATTTGCAACTCCCATTCCTTTTCCTTGTAGTACAGTTAAAGAGAACTGTGCCTGTGCAGTGGGATGATAACCCGGTGGTTTTATCTGTGGGGTGTTATTACCAAAGGGGTACTGGGGGCAGCTAAAGGTGATACAGAGACTCTATCATTAGAAGGTATGAAAAAGACACTTTATCATTAAAATCTACAGTTTTTATAGAAACAATGGTGGACTTAAGACTTGATTGGCTTTTAGGAATGTTTTCTCACACTGTTGGTGAACTATGAATAGCACACTCTGGAGAACCATATCTCTAAACAATGCTTACAGAAAGAGAGATAATAATTTTGAGTTCTTTTGAGTTTCTGGGAGAAGGCTGTCCCGCTGTTCATAGTGTCTGTGATGGTTCTGGGTGTTTGTGTTGCAGACCCGCTGTCGCTGCTGGGCAGCCGCGCCCCGTCCCGCCTGCCGTCCCCTGCCCCGTCCGTGGCCGGCTCGGTCACCTCGAGCTCGGGCTCGCTGCGCCTGCGCCGCCCGCTCATCAGCCCGGCCCGCCTCAACCTGCAGGGGCAGAAGCTGCTGCTGTTCCCCAGCGGCCCCGAGGAGCCCCCCCAGCCCGACAGCAACGCCTTCAGCCCCGAGCTGCCCGGCTGCCCCCCGAGGAGCCTCGGCGAGCGCGGCGTGCCCGGTACGGAGCGGGAGGGAGCGGCTGGCGGGCACAGCCCTGCAGGGAACACAGCCCTGCAGGGAACACAGCCCTGCACGGGCACAGCCATGCAGAGGCACAGCCCTGCAGAGACACAGCCCTGCAGAGACACAGCCCTGCAGGGAACACAGCCCTGCAGAGACACAGCCCTGCAGGGAACACAGCCCTGCAGGGAACACAGCCATGCACAGGCACAGCCCTGCAGAGACACAGCCCTGCACAGGCACAGCCATGCAGAGACAGGCACAGAGAACACAGCTCTGCAGAGACACAGCCCTGCAGAGACACAGCCCTGCAAAGACACAGCCCTGCAGAGACACAGCCCTGCACAGGCACAGCCCTGCACAGGCACAGCCCTGCAAAGACACAGCCCTGCAGAGACAGGCACAGAGAACACAGCCCTGCAGAGGCACAGCCCTGCAGGGAACACAGCCTTGCACAGGCACAGAGAACACAGTCCTGCAGAGGCACAGTCCTGCAGGGAACGCAGCCCTGCAGAGGCACAGCCCTGCAGGGAACACAGCCTTGCACGGGCACAGCCATGCAGAGACAGGCACAGAGAACACAGCCCTGCACAGGCACAGCCCTGCACAGGCACAGTCCTGCAGGGAACACAGCCCTGCAGAGACACAGCCCTGCACAGGCACAGCCCTGCAGGGAACACAGCCCTGCACAGGCACAGCCGTGCAGAGACACAGCCCTGCACAGGCACAGCCTTGCACAGGCACAGCCCTGCAGAGACAGGCACAGAGGCACAGCCATGCAGAGACACAGCCTTGCACAGGCACAGCCCTGCAGCATCCAGGCCACAACCTGGGGAACCTGCAGGAGAAACCCAGGTGGTGAATTCTCCTGTCTTTCTCTCCTTACAGATATGAGATCGGCCGTGGAAGGGGGGAGTATTTGCAGTGATAATTCCATCAAAAAGGAGGATCACTCGTCACACTCATCTACCTGCGTGGTGGACACAACTACCAAAGGGGAAGATTTGGCAGGCTGGAGAGGTGAGTGCAAGGCTGGTGACTGCTTCATGCACGTGTGAGCGTTTCTCTGAGGGTAGCTGAGATCTTCCCTGGAAACCAAATTAATAAGTAGTTGCAAAATGGACCTTCTGCCTGCCATTCTAAGATGTTAACAAAGCTGTTCCTGTTCTTTGGACTGTCTGAAGAACACGGACAAAGTGCTAAACTGAGACAGAAGAAGAGGGGTGGGGATGCAGGTGTCAGGAGCATGAGATGAGATGAAAATAGAGCCAAAAGAGGGCAGTGGAGTCTTTCCCGACAGGAAAAGTGCTTCAGCAAGAAAAGTGCTTCCTGGCAGGAAAAGTGCTTCAGCAATTTCTGCTTGTGCTGAAACACTGGCGAGAGAGAAGCAGTACAACACGTGTTCACTTTTACTTATCAGTTCTTTAACATCTCTTGGTACAATTCCCGTTTTTCTCTGTGTTCTCCCCTCTGCCAGGTCGCTTTGGGACCTCTGCCCTGCGGGGCCTGCTGGCCGTGAGCCTGACCCTCAATGCTGTTTTCACATCAGCCTATGTGTACAGGAGCCTGCGCTGACTGCTGCCAGCCCTCCCTGTCCCTCTGGTGCCACCTGGTCCTGAGGAGATGAGAGCAGCCCAGCCACGGCTTCATGGCCAAGGCCATGCCACCGGTGCATGCTGCTCATCGAAAAACTGCTGTACACTCAGCTGGCATGAAAAGGAGCCTGGGCAGCTGCTGCCACCCCTTCCAGGCAGAACATATCGCAGGAGCATCCCTGGACATGGCAGGCAGCATTCCCAGCTCCAGCTCAAAGCAGGAGGCTGCTCCAATGGCCCACACACTTCCTTTCAAGAGAACTGACCTGAGACACAAGCCTGACAATGTGTGAGCTGCGTTTTTAGGAACCTGCCCCAGCTCTTCTTTCTGACATATTGACCTCGTGCTGATGGTGCTGGTAAAACGGGGAGAATTAGAGCAAATGAGCTGAAGAAGAGGGATGGCTTAGTAGCTGGTGCTGGGCTTTGGCTACTGCAGCAGCATCCCCAGGCTCTGCTCAGTGGTTCCTCTTCTCTCTTCTCTCTGGCATTCTCCTCTAAATTGTCAGTGAACTTTCTTTAGTTGCCTTAAGCTTGCCTAAGCACATGGGTGACCTTGGCTGCTCTGTCATGTTCTTGCATCTTAGATGTCCTTGTGCTTCCAGCTGGACCTGGCCCTGAGGTTTCACCAGTTCCTTGTGGCCCTGCAGGCCCTCAGCCCTGTGTGTGCCTGTGGCTGCAGGGCTGCACAGCCCTGTGCTGGCTGCAGCACAGCCCCAGCAGGCATCACCTGTGTTACTCTCAAGTGGCAAAAAGAAAGGATCCCGGTGTGATTTGCACCACAAAGGGCTTCAGCTCTCAGCTCTGCTGGAGCTTTCACTGGAGCAGTGAGAGGCAGAGCCTGTTCTTGCTGTAAATCGCACAAATCTGCTCTGTTAGGGGTAGGTGAGGAGCTGTCTGATTGTATACATCTATCCAGAGACCTGACACCTCACTCTGATGTTGGGTTTTGCTAAGTCACTGTTTAAGGTATTTCTTACTTAGTAAAATGCCCAGGTGCTCTCAGTGAGAAATGCCAAACCTGCTTCTGGACAATTCAGCCTTCTGGAGAGATTCTTCTTTTCTAGCCCAAGGAAAGTAGTAGATTTTCAAAAGCAGTTTGTAATTTGGGTATTTCTGCTTTTGGGTAAGCCTTCAGCATTGCTTAGAATTCAGGGGCCATTTAGAATATTGTGCTGAACACTCAGAATCATTTAGTGCATCTTAGGGAATAAAAAGAAATTCTGATCTTGCTGTTTTGGTTCCCAAAAACCAAGTGCAGAGAGATTTACCAGTGTATGAAAAACACCTGGTGAGAAGAGAGTTGTCTGGCATTAGCTGTGTATTTCCTGAAGCAGGACTCAGATCTAGAAGAGTTTTTCTGTTGTCTCTTCCTTTGGGATCCTTTACCTCAAATTTCCCTGCCCCACCCCACATCCCTGTGTTTGCACCCTCAATTGGTGAATTCTGTGTCTTTGCCTCCCTTCCAGTTCGCTGCTGTTCCTCTCTTGTGTTCCTGCATGTGCACAGAGCAAGGTGTATCTGCTGCTGACCATTCTCTGCTCTGAACCTGAGCCCCACCTGGCAGTGATGATCACCCTTCCTTTCACTCTGCTTTTTATTTTGCTGCATGTTTTAGTTGAGTTCCTCCCCAGCCTCACTCGGTAGCCCATGGGAGCCCCAGCCAGACTGATCAGCGTGCATGTGACAGCATAAACGGGGCTTGGCTGCTGCTGATTCAAGCGCTGAAAAACTGAGTGTCTCTGTGATTTCCAAGTCTCCCTGCACGGTCTGAGCTGCCCACTTCCAGCTGCTGCTCCTGCCCTCCCTGTGGGTCAGCCTGGTCCCTGCTGTGCCTGCAGGGGAGGCCAGGCCTGCACACTCATGCTGATCCGAGGGCTGAGGGAGGATCCTGCATCTCCCTCTGGCTCCTCAGAGAGCTGCACAGCCCTGCACAGCCAGCACCTCCCGGACACAGCCCAGAGCCGGGAGAGCCTGCAGCACAAAGCTGTGTTGAATGGATGATGACTTCTGTTGTAATTCTTGCATGAATTGTTCCTTGTAGCCAAACCGGACCCATAACCTTGTTGTAAAGAGATTTTTGTCCCTTTTATAGACTTTGCACGCTCACCCGAGCATGTGTACAGGCAGGATGATGGCAGAGCTGCTGCCAAGCTCCTCTTTCAGCCTCTGCTCTCTGGGTTTCCTGATGTTCTGGTGCAGTGTGTGATCCTTGTGCTACACACAGAGACAAGCTGCCAGAAGATGCCGTGGCTGTGCTTGTCCTTACCACCCAGCAAAGTGCACTGTGACTTTGTGTATGCAAACCTCCCCCTTCCACCTCCCAGCCTGCGCTCAGTTTCACCACCACGCTGGACCAGACTGCAATACCAACCTTCTCCTCCTCCTCCTCCTCCTCACAGCCCAGGAGCTGCAGCATCTCCACAGCCCTCTTCCTCCCGTCTGCATTGGGAGCAGGAGCACCCAGGCTGTCCCTGCCCCTCTGAGCTGCTCACTCACACTGCTCGGGGAGGGGGCTCGGTGACCTTGTCCACAGCAATAGAGAGACTTTGGGGTTCATTACTGCAGAGGGAAGTTTTTCATTCTGGTGCTAGAACTCTCTCCCATGGTGCTCTCACGGTTTTGTGAAGCCTTTGCTTGAGGAACACACGAGCGTGTGAGTGTGAGTGGTGTGAGTGTGTGTGTGTGAGTGTGTGTGTGTGCCTGCAGATGCACAAAAACGTTTGCAAGGTTTCTTCATTTCAGAAGATCTGAGCCCATGTTTGTCTTTATATTGTTGGCCTTAATCTAGCTCGTAGATACTGTGTCTATCTTGCTGCTCTTTTCTGTACAAAGCTGGTTTGGAGGAAGCAGAAGTTTATCTGGTCCCCTGTAAAAATATCTGTGACTGATGATGTTGATCTTCATACAGTGTTGTTCAGGGGGGAGATTTTATTTTTCTAATACTTTTCCTACTGTAAAAACTGTTGGAGTGTATGGAGTGGGAAAGATCTTTACAAAATGGCCTGATAAAGATCTGAACGTGGCTTAATAATACCAACAATTAATGATTAAGTATAAATGACATTTATTTACAGACCTTTTCCATTTCCTACTTTCCATTGAAAATGTCCAGGTACTTCTTCTTTGGCTATGGGCTTGTTAGGCATGTTCTGAGACCTTGCAGATACTTTAGATGATTTTGCTGTTCTGAATTAGAAGGAATTTGTATTTTGGAGTCTGGTTCCAGTTCCGCAGTCCGGGGAGTTTGGCAGATGTGAAATTTTATGCACATATCTATTTGATGGGATAGAGGGAGTGGGTAGAACAAGTTGCTGGTTTCTGAAGTTTATCATACCTTTTAACATAAAATCTTAGACATTAAATTGGTCACTGGGGGGGGGAACCTCATTGCTGGCATATGTAGGCCAGACTCACTGAATTTTAGGCTGTTTGTTCAAGCAACAGATGAGGCCTGTGAATGTTTGATTCCTACTCCCTGTTCCTGGGTGCTGGGAACATCTGCAGATCCCTGCTGAACTGCCTGGGTCCTGGTGACAGGGCAGCTGGACTCAAGGGCTTCTGTTGCCTGTGGATGCTGCTATATTTTTTCTTCCAAGCACCATTCCTGGAAATAACAATGGTCTTAACCTCTCTCACAGACATTTGTTAAAAGGCTAGAATGGGCCAATTTGGCCCATACTTTTTTTTTTTTTTTTTTTTTTAAGATATATGTTGCATCCAGAAATTATCATCACTGTGTTCTGGGGTGGGAGTAAGGTACAGAGTATTTTTGGATTGAATGGATGTCTAGAGAGGGTGAGTAGGACAATTTCAAGTCCTAAACCTTATTTCCTGTGAAAGAAAGACTGTATGTTATATGTGTGTGTTCTTTGGGGAGCTCTGTCACTGTACAGTTTAGTCAAACATGCTCCAAGGAAGGAGAAGCCGTTCCTCGGAGGTTTTTAGTTCATGCTTTGTGTTTAAAGAGGAATATTTTTCTTTAAAAAATAAAACCGGATAAGTTTTCACCTTAGTGTGAGTGGTCCAGTTCTGTGCACACCGAACTTCTGTGTTCATTAGGCATTTAAGTGGTTTCTTTTTTCATGAAATCCTGACTGAGGGTGTTTATGTATTATTGTATGGTCTTTACATTATGGTTTTATTTTGTAATGTAAATTAGGGGGCGGGTGGCATGAGCTGATCAAATCAACATTTTTTAAAGGAGGATGTATTTTAATTAAATGACCGGCAGCAGCTCGTTACTAATTCTGCACACACAGGTGTATTGTGGAGGATTGAATGACTCGCAGTGCTTGCACAGGTGTGACCCGGTAGGATCCACGCTGCTGCAGCGGAGCAGCTTCTCCATCACGCTCCGGCCCCGGCGGGGTCAGGGCTGTGTTTGCCCCTCCCTGGACGTGGCGGGTGCGCAGCCGATCCCGCCGGGGGTAGGGAACGATGGGAATTCCGCCGGCTTTGCTGGCAGGGAGCGGCTCCCGGCGCCGAGCTCTGCCCCGAGCCAGGCCCGGCCTGGCCCGGCGGCGGCCGCGAACTGAGCAGGCCGGGCTGGGCCGGGGGCGGGAGAGGCTTTAGAAGGGCCCGGATATTTGCGGCATTCACAGCAGCTGCCGCTAGAGGGCGCTGTGCTGAGCGCTGTCCGGGCTCGGAGCTCTCCGGTGCGGCCGCCGCTAGATGGGGCGGCGGTGCCGCACGGCCGGGGATGGGCTGCGAAATACCGGGGCTCCCTGTGAGGTACCGGGGCTCTCCGTGAGATAAATACCGGGCCCCCTCTGGAAAATGGAACCGTAAATGCGCCTTGGTGCTGTGCCAAAGAGCGGTTCTGGAAGGCAGCCCGCATCTGCGGGCTCCTCCTGCCCACCCCTCCAGCAGCATCCCCATCGTGCTGGGCTGGGGAATCCTCCCCGAGGTAAGGAGGAGTTCATGGATTCCTGATCAGAACAATAGGGATGGCCGTGGCTACACGAGTTATCTGTGGGTTTGGATTGCAGACTGCGTGTTCTTCCTCCTCCAGCTGCACCAGCCTTGGCTTTCTGTTGGAGCAGGTTTGGATGAGCAGAGCAAACAGCCCAGTCTCTTACATGGGTGTCCTGGTGTACCACACAAGAGTTAATCAGCACTGCTGTCTGCCCTCTCCAGAGGCTGCTTCACTTGTCAGCAGGGATGGTCTCTTACAAAGAATGATTCAGAGCATTCAGATAAAGGCCCTGCTCTGAATCACCACTTGTAGGAGCACCTCTCTTCATCAGTGATTTAAAAAGACCAAACAATCCAAGAGCATGGGAAGGCTGGGTGGCTCTGCCAGCAAGGAAAGGTGCTGGGAATGCCCCTCAAGCTCCCTGCAGCCCCTGCCTGAATTCTGTGGCTGGAACAGAGAGCTGCAGCATGGGCTGCACTTAACCCAGGGCATGGCTCATGGTTTGCAGTGTCCTTGGCTGATCACAAGTGCTGGGGCCTCTCCTGAGTTCTGAAAGCTGAGGGTCCTTGCTGGTAAGATTCTCCCTGGGGTTTGTGACTGCATTTAGAAAACCTGACCTCTGCTTATTTTCCTCTGAGTTATAGCCTTGGGTCAACATTCTTATAGGTTTTATAAATAAACTCCAGCCCAGCACATCCCCTTGTGAGCAGCAGAGAGGCTTTGGGCAGGACTAAGGAAATAGAGCAATCCCCTTTCCCACCAGTAGATATCAGACTGTCTAATTCTCTCCTTTGTGTGGCCTCATGCCTGTCCTTCCTCCTTGGTTTTGGTGATTAATAATGGTTTTATGTGTTATGTAGAACAGCAGGACAAATTATCTGCATGGGGCTGGGTTAGTACGGATGTAAAAGACTTTTGATTGATCAAAGGTGCAGTGCTGATGTCTCTGTGTGTTGATGCCTTGATCTGATGCTGGGCCGTCACTGGCTCTGGGAGGTTCCTGGTTGTTTGTGCCTTCCCCTGTGCACTGGCCCAGGCTGTGCAGGCTCATCCCACCCGAATTCCCTGGATTTTGGAGCACTGCCCAAGCTGTGTGTGGTGGTTGGCTTTGTCCTGGCTTTCAGCATCACCAGCTTTCCCAAGAGATTTCCTCCTTTTCTCTTTTATCCAGACACAGCACAGCCAAGGTTATGTGCTGGACAAAGCTGGGAATATTTTCTCTGCCTTGGAAGATGAGGTGCTGGTGTGTTTTTGGTGCTGGCCTGTACTTGGTGGTTTGCTTGACTTTTCTGTCCCCTGCCAGTGTTTTTGCCCCAACTTCTTGATGTTTCTTCATCTCCACCCTTTCCATCTCTCAGCCTTGTGTTGGAGACTGGGGAGATAAGGGTGTGAGCAATGAAGAGTCCTGCAAAACATAAAATTTGTGTCACAATTTGCCAGCGTGGGGTGAGTTGGGAGAGCTGTAGACAAGAGGTTCTGCTGGCTTTCTTCAATAGAGAGATGTCACTCAGAGTCCTCATTCCTTAAACAATTACATGGGCATAGAGTGGTGCAAACACCTGTTTGGATTGCAGCAAACCACGGACAGAGCTCAGCCTGGTCCAGAATGCAGAATGCTCTCAGGGGATCTTTGAAGCAGCAAATCTGAACTTTTGAGGATAAGGGAGTTATGAGCTTTCCCTTGAAGGCTCGGATGAGGCAGCTGTGGAGCAGAGTCTGATTTGAGCCGTTCCTGGCCCCTGTGGCCAGCAGAGCCCGGGAGCTGCTGCTGGGTTTCCCCTCCCTCCTCTCCGGCCGCCAGCTCCGTACCCGGTTTCCCGTCAAGGGCTGAGCGTTTCTCATCGAGAATGTGGCCTGTGGTGAGGGGGTGGGAAGGGAAGAGGGGGTGGGGTGACTGCAGGGGAAGCTGGGGCTACTGCACTTTCATGCCTCAATCTGTATTCTCTCTCTGCTCTGCATGGCTTCCTGTTTTTTCACACCACTGCTCTTAGAAACAACAAGCTGCAAGAGAGCAGGACAGGGCTGGCGGTTGGAAGGAGCCCCTGGGAACACCTGCAGGAGGTCTGGGTGCAGGCTCTGGAAAAGGCAGGGCGTGTTTGTGGGCTCCCAGGTGCGGTGCTGTCCCACAGAGGTGGCTCTGGGGAGGGGGTGCTGTGCTGTGTGCTCCCCATGAATGCCCTGCTCGGTGCTGGGCAGCAGCAGAACGATCCATTCATCCTCCTCTTTGAGTTGTTTTCCTCTGCTGCTCTTGAATGGACAAATCCAGAATTTGTCCTGTTCTAGGAGTCTTGTGATAACCAGTCAGGGGTACTCAGTGTCAGGGTGATGCTGAACGTTGAATCACTGGTGCTGCTTCCTGCAGAATCTGGGATCTGATGCCTGGAAAGCCACCATGCAGTCTAGGTTTGTCAAGTGTGGGAAATGAGGAAGGATCTGGTTTGGAGAGCACCAGTGAGGAGCTGCCCTCCCTTTCCATGACCCTGGGCAGCTTGCCCAGCTGGACAAGAGTGAACTCTCAGGGAAGTGGTTCCCAAACTGAGAGCCAGGGTCAATTTTATCTGAAAATTCACAAAGAACTGAAAATTCTCAAGAGCTGTGACTTCTGTTTTTAGGGGCCTGACAGCATTCTTAAAACACCAAGAAGTTGCATTAGGAACTGTGCTGTCAGTGTGATTTCTGTATTTACTGCCATGTTTCCTCCCCACTGTTTTGAGAGGGGGGAAATGGCTTGTTTGACCGTAAGTAAATGACAAAATGTGGAGAAAGATGTCTAAAATCTGTAATTCATCTTCATAGGTGAATAACTGGGTTGAGGGGGCTGCTGTGCCACCTAGGCTGTGTCTGAGCTGTGCTCTTGTTCAATGCTGCACCTTAGAGAGGCAGCAGGAGCCCTGAGCTCCAGCCAGTGTGATCACTGAAGAATGGGGGATTATTTTTAATCAGAAATCACTCTGCTGCTGCCTCATCTGCCAGTGAACCAAAGATCATTCCTCCAGAAGCAGCAATTTTTGAGGGATGGAGCTCCATGGCCCCGGATGCTTTGGCTCAGGGCATGAGGCAATTGGGAGTTTCTGAGATGCAATTTCTCACTGTGACATCAGGGCTTTGGTTTGTTGCTAAGTGACTCCCAAAGCTGCTCCTCTGGCTAATGACCACTGAGGGAAAGGTAAATAGAGGGTTGGGCTGCACAGCCTTGCTCTGGCACCCTGCTCTCCGCAGGAGGAGGGTGGGCAGCCAGGGAGCACAGCTGCTGCAGGAAGGAGATGAAAAATGGGCAAGATTGCAGCAATTATTGAGCCTTGTAAAAATAATTAGCCAGACAACAGCAGGCAAATGGGCCGGGAGGAGAAGGAAAAACAGCTGCCAAAGCAGAGAGAGAGACAGGACACTGCAGGGGATGGGACAGGATGGGAAATTGGGTGAGACTCCCTTTTAATCAGTGCCTGGGGAGAGATGAAAAATAATGAATGAGCTTTGCATGCACAATGCACATGACAGCAGGACAGGAGGGAGGGGACATCCCCTCACTGAAACTGCTTCCACCAGAGGCTCCTGCAGGTTGAGTGCCATTTTTGGGGCTTTTCAGCAGTTACCAGTGGTGCCAGGTATGGCCAGTGACACAGAGAGGGGAGCACAGCTTCTGCAGTGTTTGCCTGACTTATCCATGTAGGAATTGGTGCCAGGGCTGCGAGAGAACTGGACAGAATGTTGGTTAGTCCAGGTTTCTATAGGATGGGAACAAATTTCCATTAGGGTTCCTTTTTCTCCTTCATTCTCTGGTTCCTTGCAGACCCAGCAGCAGGCTCATGAATGATTTTTGCACTGTAATACTGTGGTCTCTGATCTGTGGGCAGAGCTGTCTGCTGTGGCACAAGGATGCACTTAATAAGATTTGACAGCGAGTCTCTACCATGTGCTAAATGTCACTTGGTGGTTGGTGATTTCATGGTGACACTCATTCATGTCTTCCAGATTAATTCCAAGCGTTCTTGTCCTCCTGGTTCTGTTTCCCATGATGAGTCTTCCCAGCACCTCTGTTTAGAATTTAGCAGGAATCCCTTCCTTGCTCTCTAAGCTCTTGCAGAGAGATTTTTCTGCATTACCTAAGCAAATAATCCTTTTGGGTTTGTAAACCTGTGGAGCACACAGACAGCTCAGGGGCTGCAACTGCCTTGTGTGTTGGAGGACACAGCCTGTCACCTGGATGTTCTTAGTCCTCCCACCAGAAATTTTTCTTCAGTCAAGGCAGCCAGCCAAAGAGGGGAGGGAGATGGGAGATGCAGTGCTGGGAGAAGCCCCTTTGCAGGGAGAAATCTGCAGAGCTGCTGCTGCTGCTGTGCTCCTCTCCTGGGGAGAGCCAGCTGCACTTGGGGAGCACAGGGTGATTCACTCACCCATGAGATCTAACAGATAATCTTCAGAGGTAAACAAACAAGTGCCAGCCTCAATTACTACTAGACTTCAGTTGTGTCTCTCTGTAATGGAAGGTTTGAGGGGAATTTTGGGGGAATTTGTGCTCATGCAATCAGAGCTGCTGACTTTTCATTCAGAGCTGAGAAAAACGTTGTATTCAGGATCAGTTATGCTGCTGACTGGGTTTTTATGGCCTCTTCCTCTGTTTTCTGTGACATAAGAGAAGCAGTGTGACTGGATTTAATTTTCTGCTGTAAGACTGATCCCAAGGCAATGAGTGGGGAGCACTGCTGGACAGCTCAGAGTCTCCTGCCAGTGGAAGGAGGCCACTTTTCCCTGGACCAGTTTGCTGGGCTCCCTCAGTCTTTGCTAATTCACATGAGGGCAGGACATGAGCTCACCAACAGCAGCTTGCACCTGCGAGGTCTCCAAAGCACAGCCAAGGTAACAGGCACAACCATCTGGTGATGAGCTGGAAACACCAAGCGTCAAGGAGGTGATAAAAAATTAATCAAGGTTTGATTGTGCTGTGGCTGGTCACTGCTGCCCAAAGTGGCTGAAGGGCACTGGAGGGACCTTGCTCTGTCAGCTCTCTCCTGTGCAAGTTTGTTGGGTGTTGTCATCTTGATTTTTTTTGCAACTTAGCAGGATTTCATGTGCTATTTTTTGTCATTTGTAAGTTGAGTAGATGCTTGGCTGCCTTTCCTCCTGTGGTCAGCTGGAACCCCACAAAAGAGGTTCAGGAGGAGGAGAAGGGGAAAATGCTCTGGTGCTGTGGACTGAGCGATTCTCAGCGCCTGTGATAAATCTGTTACCACCAAACATCCTGCCGTGCCCATTGCCAGAGATAAGGGAAGACAAAGATTCAGTAAAGATGAGAGCCCTGGGGGACAAGAGCTCAAATGAGATCAGATGCCTGTATTTGTATTTTGCCAAGAGGAGGGGGGCACATTTCAAATCCCTGCGGGCCTCTGCTGGTTCTGGTTCAACAGTGAAAACAAGAGGTGTGGGTTTGTGATTTGGTAACCTGAGGGGTCTGTGCAAATCTCCAGGTTTGCTCTGTGCATCCTGACAGTGACAGAGCTGAGTGTGAGGAGCTGCCAGTGCTGCTGGTGTCTGTCCTCACTGTGACTCCCCAGGCACAGCGTGAGCAGCAATCAATGAAGCTTTGAAGGAAGGGGAGAGTGGTAAATAAATAATGTGAGGGAGGAGCAGGCAGGGCATGACCCGTCAGCAGGGAATGGCTCTAAGTGGGTGCTGGCAGTAAAAGCCCTTCTGGCCCATGGGAGCTCTTTGCTTTGAATTTGTCTGGCTGCAGGCTGGGAGCCAAGAGACGAGGGTGGCAGACTGGGAAATGGCACAGGGAGAGGAATCTTTCTGCTAAAGGAGAAGTCCGAGCAGGGGAAGGAATGTATTTTTAGTGTCAAAGGGCTTCTGAAATGTTTCTGTTTCTGCCACTGGAGGAATCACATGTGTAGCCAGTAGCTGTGTTTTGGTTGGGGGCTGCTGAGGGTGGGAGAAATGTCTTTCAAGGCAAACTCTTGTCTGAAGAATTGAGTGAGCACCTTGGCTCCCCAAAGCACAGGGCTGTGTGCTCATTCCATTCCCAAAGCCCCAAAGTGTGGCTTGGCAGCATTGCTGTGCTGTCCAGAGCAGCACACACCTGTGCAGCTGGTGCTCGTGGAAAGAAGGAGGATGCAAAGATTCCATTACATTTTCCCATTAACTCTCCAAGACTAATTCAGAAAGCCAAAGCCGTGCTCAGTGCTCTCCTTTTTGGCAGGGCTGTGCACTTGGTTCTGCCCTGCTGGCATCCCAGCATCCTTCCCCTCGTGCCTGTGGGCTCTGGGCTGTCACTGTCCCCTCCTCACCCTGCAGACTCTGCTCTGTGTCTCTGCCCATGGCCTTTAAAGAAGAGCAAACTGAAAATCTGGCTCCTGACTGCAGCTAGTTTGCAGCAGCTGCTCAAAACACCAAACAGAAAGTGACTGGGAGGAAGGAAATGAGAGGTTGAGTTTTTTCCTGTTGCAGGTAGCGAGGAAATAAAATAGGAAATTTAATGCAAAGTTATCATCTTGCTGAGCCCCCAGCACCACAAGCTGCAGGTGCTTTATGGCTGCTTTTTTCTGATGGTTTTTTCCTCTTGGTGCCAGGGTAAATTCTGGATTTCAGGTCCATGTGGTGCTGCAGAGCAGCTCCCAGCAGAGACCCTCTGGAAAAGGGACACCCAGGAGGGGGGATAATACTGAGTTAGAATACAAGGGAACTTGCTGGGAGCTGGCCATTCTAATACAGACCCAGGCTATTGGGGCCTGGTGAAAATGGACCTGTATCAAATTCCATCCAAGATCCTGACAATTTTCCAGCCCAGTGAATGAGTGGTTGCATGGGCAAAGGTTCCCAAACTCTGTAATTTGTGTTACCTTGCTGCCATTCTGGGAAAATGGAAAAATCTCTTGTGTGCTCAGGTGCCTCCTGCTGCTGAGGGGAGACCCACCCTCACTCAGACCCAGCTGCTGTGGTTTTAATGATTATTCTCCCATAACAAACAATGGAGCTTTTTTACTTTATTTTTTGTGCCACACTCGCCTTTGTAGCACATAATCCAAGTGTTTAACATGGTCAGGACTTGTCCTGCAGTTTCCCAGTCCTGGTTCTGTTTAGGCTGGCTGGACTCTTCCCTTCTGTGAAATACATCTTCTCTTCTTTGTCAGTGTTTTTAAAGACTTAATGAAAACAAACATTATCTATTTCTAGACCAAAATTTGCGGACAAAAATTTTGCGCTTTCCCGCTACTGAAAAGAATTTGTTTTTCCTTCATCACTGTTCCCATGGTAAAAGTTGTTACCTCCAGCTATGTAAATGAACCTTCATCAATATGTCTCAGGTGGAAATTCCCCTTTTTGCAAATGGAAATTTTCCTGTGGTAACAGTAAAAATAATTTTCTTTCAGCTAGAGCCATCTCTCATTTTAGAAAAAAAGAAGAAAAATTCCATTCGCATTCCTTTTCTCCTTGTTGTCACTGGTGACTCATGCAATGGCCTTTGCTACTTATTTCTGACTCTTAAGTGATTTTTCAGGTGGCTGCTAAAAAATTCTTAAAGCATTTCTCACTGGCATCTGCCTCGCTTGGTAACACGATACATATATTCTGATTTTCATGCAGAGAGTGTATTCATTTGGGTTCTGAATGTTGCTTAGTTTGGAATACACATTTTAGCTGTCAAAGCTAAATAAACAAAAACCACCGAAATACAACAAACTCTTGAGTCTGTGCAAAATATTTAGCAGAGGCAGGCACCTGCATCTGCCTTCAGGGTGCAGCCACCCACACACAAAGCTGCAAGATCCGGTCTTACTGGAAACAATTAATAAAGACCCCCAAAATTCCCAAACGGGATGAAGGACTTTCCTTTTAGCACTGTGACTTTGTCACTGAAGTCTGGTTTTGTGAACTCAAGCTGTGCTTCTGAGTGTGGGAAGACTGGGTGCTGCTTTCCTTCTGGTAGCAAAGAAAAGGATCCAGAATCCCCTAACAGTAATTTCAAGAACAAATAGCGTGGTTTAGTTAAATAGGCAGTTGCAATTCATAATGGAAATGTGTGGTTTTAAAGATCACTCATTTGTGTTGCAAGGAAAGAAAACAACAAGAGAAAGGAAAGTTGTTTGTCCCTCCTGCAGAATGGATAGTCAGAAACGGAATGGAGATTCTGGCATCTGTGTTTGGCATTTTTTGGTTTTGTATCAAAATTCATTTTCAACAGAAGTCAGCTCTTGAGTGGCATTCCCTGAGGGGGGAAATGCTGTGTTTGTGTCGCAGCCGTGCTCTAAGTGATGAAATCGTGGTGTGTTGTGACATTGCTGCTCTGAGCTGTGCAGCTCCACCAGCTGAAGAGCTCGGCTGGGCTGTACAAACAGCAGAGCTCCCCAGAACGCCCTGTGGAACACGAAGGAGCATTCCCAGTGCTCTGCACGCAGGAAAACACAGCACAGCAGAAGCTGTGCCATTGGCACCATGTGAGGAGCAGAACAAAACCCCTTACCTGCCCTCAAAGCCTTGGGTTTCCACAGCAGCCTGTGCAACTTTGCTGGGCATTTTTCTTTATTTGTGGGGTTTTTTGCCTAAACAATCTCCTGTATTTTTGCAGTCAGTAGCTCCCATTATCCCTGACAGAGCTGTAGCCTCACATTGCTGGCAGGGCTGGGCCAGCAGCATCTCCTGCTTCAGTTTGGTTGTACCTTCTCTCTGTTCTGGGGATGATTTGCTGTTACAGCACCCACCATCCACAGAACCTGCCTTTTGCCTCAACACTGACTCTGGCATGGGCAGAGGTGGTAACTCAGAAATTCTGGTGAGGAAACAACGAGGAGGTACCAAACAAGCCCTCATTTTGATAACTGTGAGGCAGAGCTGCCTCCCGGGATTGTTCTCCTGTGGTGCTGCTGCTGGCCAGGAGGGAACCTCGGCTGCCCCTGCAGCTGACTCGGGTCGTGCCTTGTTACAGTTCTGCTCTGCCAACGTTTATGGGAGAACCAGAGAGGAACACGTTGTTCCCAAGTCTGCAGTATCCTTCATTTAAATACATAGTCACACAAATAAACCAGTATTTTTATCTGGGCAAGGACACCAAATCAGGCCACTTTGGCCTTCAGCACAAGGGCTGAGTGTCTTTGTCGTCATTCTCCCTTCTCTCTGTCATTTTGGGGTCACGAGACTGACAGCATTTCAGAAGCTTTTCAAACAAACAGACTGCTCAGGTCCTTGCATCCCACCCCCTAATACTTCACCATCAGTTCCTCACAGCTTGTGAAAAGGTTTTTTTAATGGCATTTTTGTTTGAATGCACGGTCATCAAAGAGAAAACCATGCTGATGCTTTGTTGTGGTTTTAGTCTCTAAAATCTCACTTGTGGCAACATCAACAAGTAAACTGTGGCCTTGTTCCTGAAAGAAAAACAACTCATGTTATAACCACGGTGTCCTCAGCTGTCCCAAAGGCTGAGCTGTGTCACGTTTGTCTTCAGGGCAACGTCCTCCTGAGCAGGTTGTTGCAGTGTAGAAGGAGAGGAGAGGGAACAGCGCTGGTTTGGGGGTGGGTGAAGGATGTCTGTGTGTCAGGATGTGACAGACAAGGGGTGTATGGAGTGATGAGTCCAGGGAGCAGAGCTGGGGGCTCGGGGGGGGATACCTTGTGCCTGTTCCTGTGCTCTGTGAGGTGCAGGTACAACACTTAGTGCAGTTTATCCTAATTCTTCTCATGTTCCTTGACATGCATGGTGTTGGCTTGCAAGAAGACCTGGGTACCCCAAATATATATATATATATATATATGTGTGTGTGTATATATATGTGTGTGTGTGTGTATGTGTGCTTAAATAACTCTTCAAAGCGTGTGTGTACGTATATGTATATATATATATATATATATATATATGCGCGTGTGTATATGTATGTGTATTTAAAAAATCTCCAAAGCATGGAGCAGAGCAGCTCCCAGCAGACACCCTTTAGAAAGGCAGTGGGGATAATGTGTAGCAGTGTAGTATTATTCTATAGCACTGAGAGCTTTTGTGTGACATGCAAAACCAAACAGTGACCTTCAAACGCTGGAGCAGCTTGGCTTGGCCAGAGGATCTGGTGTGGCCTGTGGCTGTGCTCAGGCAGGTGAGCCCCACGGCTCAGCACTGACAGCCAGCGTGGATCAGGGCTGCACTTTGGGTGGCTGTGATCCTGTTTCACATCTTGTTGCAAAAAGAGCAAACAAAACCCCCATCCTTTGAGTTTTAAACCCAAGCGGCTCCCAGCCGTGTCTGCAGCCCGGCGCGGTTTCCCCGCCGAGCATTGTGAACCTTGAGCAGTGCTAACCACATGGAGCAGAGCCTCAACTCTCCTCAGGCTGCTCGGGCTTCCTGTTTGCCTCCTGGTGCAATGAAATGCAGCCACTTGCATCTGTTTGTTTGTTTGTCGGTCTGTCTGTCTGTCCCATGCTGGTGAAGGAAGAGGGAGACTCTTCTGTCCCTGTCTGGAAGCAGGGAATACACCTCCAGAAGTGTCACTGTTCACCACATCTGGCAACATCCCTGTGGCTTGGGACCCAGGAGGGCAGCCAGGGTGTTTGTGTCTCTGGGTGGAAGCATTCTTGCTGGGTGATCCTGGGAATACCAAGCTGTGGTGGTTCTGTCTCGTTGTCATCCTCCCTCCTGCTGTTTCTCTGTAAAAGCTGACCATGGCTCATCACTGGGTGAATTTCCTGAGAGCGGGACGGTGGAGACTGCTAGGCTGGGTCTGCATCGTTCCCCAAGCAGGACAAGCACCCCCAGCCTCAGCAGCAGCGTGGAATTGTGTGATTCTGCAGATTCACCAGATTCAGTGGCACAGAGCACATGCCCACAGGCAGAGGGAGAGCTTGAGAGCTGAGAACACAAAATTAACCTTTCAGAGTTCTATGAACAATCTGGGTGAATGTGAAGCACACTGGCATGGAGTGGAAATGGATGTTGTGATCTGGCATGCCTTGATGTCCCTCATGTCGGATGCATTTGAAATAATTCCACTTGCCCTTTTAGCAGTGTTCTCTTCCAATGCATTAGCCCTGTTTGGCTCTCGATAACACAGAAGAAAACTAAGTAACCCTCCCTTCTGTTCTTCCTGGAGGTCTCAGATCTCAGTCTTAGCAGGTTGCAGTTATTTTTTCTGACTGAGATCCTTTTTCCCTTCCCTTCAGCTTCTGATGTCCAATTTCTCACAGACCATGTGGGCAAATGCCCTGTTGGTGTTCAGTACAGCTGTACATGTGAAACTTGGAGATGATGAATAGAAAAGCTGTTGAAAAGGAAAAAAAAAATACAGAACAGAAACCAGAATTCCTGTAAACAGTCTGTTAAAAATATCTTCAACACATGTCAGGGCTGATGATTTAAAATAGACAATTTCTGAGCGTTATAAGGTCACATGGAGACACGATAGTAGATTCAAACTGAGTTGAACAATGAATGTTTCAACAGTCACATCTTGTACTGTTGGCAAGATATCTGGGTTGCCAGCTAGTAATGTTCAGGGGAAAAAAATGAGTCAGATTGCAAGAATAATGAGCTTTTCTTGGACGATAATATAGAGGGGGAAAAAAGAATTTATACCTTAATCATATGTCTCAGCAAAAGCTTTAGGAAAATGGTGATTCTGGGAGTCGTAAAACTGCAGGACCAGTCGAGGTGACGCAGTAGCACAAACCATGCACTGTACCAGGGCTTTTTGCTTCCATGTGTGGCAGTGAAATAATTAAAATCACAATTCCACATTCCCAATATTTTCTCATTTGTGACCTAAAATACGGTGGGCATTTCAGAGGAGATGTGTGAAAAGAGAGAGACTTTTCAGAGGAGCGCATGGTCTTGGAGTATCTAATTGCTGCTGAAAATTTAATGAGATAGAGAGGAATGATTGTCTTTGAACACTGGGAACATTTCTTGTCCCCATCTGCTGCTGCTTTGGAGCCACTGATTTCCCGTGGCAGTTGGGAGAGCTGCACTGAGCAAAGGGTGCTGGCAGCCCCAGGGGTGTGAGAAGTGGGGAACTGGTGGGATGAGACCCTGCACAGGGCTTCAGTGCCTGGGTGGGCTTTCCCTGCAGTCCATGGACCTGTACAACAGGCTGGGGAGAGAAAAAACCGCGTGGATAACCCTGTGCGTCATTGGTATCCAGCATTTAAAGGAGGGCTTGGTGAAAGTGGAGCACCAGGCGTGTCAAAACCTACCCTGCTCCTGCTTTGGACCCACGGGCACCTTGCCTGCCTCGGAGGTTTCCTCTCATCCCCCAAATCCCCTAGACTCTGCTTTGGGATTTGGGGTACTCCCCACCCTTATTGCACTGTTACCCACTGCCAGCGCTCAGCAAGGTCTCTCCCCTTCTCTTTGGGGCTCTCTCCTTGTCTCCCACACTCCGTGTCTTTTCCCTCTGAATGTCCTCCCTGTTTTCCTCCCAGACTCGGTGTCAGCCAGTTTCTAGGGTTCCCACATGACGAAAGAGCAGTTGTAGGACTGAGGCAGTCAAAGGAGCGCTTTCCAGGAAAGGAGTGAATCCCAAGCCGTTTTACACCTCCTGTGCGGGCAGTTCCACGCACAGATGTGCTCGCAGGACCTGCCCTCGCTGCTGTGCGGCCCCGGAGCGAGCCGCGGGTGCCTCCGGTTCGCCGCCAGTGCGGCACAGGGGGGCGGCCACGTCATGCTCCGGACACTCGGTGCGCTCGGCTGCCGGTACCGAGTGCTGCCGGTACCGACCGCAGCCATCATCGAGTGCTGCCATCACCGAGCGCTGCCCGCACCGGCTGCTGCCGCGGCCGCGCCTTTCCCCCGGCATCTCCGCTGCGTGCGGAGCGGGGCCGCGCTGCCGGGCCGGGGGCACCGGGACGGCACAGAACGGCCCCGGAACAGCACCGGGGAGGGGCGGGACGCGGCGGGCGCGGCCCCTCCACCGCCCCTCGGCAGGCGGGGCCGGGGCGGTGCCGGAGCGGGGCCGGGAGCGCGGGAGCCCCGCAGCCCCCGGGACCCCCCGGCCGCCAGCGCAGGTGAGCGCCGGGACCGGGCCGGGCCGGGGCTGGGGAGCGGGGGCCGGGCGGGCCGGGGGCTCCGGGGTGCGCGGCCGGCGCTGCGGGGCAGCCTGCGGCAAATGCCGGCTCCGCTCGGGCGCCGTCAGCGAGCAGCGCTGCTGCTGCGCTCGGGAAAAGCGCTCCAGCCTCACGGAGAGCGGGCTCGGCACAGCCGCTGAGCGGCCCGGGCTGCCCGGGGGCCGCCCTTGGCGCGGGTGGCAGTGCTTGGATAGATGGATAGATGGATGGATGGATGGATGGATGGATGGATGGATGGATGGATGGATGGATGGCAGGCAGCGGGCTGGCTGTTTTGGCCAGTAACCACTCATCACCTGCCGGCCCATTCCGCAGGGTGCTACTGGTGTCTGCCTGGCCTTTAGGTGGCTTTGGCACATGGAACGTTGTCGCCACGATTGTCCCTCCCGGGTAACACCTGGTCATCAGGACCTGCCCTGGTGTAGGGCTTGTGCTGCCTGGCTCAGCTGTTCGTGTGTGTTTCTGCTGTGGGTTATGTTTTTGGAAGGGCAGGAGGGTCTTTTAAGAGCTCCAGAAGAGAGTCTGGAGCATGGCACGCTGTATGTGCCTGAGGTGGGAACCTGAGAGGTGAATGTCGTGATGGAAGTCATTAGAAACCCATAACTTGTGATTTGTTTCCATCAACAAGATGCACTCTGGTTTCTGGTGTTGTGGAGCCGTTGGGAACAGTTGAAAAAACCTAATTTCAGCAACTTCTTCAGCTGGAAGCTTTCGTTTATCACAACTTCCTCCAACTCCCAGGCTCTGCCTGTGTTAGCAGTAATAGCAAGGGTGCAAGGATCTCATATCCCTTTGCCAGCGTTTAAGAGTTACAACACCCCTCGTGAGTTACAGGCTGTACTTGAGCATGTGAGAAGGCTGAAACACGGAGGAGTTTGTTGTTTGATGTTGTGCAGCAAACAGTTGTCAGGTTTGGGAACAGAGCTGTGCACAGTGCTGGTTTTCAAGCTTTTGCTTTAACCACTGAATATACATTTTCCCACTAGGTAGTTCCTCGGGCAATACTGTGAACTTGCCCAAAAGCTGATTGGAAGTTTCCATCAAGGTTCTTGAGTCTCCCATCAGATGCTTTTCTAGCTCTGTGATGTCTCTCTGTGGTGATAATGTTTTACTCCCAGAATGAGGAATGGCTTTACATTTATTTTTCTCTTAAGTTTCTTTGCCTGAACTCCTCTTTCCCTCCCTCTGGCTGTTGCTGGTTGGATCTGAGGTTCTGCTGAGCCTGAATGATGGCATATTGCTCTGATACTCTTCTGCAGCTGGGAGCCCCAAAACTGCAGCCTGTTTTTATCAGCACATGTGCATTCTGCTTTCCTATCTCTTCTCTTGCTGACAACCCCTTTCATCATCAGCCCTGCACACAAACAAGGTTATCCCCAGTTCAGATCACATTAGTGTAGTTCTGCTTCCATTATTTTTCCCTGTGAGTCTGTTTTGTGGGTGTGTGCGTGTGTGAGGTGGGCATTGAACAATTTAAAAGCTCAAAGGAGTCTTTATTTCATTAAGGGCAGGGCCCAAGCCAGGGGAGTCTTCCCTGGTGGTTGTTTAAAGCTTGATCCTTGTAGTTTCCACATAACCAGAACAAATCCATGGATGGTAGGAAAATTCATGGTTCTCCAGTGACACCTGGATGCACAGAAGATGCTGATTTTTGTTAATTAAGCGCTGGTTTTCATCAGCACCTCTGGTAGGGAAGAGGATGCTCTGTAGTGTCTCAGAGGCCTGAAGAGTTAGGTGTGGGCATTTTCACCCCTCGCCAGGGACAGTTCATGGTACAGCTACATCCATCTAATGGTTTGTGTAAGTAAAAGTCAGATTAATCAGGGGCTCAGAAATATCTAAGAAAAGGCATTGTCAAAGCAGCATAACTGTGTCTGTATGTAGAGCTGGATGAACAATGGACTGCTGTTGAAAGAATGAGTGAATCAGTGCAGGCAACTGCGTGGCAGGATAGGAGAGATCAATGTACAAAATGGAAGCTGATAGTATGAAAAAGAAACTGTATTTGATTTTTATATTTGGTGGAGGTAGAAGTCATAGGATGGTAAACCAAGTAAAGGGAATTAAAATATTCTAAACTAGAGTTTGAGGAAGATAAAAGGCCAGGCTCTTGATTTTAGGGGTTGTTCAGTGCTTGAATGGTTTTCCACACTTTTCTAAGGAGTCCCCAGTGTTTTCCTACCTGGTTCATGACCTGAGCTTGACACTTGTGGGTGTGTGGAAGGAGGAACCAGAGACAGAGCTGTGGTGCAGGCTGGGTCTGTACTGAGGTTTTAGCCCTGTCCCAGGAGCTGAAGGAGAGCAGAGATGGCCCTGTGGCACAGCTGAGACATGGATCCTGTGTTACAGGAGACTGCTGGAAGCTGTGATGGGAACATCTGGGGCACAGGAGCAGGTCTGGCCTGTGACACCAAGGGGAAGCAGCTCCAGCCTGGGTCTGTGTGTGCTGGGGTGACTGGCACTGGGTGTGAGTCCCCAGCTAACCCTGCCTGGGTTTGGGTTGCTCTCCCATGTGCAGGCACAGTTTGACACACTTACCTGCTGCAGGATTCTTCCCCATCTGTCTTGAAGGAGAATTTGGGAGTTGCTTTTACTGTCAATCAGTGCTGAAATAACCTGTCTGCAGTGTGGGCTTGTTTTACCCTGTGACCCCAACCAAAAAATCAAGACCCAGCTGAAAACACTTTCAGAGCACACTGAAGTGCTGTGAGAGCTCAGAGCTGGCTCAACTCTGCCCAGGGTACTGACTGTGTGCTGAAGCCATGTCAGACACGTGTGTACCCCAAAATTCCGTGGTCTCCTCCCCCAGCCAAAGCCATGCCTGCAATGAAAGTGGCTTCCTGCAGTCTCCCACGCAGCACATCACCTGTGAGCTCTGCACTGCTCATTTCCTATAAGCTAAGAGGTATTTTGGTAGTCCTGGGGTTTTGTAATTTTGCAATTTGTTTGTAGGTGTCGGAGCTTCCGTGTCTGTCTGATGCTGCAGCCTCGCAGGGGAACGCTGCTCCATGTCTGATCTTTTTGCTTTCTTTTTTGGATTTTTTTTGGCCTTTTCTTCTCCAAAGCAGTTGCATGTTGTAAACATCAGAGCTGTGGTTGATAAACTTCACAAGAGGAAATTGAAATTTGTGTTAGTAGGTTTTATGTTGGCTGGTGGCTTGTTAAATAGTGGCTGGGTGGTTTCAGATGTGTCTCTTGGACTCTGCACAAATTTACCTTTCCTCAGATTCCTCAGCTGTGTTCTCTCCTGTAGCTGATGCTGTGCCTCTATTCCCTACATGGCATTCAGTAAAATGGAGGGTTTATTTCTCTCCTAGTGCATGGACTTATCCCATGTGGGAATCACCTCCCCTCTTTGCTAAGGATACACATTTATTACCTGCACACTAAATAAATACTACA